>NW_020291808.1:0-530200 GCF_003184835.1 Aspergillus costaricaensis CBS 115574
CCCCCGGCACATGTCGGGCAATTCGTGCCCGTCAGCAGCGTCTAATCCAGCTGTAAGCCATCGAATGTCAGCCACAGACCAGTAGCAAGTGCAGCTAACCAGAGAGATTTGAGATAGTACATTGTACTCTCCGATAGTCAGGCTCTAGTTTGAGAGAAGAACGACTTGTGCGAGGAAAAGGAACAAAGGGAGAACGTAGATTTCCTTTCTATAGTTTCCTTCAGAATGACTACCTTAGGTCGGAGAGTTTCATGATTACTTATATACTACTTCTCCTTCCCTAGGGCATGCACGGGAGATGCAGTGATGTCCATGCCGCTGAGATAATTGGCATGAGAATCCGGGCATTCCATCGAGTACTTCACATTATGTAGAAAAGTAGGAATGAGCCGTAACCTCGAAAATATCTAGTGTGGGAGTCGGTACTGTGCCACTCAGCTCCATTTCAACCAGCTCGGTAGGAATTGGACATTATTACTTACATGACGGACATTTACATTTATAGAAAGGATACGACATGTGGTAGTACTTCGTTGAGAGTTGTAGGGGTTTGGAAATAACATAACTGGCTAGTAGATTATTGGAGCCCCTGTCGCATATGCATTGCATTGTTCGGGATTTCTGCATATGAACTTTATGTGTAACGTTTATGAGCTAATTTTATGGGGAAGTCATAGCAGACAGAGGCTGCGATATGTATATCCTTTTCTTTTCCCCCTTTTCACTATCTTTCTTTTTTGGGTTACAATGCTAGGGACAGCACAACCATACTCGTACGAGGCCTATCGGCATAACTGCGTAGTACTTGAGATGATCGTAGACTAACCACTACGCCTACACCACTTATAACAGTTAAAAGAAGAAGAGTAGGCTAAGAAAAAAAAAAAAAAAAAAAAAAAAAAAAAAAAAAAAAAAAAAAAAAAAGAAAGAAAGAAAAGAAAACAAAAAACCAGATGAAACACCAATAATCCTACGATACTTTGCATGATCACCATAATTTCGGGGAAAGCCGAAAGTGTGGAATAATGTCACAGCCTCCGCGGAGCCGCGCTGAGTTTCCGCTTCGGTATGCTTGGATTGTGGAAAGATCGTTTTATGCTGCAACATCTTGTGGATACATTTCAAGTCCGCGGATCCCAGTATTCTATACTCATATGCACCGACCAATGGTTACCAAGACTACTGAGATTGCATGTGCTAAAACGCCATCTCCAACAACATCCGAAAAGTATTCTCGTTTTCAATACCAGAGATATGCGAGTATGGCTGGTACATATGCATAGATCATGACTACTACGCGCTCGGATAAACTCCTGAATGTACCTGGTAAGTGATTTACTCGGCCTGGAGATCTGGTACAGATCCTAGTATTCCCCACGGATGCAACCCTAGACCAGCACGTTGCTTTGAGCATGAATAAGGGATGTTACATCGATCGAAAGAGCCACCCAAACATCTCACAGATCTGCATCGATACGAGTGGGTGCAAGTGTTACCCACATCGCTGTTTCTACTTTAACTACTTGGTCGTCTGTTCTAGTACCGTGGATATCATCGATGGATGATTGATCTGCCAAGATGCACATTCAATGCCCACGGAGGGTCTACACTGATGATGTACTACATCCGTCTCTTCAATAGAATATAGAAATAGGGTACTAATCCCATAGATCCTGCTCCCATCACTTCGTTTTCAAGAAATTGCATCTGATTCTGGAAACCCCATTACTGCTGCATCTGAAAGCAACCCATAATGAGAGCTCCCTCCATTGTATCGGCACTTCTGTCAGGAGTCCCACCTTCCAATAAAATCATTCCAGATGTACCATTGGCAGCCACAGAGCGTCCAGTCTTTGCGGAAGCAGACACGCACGATAAAGAGGCTTCTGCTCCCGATATGTCCATCGTGAGCCCGTCCGGATTATCCCATCTAGCGGAAGACTCTGTCCCGTTTGTGGCTCAAGCAGCTGCACATCTGCTGTTAATGGAAGCTATGTGGGTATGGAAGCAAAAGGCAACTAGTGGAGAGACTGCCATTGACCTGCTTGCCTTGCTCTCGGCGAACAGCATAGACCTGCAGCCAGACAATGTGAAAACTCCCAATCAGTTACTGGCTGGGCTTATGGAGATTGCTGTTCCTCGATTCTACGCGTGGTGGCACGCAGTTAACCAAAAACTTTCAAATACGATTCCTGAGGAAGGTTTCTTGGAGCTACCAGCCGATCTATTACCTCCTATGGGTAGCTGTTCCTATTTACAAAGACATGCTTTGCACAGGCCCCACTGATACTTGCTCTAGATGTTATGATAATCTGGCATGCGTATATGCTACAGCCTGTTATCTACGAGGACGACTGTTCTCGGCTGGACGTACCTCATATGCGCCGCGTTCTCTTCCCCTGGCAGGCAGTGGTAAGTAAGATGATAAAGAACCGTCTTGAAATGTTAATATTTAGGCTAATTATTCTAGGTTAATGCAATCGACATCAGGACGACCGAATACTGCATCCCTTCTGCTGCCAGAGACTTCTTCGAAAAGTCATCCGGACAATCAGCCGATCTACTTGAAGAGCTCTGTAACAAAACACATCCGCTAGTTTACGATATAAACTGCCCATACTGCCATACTACCAGAAACCTACCAATTATACCCACCGCTCAAACCGAAGATATCAACTATGGCTTCGAGCTAGAATGCGACTGCGGCTACGCACCGTCCGTGGACGCACTCCGCAGCGATCTTCTTCATCTTCGCCAAACCAGGGAGTCCCGACTACGGGGAACATATTCAAATCCTGCTCTCGCTCAAGCATTATATCCCCTATCAAGAGCACTACCACTGCCTATCCTAGAGTCCTGCACTACGCGCGAACGCTTCCTCCAAGCTATCCACACTGCAAGCTACGAAAGCAACACACCAAAATGGGCAGTAGAGACATTGCTATCACTCTACACACCAACCTCCCCAGTGACACAAGCATCATCAGCTCACTACTCCTCAGTACTGCGCGGAATGCGCTTCGTCGATGAGATGCACAAGCAATGCTGGCTGCGTTCACCGGCGCTCTGTGTTCAGTCTCCTACTAATCCATCAAAATTAGTCGGTACCCTGCCACGAGCACAGCAGAAATATCGAAGCTTTCTAAAATCAGCTCGTCCGTCAAGCAATCTATCCGTTACCCCAGCACCAGACGTGGATCTATTCTGGCACACGCATCAGCTCTCTCCGGAACCTTATCGCCGGTTCTGTATTCGACATGTAGGGAAGTCTATGGACTATAGCGATAAACTGATTCATGAAAACCTGAGTAGCTCGTTCAAAGCTACTCAGAAGGCTTACTCGGAGAAATTCAAAGGAGAGTATGATGCTTGTCTTTGTTGGTCGTGCGAGATAGAGCGGAATGACCAAGAGGTTGCTATGTCTGATGATGGGACACCATCAGCATCATCAAAGACACAGGACTACCAGGAATGGGCACGCCGAGTAGTTGTTATGTTCTGGCAGGGGGTCGAGGCCCGGCGCGAAAAGGGACTGCCGGGCCTGAAAAGGGAGAGTCTAGAGGAAGTTTTGGCGAAGGGACCCCGCAGACGGAATTTTTGGTCTCCCTATCTTCTCTCAAAGCATGGAAATATTAGCAAGCACAAGGTCAAAGCTGGCTAGGGAAAATCTTCCAGCCATAATAGATTAAGACCTACGGTTGGATCCCTAGCCTGTATGATCTAAGCAGCGTGAATGGCAATGAAATATGGAACAATATATGCATGTGGTATTAATATACATGGATCACATCAAGCTCGTCCGTCCTCCAATTTCTTGGCTGCCCTCGCCGTTGGGCATCTCACCGTTCCGTCCGAAGATGAACTCCCGGTAAATACCTTCCAAGCGGCGTCTTTCAGCTGGACTGAGGGAGCTACGCGTAGTGTTCAGAGAACGTTCCATGTGCTCCCACCGCACGATGATCTCCTCGCGCGGTTCCTCGTGCGCGGTCCCGTTGGGTACTGCGGTCTGAGTGTTGTTTGCTGTGCCTTGCTCCGACTGTCGCTGGCGTCGTCGTGCGCTCTTGATTGCGTCGAGCTTAGACGCGACAACAGCTGGAGAAGGCATCGATACCTTTCCGGCCTCCTGCTCGGAGGCGGAGTAAAGGAACTGGATGAATGACTTGGTGCTGGTGGCTGTTGATGAGGACTTGGTGCCATTCTTGGCCGTGGACTTGTCGTTTACGGAGTGGTCGCCCAGGGCATCGTGGACTGCCTCAAGATGGGCGTTGTATACGACAGCTTGCAGATCAGCTCCGGAGAAGCCCTCTGTACGGGTGGCCACTTCGTCCAGACGAGCAGCGACTTCCTCGTTCATTGCGAGCTTCTCGCTCACTGCTCGGATTATGTCGAGTCGGTCTGCGTGGTTGGGCATGTCGCAGATCAAAGACTTGTCGAGACGTCCTGGTCGGAGCAGTGCGGGATCGATGAGGTCTGGTCGGGATGTAGCTGCAAGGACGTACACTCCGGAGAGACCTTCGGCACCATCCATTTGTGTTAGAAGCTGGTTGACAACGCGATCGGTGACACCTGTAGAGTCGTGTCCACGCTTAGGTGCGATACTGTCGAACTCATCGAAGAAGAGGATACATGGTCGAGCAGCTTGCGCCCGTTCGAAAAGATCTCGGACACTCTTCTCACTCGCACCGATATACTTGTTCAAGATTTCAGGACCCTTGACGGAGATGAAGTTCAGGCCACACTCTCCGGCTACCGCACTGGCGAGCAATGTCTTTCCACATCCAGGGTATCCGTAAAGTAGCAGACCTGAGCGCAGACGCAAAGGACATTGTGCGAAGATAGGCGCGTACTTGGTGGGATACTGCAACGTCTCGAGGAGCATTTTACGAGTCTCCGTCAACCCACCGATGCCTGCAAAGGTCGTAGTAGACGAGGTGAGCGTAACGTTTCGAAGAGACGCGGGAGTAAAGCCCTTTATAGCGTTTTCGAAATCATCTGCCCCAAGCGTGATGGCTCTCGACGATGATGACATATCCTGAACAGAGCGAATAAGAGCCTCGTTTCGCGCGCGGGAGACTAGAAGGACCATATCGCCGGGCATGTACCCGTCTGTCTTGCCAGCAAGTTCCAAGAAATCCACATCCCTACCAAGCACGAACCCGTCAGCACCGGCTGAGCTGGGACGACTTCCTGGATTGGAAGGGTTTAGCCAGGAGTCTTGCGTAGAGGAACTGGAGTTCCGTGCATGACCGTTCAACGCAGGTGGGACACCCCTGTCCTGGCTGGTAAGTTGCTCCAGCACCTTCCGGCGACCTTCCTTGTCCGTAGCTCTCAAGTGGATAATCTCTCGGACAACGTGACCTCCGATAATGACATTGTTCAAGGACTCTTTCGACTGGGCCGTAGCCAGCAGAACCACCGAAGAGTTCATGGTGCAATACTCGCGCACCATCGAGCAGATTACTTCACTGTTCTGGCGGCTGCGGCCATTGTCCCCTCCAACCTGAAGCTCTGTCTCGACAGGACACAGCTTGTCAAGATCATCCAGAATCACAAGCGACTGTCCGCCAAGACGTGCGCACCAGGAAGCGGACATGAAAAGGCGGTTCAGCGTTTCTTTGATGTTTGAAATCCGGGTCTCGTCGGTAACCAGTTTCCGACAAGAGAAATACTTTACGTTGAACAGATAGTCCGTCCGCACACAGTGAGCTAGTAGATGGCTCAAAGCTGTCTTTCCAGACCCCAGACCGCCTGTGAGTAAGATAGAGGAGGATTTGGTCAGGTTATCGATAGACTGAGAAATAATGCGGTCGATCCCGACCAGTTCAGGAATAGTAAGCGGTATTGCGTCCTCAGATGGATGGGCGGAGGAGCTTGATTCCGCTGGACGGGGTATTTCAGCCTGCACTTCCAGCGACAGCTTAGCATCTGATCCCAAGAGCCAGTTTGTTGCTGGTTTTGCCGTTTCGGAACCATTCTTCAGCGGAGGGTCAAATCGGAGAATAGCACCGTCGAAACTGGGTCCTGTTGCCTGGTAGTCTGTATTTGGCAAAACCATCCCATCAGTCAAGGGCCCTGCTAGTAGCCCCTTATCCGATCCAGTACTCCCATAGATCATCTTGATACGCTCTGCCAATGCATCTCTCGCTGCCGCAGTATCGGACCCGAATTTCAATCCATCTTTCTTCTTTGTCGTATCAGCCATAAAAGGATGTATCTTGAGCGTTTTCACCGTGGACCGCTGTAGCGGCGGAGGGGCCGCCTCGACTCGAATAATACCACCCACCATACCCTCAGCACCGAGAGCAGCAGACAACAGAGTGGATACTGCAATATGCTGAGTGTCCGGAGCATCAGTCCACGGGATCAACCTTGCAACCAGCTTGGCCGCCGGTGTTCCGGCATCGCTACCTTTTTGTTCCGTTTGTTCTACCTGTTGCTGCGGGTCGGGTGGCGCCTTCAGGCCAGCAGGCTGGACAACCGAAATGCAAGCCCATCCTGCACCCCGAAGCTCGTTGGCGGCAAGCATGTCCGGATCAAGCCAAACACGGAACCCATCATTGTTGTCTTCCTCTGCCTCTTCATCAAAGTACTGCTCCGACAGTTGGCGGTCGATTCCCCGGAAGAAGAGGGAGCCCCTGCTCGTCGAGTCAGATCGACTGCCCTTTGCCCGGGCGGTGCTTCCACTACTCCGTCCCCCAACACTTCTTCTGCTGCTTCCAGTGACACTCCGGCTATCTCCCCGGGCGCCTCTGTTGGCCTTCGGACGAGTCTTCGGAGCAACAATGACTTCCGCATCTGGCGCTATCTTCGCGAAGGGCGAGGTATTTGGGGGAGCAGGAGTCAAAGATGTGATGACAATGTTGGCCGTGGATGTTGGAGATAAATGCAATGCAAGAGGGTGCATGTGATCAGGTTGAGGCGTCGTGTATGTGGGGTTGGGGAGAGCTCGGATCTGCGACAGAAGGTTAAGCTCGAGGAAGGTCGCGTGAAGCTCAATAACTGCAAATGATTAGACGAGCCGGTAAATCATAGAAGGGGACCCAAAACATACTCTCCCAATCTTCCGGAGTCAGAGGTTCAATATTAATGGTATGCGCAACGGGTGGATCAAGATGGATGTATATCCCGACCTAGGCGCATTAGCATCTGAGGGTCCTCGTCGCGACCGGCACACTTACCCTTTGGCCATCAGCAAGACCCAAGAGTCGCCCAAATGTTGTGTCCAGCTCTACAGTAGAGATGTCCTGCTCCCTGGCGGCAGAAGCACTGCTGATACCGTCCCTTCCCACGACGGGAGCCAGCTTCCGCTTACTCGGCATTCCAGTCCATCCCAGATAGCATGACCGCTGCGCGGGGTTGCCATTGGCCTTTCCCGTAGTTTGGCGATATTGTAGTTCGACAATTACATTTTGTGCAGCCTATTTTCATGTCAGCTGGGCTAGATTATCACCGTGCTCTGTTCAGGTGGAATGACTAGCTTACAGTATTGGCATTGACCAGCAGTGCGACCAGCGACGGTGGCAGGTTTACAAGACAGTTCTTCAAAGGTACCAGGGAAACTTCCGCGGTGGTGGAGGGCTTTCGGGGCGCCATTCTCAGGCGCAGGATCGCAAGCTCGTGCGGTCAGCGAACACAGCGAAAGAATTGGAGTCGGGGATCGGGAGATCTTGGGGAGAATGAGAGAAGACCAGACCTCAGCATCTCCCCGGACTCATTAGACTCGCATTGACTCCGCAAACCAACCAGATGCCGTTGGCCGAGGTGGCCCGCCGCCGATGTTCGGGCCGAGAGTTGTTCCTCTCCGAGAGCACGTGCTACACTGACCAATCTACGCTAGACCCGAACTGGCAATAAAGTAGAAATGGCATGAAAGACGCGAAATCGACGCGTTTCGCGACGTGTTGCTGCGGCAGCCGAAAAAGGCAATCCGCCAACTGGGAAGAAACTCCGCCAAGGGACGCTTTGGCCGAACCGCCGCCTTTCTTTTACCTTCTCGGCCCCAGGCAGTTTTAGCACCATCACAAACCCGCTTCATCGCCAGCTGTTGGTCAATTGAACTGGCTTGTTGCCCTACAGCATCATGGCTTTGAACGCTTACACCCTTAACGTCAACTACGAAGCGCAGCTCGATGCCTTCAAGGATTTTCTCAAGCACTTCAAAAGTTTTGAGTCTGCTTCGGAATCGGCTGCGACAGAAGCCATTGAAGACCTTCGCATTGACGAGGATGGCACAAGCGATGAATACGACTTTATGGATGATGTCGCCCAGGAGGGCAGCGCACAGCGCGCTGGTCGCAGACGTCGGGAGCCTAAGCTCAAATACATGCAGGTATTGCAGGAGGTCGCTGACCGGGAGCGCACAAACATTCTGATTGAGCTGGACGATCTCGCTACTGTGAGTGCTTCCTTATTGCGACTGATCTCCCGACCAAGACTGACCTGCTACAGTATGAGAAAGGCCTTTCGGATGACGTGGACCTGCGGCTTGTTGAATCCGTGCAGAAGAACACCTACCATTATATCGATCTTTTCTCTCGTGCGGTTGATGACTTGATGCCGAAGGAAAGCAAGGAGATCACGTAGGTCGAAAATACTATCCTTTGGGGCTTAAAGCTAATCGCGCACAGTTTCAAGGATGATGTACTCGATGTCATCATGTCGCAGCGTGAAAAGCGCAACGAGGCCATGAACATGGCTGCAGAGGCCAATGCCGACGCCGATGCCGCCCAGTCTATCTTTCCACCCGAGCTGACACGCCGGTACACCATGAACTTCAAGCCCCTCACCCCTTCCGGCTCGAGCAGCGACCGCCAATCCAAGGCCCTTGCAGTGCGCAACGTCCGCGCAGAGCACATTGGTGGCTTGATCACCGTTCGGGGTATTACAACCCGTGTCTCGGATGTCAAGCCAGCTGTTGAAATCAACGCCTACACTTGTGATCGCTGTGGATGTGAAGTGTTCCAGCCGGTTACTACGAAGCAGTTCCTTCCTATGTCCGAATGTGTGTCCGAAGAATGCAGGACGAACAACTCCAAGGGGCAGCTGTTCCTCTCCACTCGCGCTTCCAAATTCGTTCCTTTCCAAGAGGTCAAGATCCAAGAAATGGCCGATCAGGTGCCTGTTGGCCATATCCCGCGAACCATGACTATCCACTGCCATGGAAGTCTCACACGCCAGCTCAACCCGGGAGATGTTGTTGACATCGCAGGAATCTTCCTCCCCACGCCTTACACCGGTTTCAGAGCCATACGTGCGGGCTTGCTGACTGATACTTACATGGAAGCCCAGCATATCACGCAGCACAAGAAGTCATACAACGACACGGCCATGGACAGCCGAACTCTCCGCAAGATCGACCAGTACCAGAAGTCCGGAAATATGTACGAGTACTTGTCGCGATCAATTGCCCCTGAGATCTACGGACACCTTGATGTGAAGAAGGCACTGCTTTTGCTCCTGATTGGTGGTGTGACGAAAGAGATGGGCGACGGCCTGCACATTCGTGGTGACATCAACATCTGCCTCATGGGTGACCCTGGTGTTGCCAAGTCCCAGCTGTTGAAGTATATTGCCAAGGTTGCCCCTCGTGGTGTGTACACAACCGGTCGAGGAAGCAGTGGTGTTGGTCTCACTGCCGCTGTTATGCGGGACCCGGTGACAGATGAGATGGTTCTGGAGGGAGGTGCCCTGGTCCTGGCAGACAACGGTATCTGCTGTATCGATGAATTCGATAAGATGGATGACTCGGATCGTACGGCCATTCACGAAGTGATGGAACAGCAAACCATTTCCATCTCCAAGGCGGGAATCACGACCACCCTCAACGCTCGTACCTCTATCCTGGCAGCAGCCAACCCGCTTTACGGCCGTTACAACCCCCGAGTCTCCCCAGTTGAGAACATCAACCTTCCCGCGGCTCTCCTTTCGCGTTTCGATGTCATGTTCCTTATTCTCGATACCCCTTCGCGCGAAGCAGACGAGGAGCTGGCTAGCCACGTCACCTATGTCCACATGCACAACAAGCACCCTGAGCACGAGGATGCCGGCGTTATGTTCACGCCTCAGGAAGTCCGCCAGTACATTGCTAAGGCGCGTACCTTCCGTCCTGTTGTTCCCTCCGCTGTGTCCGATTACATGGTCGGAGCCTATGTAAGAATGAGGAAGCAGCAGAAGAAGGACGAGGCAGAGAAGAAGCAGTTCTCCCATGTGACGCCCCGTACGCTTCTCGGTGTTGTTCGTCTGTCGCAGGCCTTGGCGCGTCTCCGATTCAGCAACGAAGTTGTCACCGAGGATGTCGACGAGGCCCTGCGCCTGGTCGAGGTCAGCAAGGCTTCGCTGGCCAACGACGGCCAGTCAAGCTTGGACCAGAGCCCCACCAGCAAGATCTACTACCTCATCCGCAGCATGATGGAGAGTGGTGCTGCGGCTGTGGGCGATGGAGACGGAAGCGAATTGAGCATGAGGAGAATCCGGGAGAGAGTACTTGCCAAGGGATTCACGGAGGACCAGCTCAACGTGACGATTGACGAGTATGAGCATAACAACGTAAGTTCATCTGCTTTATACTACGTCTATATGAGCATCTGCTAATCATTCTATCTTATAGGTCTGGCAAGTTCTGGGCGGTGGTACCCGTCTCGTCTTTGTTGATGCTATGGACATGTAAACGGCTATTACTTAATTTAGCACGAGTCTGCAGTCATACGTTCCTGCTATCTTTCATCGATTATTTTTTAACTATTTTTCTTCATCCGAGAGACGTGCACGAGGCCATGTGAGATTCCTGTGGGAGGGTAGAACCCGGACCGGTGTTTGGTGTTTATTTCTTGATATCATCACAACTAAATGAATGGCATTGAATAATCAAGCAGTACAACATGCATCATATATCTAGTAAAGAGTGTAGTAGTACCCAAGTTGCAAACAATTCTCCAACACGAACACATCACCCAAATCCCTTCCTCCCCAAACCCCCCCAACTATCACACCCTCCCATTTCCCACCCAAACCTTCCACCTCCTCCAAAATGAATTCAATATCTCAAACCCCACACTGTCCATAAATCGGCACCTCAGAACACAACTGCGCACTCGCTCCATACGGATTATCGCACAGAGTATCACACTGGGTATATTCAGGCGTGAAGACCAGAAACTGATAGCCGGGGACATTCAAGCGGAACTGTTTAGTGATGTCGTTGTTCTGGTGGGAGGCTTTGTATCCCGCACGACAGGCGCAGTGGAAGCGCGTGCCGGTGTTGATGCATGAGGTTGTCACGTCGCAGTGGTTTTCGCCTGAGAGGGGGTTGCAGGTTCCGCATGTTGGGGGGGATGCTGGGGATGCGGATTGGGGAGCTGGAGCTGCAGCTGGGTTGGGGGAGGCGAGGGTTAGGGTGGTGGTGGTGGCTAGGAGGAAGGTGAGGGTGGTTGAGAAGTACATGTTGAGGTGTGGGTTTTGGATGTGCTGGTAACTATATTGGTAATGATAGTGGAGTTGATTTGAGGTTTTGATGGTGTGGATGAGAGGGGATGGGAGGGGATTTTATATCCATCTTCTAGTTATCTACCTAACTATCTGGAAGAAAGTAGATGTATAGTTAGTATGGACTAAAACTTGAAATAGAGTATTTAAACAAGTCTACTTCGTATAGATCTGACCATATCATCTGGGATCCTCGTTGCCGAAGGACGGAAAACATGGTGGCTGGTATCTCACTATCGCGACTACGACGTCACGAGGGATAACATCCAAGATTAGCTCAGTATGCGGTGATGGTTTGGTTTCTCTGAGACATACCAGGACATCGAAAATAGACCATTAAGCTCCCTGTTATATGGGCTGTGCCGGTGGTGGAGGGCGAATACGAGACAGCCCTGCGGACCCAGCATTGACGGGAGGCGATTGTTGCTTTCTTTAGCAAGGTTGGAAGTATGGATTCCCTCACTACGGATGGGTCAGAGTTATCTGGGAGATGAGTTGTGCTATTTTGAAAGGGTCTCATTCTTTTAGTTTTGATATCGCTCACGGTCAAGTGAGTGACAGGGCTAGTCTGGCAACAAGGACGTCATGTATGTGAAAATCTTCGATAGTGGAGGTCAAAGACAGGGTCTATGGTTTGGATGTCCGTTTGGTGGAGGCTGTGATGTTTCAGTTGGGCCAAATTGACTATTGAACGTTTATTATCAAGAGAGTCGAACTGTCCAAGATCGTAGAGTGTCGCATATACATTCATCCTATCTCGTGACATCCGAACATAAGACAATGGTTACCTTTTGATGTCTACCAGAGCATAAGCGGTGTAGATGTGACTGTTCGATCGGGCAATTTATCTAGTGTTCATATAGTAGGGTTAATGCCATCACTATGGCAAAAGCAACCCTTGGTGCTATTATCTGCTGACCGCTGTTGCAGAAGATACTCGCATCCAATGCTGGATCAACCTTGGAGAAAAGAAGTCACGGGCCCAATGCGACAGCAGAGATAGTAAAAGTGTGTGGTATGTCTCTAGACAAAGAACTTCCACTACCTAGTAGATATACTTTAAACCTATAAATAACCTTTCATTATGTCATTCCTATACATCTCGACACGAACATTCCGATCACTTCGTAAATAAACCCTACAAGCGCATTTTCGACGCCTCTGGTTCCCCAATCAGCTGCAGGAAGCTTTCATGGACCTCATCGGTGAGATCGCTAGCCTGCATACTCCGTCCCTTGGCCAAAAAAGCACGACGAGAGCACTCCCTCGTGATACTGCTTCCCGCGAACGCCGCAAGAAGCAATGTCGTGGCAGGGGACATCCTCTTGTTCTCGGACTCTAGCTCCGCCTGAACATCTTGCTTGGTCTCAGCCTCCTTCTTGTTGTCCTGCTCTCCCGAATCCCATAGTCCGTTATGGTAAGCCGCCCTCCAGGCCAAGAGGGTGCCCAGCGAGCCAGTAAGCGTATCTCCCTGGCCACCACTCCGCTTCAGTCCGCCCTGAATGTCGGAGACAATGCTGGTGACACCATTTGAGATAATATCATGAGGACCCTTCTGAATGATAGTAACGCCACCCAGAGCCTGAGAAAGCTGTTCACAAGCCCTAGTCTCCTCGCTAGTCTTGTCGCCGCCGCCAGACTTGGAGCCAATCTCGGCCTGACTGGGGACGTCAATGCCCAGGGCCTTCGCCAGACGACTGAACTCATTAACATTAGGTGTGAGAATGCACTCCTTGTAGCCCTTCACTAGATCCGGGTCCTCCGTGACAAGGAGCAGACCGTCCGCATCCAGTACAAACGGTATCGATCGGGACCGCGCTTCCTTCATCACCTCCGTGACCACCTTGAGTGTGACTCCGTCGCGACCTAGACCCGGTCCAATAACTAGGCAATGGAGGCGGGAAAGCATGGAGATGATGGGACTAGCGAGTGACGGGGCGTCAATAGACTCGGGATCTTTGACGTTGTCGCTGCTTGGCAGTATCGGGTGAACCATAAGGTTCGGAGAATAAGTTTTGATGACCTAGCCACGGTCAATGACAACAGACATGCTTGAGTCTAGCAGACTGCAAACTTACAACTGCAGCAGACTTGTCACAAATTACGTGACTCTGTGATCTGTCAGAAAGTGTATACAGCGGCTAACGTTCTGGTGAACAGCCTACCATATCGCATCCTGCAATGCCATGTCAGCTAAAAGCTAGCTATACTAGCATTGAATAAGTATCTTACCCAGTCTAGCCGACGCCATTGAAGAGAAGTAGGGAGCCCCTGTGTAACTTGGACACGTTCACAATCCGTTCGCATGAAGAGGAGCGGGGTGAACATACTCTATACTTCCTCCGATGACAGCAACACGTCCCTGTTGTCCTTTGATCTGTCAGAAGAAAATTCGTAAAGTGAAACACTGAACTGTAATGTCAAAGCCCACCTTTGTGGAATTTCTCAAGCATCGGAGGCACCAGATTGCGCGCCTTCTTCAGCAAAACCTTGGACGAGGTTGTAATGTGATGAACCGACGACTCCATGATGGCGAGCGAAATAGCGACCGATCAGTATGCTGAATCTGTAACTGTAGAATGGTATACTATGCGTTCTATAATAAAGAGCAGATCGACTGTGTAGCAATTGAAGAGAGAAGTAGTAAGTAGAGAGAAGAAGCAGCAGCAGCTGTAGGAGCAGAAGGAAGAGTGATGTCACCGCCTACGGGTGGGGCAGATGGGGTCATTTCTCGATAAGAATCCGGTCTTGATTGCTTTGCTCAATCCTTACTATATATTAATCACATTACCAGCAATGACGATGAGAGTGGTCAATATTTGCAGCTATCCAATCGCAATCAATGCTACCACGAGAACAGTGACAGTAACAGACACGCCCGCTATTGTATGTAACTAGCAATGTTAATATGTGAAGTGAAAATGAAGATAATCGCCCTCCATCTATCGACACCTTGACGCTCGCTGATGCTCATCCAAAATTGGTACAGAAATGAACAAATGAAAACAGAGAAGACCAGTAACGTCGTATGTAACGCACCCTCGGGGTATTCCTCGCTGATGCTCCGTATCCAAACAAGAAAACAATGAAAACAGAAGGGGAAATCCAAGAAATTTGTGTGAGTCCGGGTAAGTCGGCTTGCAGGGCTAGCAAAAAGCTTGATTAGGTAGGTATATCGTGGAAGCAAAGGACTTCTTCTTATCGTCGCGATGCCAACGAAGCGAGCTTCTTGCGACGCTCCAGTTTCTGCTGCTTGGCGGCAAGCTCTGCGCGCCATTCCTCCTCATCTTCCCGTCGGGCGGCCGCCAGTGCAGCAGCCTCCTCTTCCTCCACATCGTACAAGCCCGCCTCCATATCGGAGGATTCTGAATAGTAGTCGTCGTGGTCATCGGCATAATCACCCTCGTCTTCCTCATCAGTTCCCAGGTATTCATCCATCCGAGGCTTGGAACGAGACTGTGCTTTCCGGTCGCCAAGTGTTTTGCGTGGTGGCAGACCGGCGGTTCCTCGGTATTCGGGCTGGCCTGTAGACGGAGGCGGTCTTGCGGTTCCTTTGTAGGATAATGGCTCGGGTTCCCTCTTCTTGACGACCTTGCCGTCACCGGATTTCGTGCCTGCAGCTCCACCAGTAGTAACGCCTGCCTTCTTGGCCGACCGCACATCTTTGTCCTTGGTCTGCGCCTCCACTGCCTTCTTCTTGCGTTCGACTTTGCTGAGCTTCTCCTTGGGGGCAGATTGGTGTTTGAACATGCCAACTTGAGTCGGGGCCTTCTCTTGTAGTGCTTTAGCCTTGGCCATGAGATCCGCAAAGGAGCCTTTAGGGGGAGGCTTCGATGACACTGGAGGCGCCTTCTGCTGGGGGGTTGAAGAGCGGCTCTTGACTGCAGTGGTCGCTGTTGTAGAAGGCGCGCTCGGACGAGGTCTAGGAGCTGTAGATACGGTAGACTTCGCCGTGGTAGTGGTATTGGTTGTTGATGATGTTGCTGTCGCCCTGGTAGGTGCTGGAGTAACAGATTTTGCAGGACGAGCTAGCTGCTCCTCGGCCTTTCGCTTGATTCCAGAAACCAGAGGTTTGCGCTCTGAAGCGCCATCTCGAGAGACGTTAACCGGTTTGCGGACCTCGGTCTTAGCATTTGAAGAGGTTACAGGAGGCGACGGTGAGGCAGAGGTGGGGGGGATTGGAGACGGTTTACCCGTCTCGATAGACGAAAGAACGGAATCGAGAAACTGTCGTATGATCAGCAAAAGCCATCAAACAGCAACCATCCATAGAGACCTTACACTCATTTTGTCACCTCTTAGGCAAAGAAAGCGCCAAAAGCTATCGAATATGAGTAGTAACGAAGGGGGGTAGTTTCACCGTCGGTGGTTAGTATGACGGGGTACCTTCATGACTTGTTGCGGAACCACTAAAAATCGATCGTTTTCAGATTAGAGATAAGCCAAATTCACGTCTTAGTGCCAGGCATAAAGCACGACGTGAATTAAGGCCCAAAGCCGATGCCAACAAAGCGATAGCTGGATACAACGAGGTCGACCAGATAAAGCCGCCGGGCAAAAACGGTGCAAGAAGTCGCCATCCTGTCTTCTAGAAGCAGCGACCCCACGTGACCGGGGCCCAAGGCATGGGAGTTACCGCATGCGCCACGCCCGCTCGCTTAGCCGGAACTAGCACGATCTGCACTAGCCACAACCCACCAGCCGCATCGCACTTTTCTTGATTTTCAACTTCGGATTCCATTTCTCTCTTTTTCCGTCCATCACATCGCTCAACCCCCAGCGAACTCGACGTGTCAGTCTCCGCCCAACTTTGCGGTTAAATCGATTGATTCTCGTGTTCACCACCACAACTGTACGTTGCCCTCTTGATTGCTTCGTTGCGCATTTTCGACAGTACGACCACGATATTCCCGGCGCAGTTGTTCTGACAGGTTATTGTGCAGATTCAAAATGAAGTACCTCGCTGCCTACCTTCTGTTGGCCCTTGCTGGCAACAACACCCCCTCCGCTGAGGACATCAAGTCCGTCCTCTCCGCCGTCGGCATCGACGCTGAGGAGGAGCGCCTCCAGAAGCTCCTTGCTGAGCTCGAGGGCAAGGACCTCCAGGAGGTTAGTTAACGCCCATATAAATTTTACCAAGAATTGCGATTCACGAGATGGAATACTGACAATGATTTTTCAACTACAACAGCTCATCTCCGAGGGTTCCCAGAAGCTTGCTTCCGTTCCCTCCGGTGGTGCCGGTGCTGCTGCTGCTGCCCCCGCTGCCGGTGGCGCCGCTGCTGAGGCTCCCGCTGAGGAGAAGAAGGAGGAGGCCGCTGAGGAGTCCGATGAGGACATGGGCTTCGGTCTCTTCGACTAAGCGCCTTCACTCCGAACACCGAGAAAAACGTAACAGTTCGTGGGGGAACAGAAATCTGGCGGTTATTTTCAGTCTAGGGAGGAAAATTACCCATTGGTCCAGTCAAGCCGGTGTTTGCCAGGCTTTTCTGATGCAGTTACGAATTATGCATGCGTGAGCTGGAAAGAGCTTTAGCCAATACAGATTCTCTGACCTCCCGATTGATTGAGTGACATGACATTTCGTAGAACGTACGTAGTATGGGATTCTTTGCGCGGGTTTCTCTGTAACTACTAGATACGCTTTATAAAACTACTACCAAAAACGGTAAGTGCTGGTCAAAATTTATAGAAGAGACCATTGAAATCATTACAACAAGCCAATAAGCTCCAAAAGAACCATGATTTCAAGCCCAATCGATAATTGATCCATTGATAGTCCGTACATACCCCATATAAATCTTTAGGGCAGCTGGACCGGCGGCCCTATAGATGGGTTCCCAAAGCGGCCTAGTGTAGTAGGGTCGCAACCCTAGACGGGTCGCTTAGACGAGGCTCCAGCCCACCTCCCAACCCAGCGCAGAGGCACAAGAGACGCCCGACGTACGTTCATCAGCGACACGACACGACAACCCATCGTCCTTTCGCTTTTCGAGACCCGTTCGGAAAGCGACCTTGAGAGGAACACCGCAAAAATGGCTGACGAGCACTACGTGAGTTTTCCGATATCAGAATATATGTTAGAGAGGACTAGGAAGAGTTTGAACTAACGTTATCTTGCCTATAGAACGCCGAGGAGGCTGCCGGTACGTTTGAAATTTTCACCTGAATCACCTTTCCCTACCCTGGACCCCGGAAACAGAGACGAATTCGCGTTGTGGGATACGGTATTTGGTTGGACCCGCGATATAATATGGATATATTTCGATGATGCGACACTTGAGAAAATTTGAGGAAGGGATGGGGGGCAACGGACCGAATTCTCTGTCGACGTTTCTATTCTTGCTTTTTCCGCACACCAACTACGAGAACCACGCAACAATGAAGTGAAGGGAACATAAGGCGCTGACGTATCCGGGATACAGAGATCAAGAAGAGAAGACAGTTCCGCAAGTTCACCTACCGCGGAATTGACCTCGACCAGTACGTTTCACCATGAACATCTATCATACCCACACTGCACTCCGATCCGACGGCCTCGACTCCGACCGAGCGATATCAGCAATATGGACATCTATGGATATCTGCGGAATATCCTCGTGGGAGTCGACGGCCGAAGGACGGCACATGATCACGCTATCGAAAGAACCGAAAGGAAATGATATGGAATGGAAATCTGACCTGTTTATCTGCACAGGCTCCTCGACCTCTCCTCCGAACAGCTCCGTGATGTCGTTCACGCCCGCGCTCGTCGTCGCTTCAACCGCGGTCTGAAGCGTAAGCCCATGGGTCTCATCAAGAAGCTCCGCAAGGCCAAGCAGGAGGCTCGCCCCAACGAGAAGCCCGACCTCGTCAAGACCCACCTCCGTGACATGATCGTTGTCCCCGAGATGATCGGCAGCGTCATCGGTATCTACTCCGGTAAGGAGTTCAACCAGATCGAAGTCAAGCCCGAGATGGTTGGCCACTACCTGGGTGAATTCTCTATCTCCTAGTACGTACCCACAACTTTCTTCATCTTGCACACTCGCAAGAAAACTATACATATGAATAGATATGTCTAACAACCACACAGCAAGCCCGTCAAGCACGGTCGTCCCGGTATCGGTGCCACCCACTCTTCCCGTTTCATTCCCCTCAAGTAAAGAAGAAAAGCTTTATTGGATGGAGTGTCTCGTCGTGTGGAGGAGGAACTCGGGCGTACGGAATGTTGCTGGGAGGATCTACGGATAAAGGAAAAAAAGAATTCAAAATTGGATGGATACCCATATGGCATTTCTTTGGGTTCTCATCTTCTTACCTTGTATGTCCAAGTGCGGGTCAGCTGTTTGCATCTCAATATAAAGGTCTTGTCGGCAATCATGAGAACGAAAAAAGATACAAAAAACAAAGAAAGAAACCCAACCGGATCCTTCCTAAATGTTTTTACGATCCAAGCCCTGGGGATGGGAGAGAGGGGGGCGAGCGCAGAGGCTAAGTAGGCTTTGCTGTCTTCGGCAGTCAGTCTAATTTTAACGATTTCAACTTTTCATCATTTTCACTCGTTAAGGTACTCGTGTAGACATCACCACCCATCATACTATTATATATCCTATATACTAAACTCCAACTCCCTAACTACCTTATCCACCTTCCCCCACTCCCTCCCAATCTCCCTCTCCAACTCCTTCGAACCCCTCGGATCCAACCCCGCAGCAACAAATTCCCCCCTCACAGCCCGAAACTCCCTCTTCACCAACCTCCAAAACCCAGGCCCTGTTCCCCCGGTGCCTTCCATCCCAACCAACGCCGCCAACACCGACCAAATAATCAGATTGAAATTCAACTCGTACTTCTCCAACGCAACCTCCCCATCAACACCACCACCACCACCACCACCACCAGCAGCAGTAGATCCCACTTCAACGCCCTGCGACAAATGAATCGCCAACCTAGCCAACACCCACGCATGGAGCAACCGAATGGGATGGCCCTTGAGCGGGTACACCACGGGATCGACAGCACGGTATCGGGCCGCTGCGTAAGTGAAGGCAGATTTGTATTTCTGTTGGGCGAGGAGGGAGGTGATGAGTTCGTCGAGGAGGGAGATGGAGGGTTGGGTTGTTGGGGGGATGGGGGTGCTTTTGAGGGTAGTGAGCGCTTTAAGGATGGATTGGGTGGGGTTCTCTAAAGTAGATAGAGATTGGATGATGTCGTAGGCATCTTGCTGAGCTGGGTGGAGGGTCGTTGCTGTTGGCGAAGCTGCTTCGGAGGTACATTTCGAGCAGTGGCAGGTGAAGTAGTATCGGGATTGGAGGTTATGTTGGCGAATTGGATAGGGGTCTGTTACGTCTATGTAAGTGATGAAGATTTGCTCGCCCTTTTGGATGGGGCGGAGGGCTTTGATATGTAGATTGGGACCGTCGAAACTGACGGCGGCGTTGTGGTCGCAGCTGTGGTTGAAGATGGCGGCGTAGGGGTGGAGGTAGACGCCGAGGCGGTCGTAGACGGCGTTGGTGAGGTTGAAGGAGTTGAGGTCGAGCTGAAGAGGATGTGAGTTGTGTGTTCGAAGGGTATAAGTATAGCATTGTGTGTGGGTGTATGTATGTACGTACCTTAGCTCCCATAGCGGATATGACCTCTTCACTCATATCCGTACCAGAGTAGGCCTTGATCGCCTTCGAGGAAAGGGATATACGCTCCCATTGCGACGCATTCTTGTCACGAATGTCCTTGATATGAGTTTCAAGCTGTAGGAATTGGTCCAGCTCCTCGTCGGAGTACTTTTGGCGTTCGCTGCGCAAGACCATGCGGAGCACGGCTCGTGCGTTGATAGGTAAAATACGAGGCTTCAGTTTCTGATAGATGGTACATTCGAGAGAGTGGCCCAGTTTCCAGTCTTTTGCTTGACATGTCTGCGAGGAGAGTTAGTGATGGTGTTCTGAGAGTGGAGAGGGCAAGTTTTAACCTTATCACAGTACTTCACAACACCGCATCCTCTGCACCCTTTCAGAGCAATCCCTTCCTCTTCGAGCTGTCTTTGACCGAAGCAGCCGGAACATACTTCTCCTAGGTGTTCTGTGTCTAGGACTGCGACGAATGGAACGGGGAGGTGTAGCACTTCTTCGCCGACAGCAATGTCTGTCGAGGCGAAGAGGCCTCGTCCTAGACCACCTGGGGCGGGCTGGGGTGTGGTTTTTGTGTTCATTGGATCTTGTTGGTTTCCATGTACTAGTCTGGAGTATTGGTTAGATTACTCAAGGCAGGATAATTAGTTGGTAGGGTCCTGTGTTTGTATATCATTAAAGTTATAGAATTATTTCCCTTTTCGTCTAAGCTTGGCGTGGACGAGCTCGGAATGGAAAAATGTTTCTACTCGGGGGTTTCTTCTATACAATTAAACTGTGGTACGTTGCTGATCAAAACGTAATAAGATGGAATTTGAAGTAGTATGATGCTAACATAGGTTACGCATACTATGTCAAGCTCAAGGTTGTCTGAGACGCCAGAGACCGGGGTTTCTACTTGTGTGGCTGAGTCAACCGCCTCGCAGGCCAACTTTGGTGGATTACTTCTCTCAATTATGATGGCAGATAGCAGTAGTTTACAGTGTAGATCTATGATAATCACATCATAATGAAGCTGCTACAAGTACAAAGCACGGAATTGACCAAAATCATCTCAGAAATCGGAATTGGATATAATTGACAGGCTATACTACATACAACTAGAATCAAGAATAATTGACCTTTCGCTCAAGCACAAAGCCGGCCTACAAACCTATAGACTGCGAAGCAGAAGGCAACAGAAGGAATCATCCACAAGGCCAACAAACCAGAAAAGAATAACCACAGAGCGCATGACCGTATTCCTCATATCGTCTTTTTTTTAAAGACGGAGTAAAAAATATCTATCAACATGGAGCCTTATCCGCTACGCCAAACACGGCGGCTTTTCTGTGCCTGGAAAGATGAACGAATACAAAACCGTGATTATATCTATGAAATCAAACTTTTCGTCCTTTTGGTGGGTAAACTTGCGTTTACAGCAGCTTGCCGCCAGTGAAGTCGGACCAGGTGCGGACCTCGGAAGGAATGCCATCGGGACGGGGCAGCTTCTCGCTCATGGCCTGGGCGAAGAGGAGGGCAGTCTACAAAGAACAGTTAGCATCAAAACAAGTGGAGAGGAAGAGGAATGAGTTGCATACCTTGGTCTCCATGAAGAGAGGAACGCCGAAGTCAACGGCGTTACGTCTCATGACATAGTCCTCATCGAGGAGGGACTTGCCACGGGTCTTGGCAAGGTTGAAAGTACCACGGATGTTGTACTTCTGGAAGACTTCACGCAGAGCACGCTTGTCCTGCTTGGGGAACTCAATGACCTGCACGGGAACCTTGGTAGCAGCCTCAAGGTGCTCCTTGACAGCGGGGCTAGCAGCGAAGAACTGGAAGTCGAGGGGCTTGAGGTACTCGACGATCTGGGCCAGGGCAGGGTTGGTGATATCACCGCCGAGCAGGATACCCTCACCAGCCTCAGGGCAACGGAAGTTCATGGTAGCCTGCAGGGAAGCCCAGTAGGCCTCAACGACATCCTTACCGAAGCAAGCAATCTCACCAGTACTGGCCATCTCGACACCGAGGAAAGGATCGGCACCAGCAAGACGGGTCCAGCTGAACTGGGGAACCTTGGTAGCGAGGTAGTCGCGCTTGACCTTCATGAGGTCAACGGGCTCAGGGACGTCACGGCCAACCAGAGCCTTGGTAGCAACATCGATGAAGTTGGTACCCAGGACCTTGCTGACGAAGGGGAAGGAGCGGGAGGCACGAAGGTTGCACTCAATGACCTTCAGCTCAGGCTCAGCACCCTCCAGATCAGCCTTGATGATCTGCATGTTGAAGGGACCGGTGATGTTCCAGGCCTTGGCGACCTTCTCGGCAATGTCCTTAACGCGGCTCATGACAGACTCCTCCAGGTTGGCGGGGGGGAGGACGAGGGTGGCATCACCGGAGTGAACACCAGCAGGCTCAACGTGCTCACTGACGGCGTGGAGCAGAAGCTTGCCGTTGGAAGCGACAGCGTCAACGTCGATCTCCTGGGCACCCTCGATGAACTTGGTGATGACAACGGGGTGGTCGGGGGAGACGGCGCTAGCGTTGAGGAGCTTCTCCTTGAGCTCATCGACGCTGTAGATGACGTTCATGGCAGCACCAGACAGGACGTAACTGGGACGAACCAGGACAGGGTAGCCAACAGTCTCAGCGAAGCGCTCAGCCTCGGCGACGGAGGTAAGCTCCTTCCAGGCGGGCTGGTCAACACCAATGCTGTCCAGAATCTGAGAGAACTTGTGACGGTCCTCAGCACGGTCAATGTCCTTGGGGTCAGTTCCGAGAACGTGAGCACCACCAGTCTCCTGGAGGCGGAGAG
This sequence comes from Aspergillus costaricaensis CBS 115574, assembly GCF_003184835.1. Classification (NCBI taxonomy): domain Eukaryota; kingdom Fungi; phylum Ascomycota; class Eurotiomycetes; order Eurotiales; family Aspergillaceae; genus Aspergillus; species Aspergillus costaricensis. Next base: position 22,885 of record NW_020291808.1, read on the forward strand.
CAATGTTCTGAGGAAGCTGACCACCGACAGAGACGACAACACCGCTGGCGCTCTCGAGCTCGTAGATATCCATGACACGCTCGTAGCTGAGTTCTTCGAAGTAGAGCTTGTCAGCGGTATCGAAGTCAGTGGAGTAGGTCTCGGGGTTGTAGTTGATCATGACAGTCTTCTTGCCCATGCCGCGCAGGGAAAGAGTGGCGTTGACAGCACACCAGTCAAACTCAACGGAGCTTCCAATACGGTAGACACCGCTTCCCAGAATGATGACACCGTGGTCATCGAAGCTGACGTCGTGGGAGGTAGCGTTGTAGGTGGTGTAAAGGTAGTTGGTGTCGGCAGGGAACTCGGCGGCGAGGGTGTCGATCTTCTTAACCCAGGGCCTGATACCGAAGGACTTGCGGCGGGCGCGAACGTCGTCCTCAGAGGCGCCAACGAGCTGAGAGATCTGCTTGTCAGAGAAACCAAGCTTCTTGGCTTTCAGCAGGATCTCCTTCTGGAGGCCGAAGAGGCTGCCGATGTCCTTGAGCTCGTGGTGGCAGTCAACGATGTTCTGGAGCTTGTACAGGAACCACTTGTCGATCTTGGTCAGCTCGTGAACCTTGTCAACGGAGTAGTTCTCGTGAAGCATGGCCTGGCCAACAGCCAACCAGCGGCGGTCGGTGGGGTTCTTCAGGACTTCGTCGAGGTTCTCGAAGTGGTCACCCTGGAAGCCAACGAAGCGGGGGTCAACCTGGCGGATAGCCTTCTGGAACGACTCCTCGAAAGTACGACCAATAGCCATGACTTCACCGACGGACTTCATGGCACTGCCAATGTCACGGTTGACATGCTGGAACTTGCTCAGATCCCACCGGGGGATCTTGGTAACGATGTAGTCCAGACTGGGCTCGAAGTTGGCAGTAGTGGTCTTGGTAACCGCGTTGGGAAGCTCGGGGAGGGTGTGTCCCAGACCGATCTTGGCAGCAGTGTAAGCCAGGGGGTAACCAGTGGCCTTGGAGGCCAGAGCCGAGGAACGAGAGAGACGAGCGTTGACCTCAATGACACGGTAGTCAAGGCCATCGGGCTGCAGAGCGTACTGGACGTTACATTCACCAACGACACCCAGGTGGCGGACAATCTTGATAGCAGCAGTACGGAGCATGTGGTACTCCTCATCAGACAGGGTCTGACTGGGAGCAACGACGATACTGTCACCGGTGTGGATACCAAGGGGGTCGAAGTTCTCCATGTTGCAAACAGTGATACAGTTGTTGTCAGCATCACGGACAACCTCATACTCGACTTCCTTCCAGCCACGGAGGGACTTCTCGACCAGAATCTGGGGAGAAAGAGTCAGGGAGCGAGAAGACAAGTTCTTCAGCTCCTCGGGGTTGGCAGCGAAACCGGAACCCAGACCACCCAGGGCGTAGGCAGAACGGACGATGATGGGGTATCCAACGGTCTCAGCAGCCTTCAGGGCCTCGTCGACGGTGCTGACCGCAATGGATTCGGCGATGGGGATGTTGATCTCATTCAGGGCCTTGGAGAAAAGATCACGGTCCTCACTGGTCTCCAGGGTCTTGATGCTGGTTCCCAGAACGCGAACACCGTAGCGCTCGAAGATACCCATGCGGTTCATCTGCACACCCAAGTTCAGGGCGGTCTGACCACCGAAAGAGAGGAAGATACCATCCGGTCTCTCCCGCTCAATGACATAGGTGACATACTCGGGGGTAACGGGGAGGTAGTACACTTCATCCGCGAGCTTGTGATCGGTCTGAATCGTCGCAATGTTGGGGTTGATCAGGACGGACTGGACACCGGCCTCCTTGAGGGCCTTGAGAGCCTGAGAACCTATTGAAGAAAATTAGAGTTAGCAACTGTCTCACAAAATTACCTTGACCAATTAAATTAAATCCCAATTCCGTTCTTTACCCCATGTAGTCATCGCTCGATTGATCGCGAAACACCAGGGAAAGGAGCAGGGAAATCATGATGGGAAAGCCAAGGTTCAGCGACTCGTCCAACTTACCGGAATAGTCGAACTCTCCGGCCTGGCCAATGCTCAGACCACCACTACCGATAACGAGGACCTTCTTGACATCGACCAACTTGCTGCCAGGCTTGACGAGTCCACTGGCGAGGTAGCTGTCAGCGGAGGGAGCGTTGGAGGTCTCGGAAGCCAAGCGACGAAGGGCGCTAGAGAAAGAGCGCAGCTGCTGCGGTCGCCACGGAGAAGGGGCCTTGGCCAATCTGAGACTCGAAGCCGTCGAGTGAGCGGTGGTCTGGGAGGAGAAGGGGCGCAAAGCGAGGGCGGAGCGACGAGACTCCGCCAGACAGCGCTGACGCAGGAGGGCGGACGTAGCCTGCCCGCAACGAGTAGCGAGAACCATTGCGCTCTGCGCTGGTAGCTGAAAGGACAGGGAAGAGAGAGAGAGGTGGGAAAATAAAGGAGATGAGTCAATTGAGAGGATGCACACTCTCTACTTTATGGCCTGGCAGAGTTCCGGAGAGGATAATCTGGAGACTCCGCTTTTGGTCCGGCTCTGTGGGAGATTTTTAAATTCCCTGCAAAGGCCAAGCAATTGAGTTCCTGGTGTATTCCACTTTATGCCACACGCCCACGACCAAAGGGGAGGACTTAAAGGGAGATAAATTGGCCAGGCGGACCTTTTTTGGATTCTGGGAAGAGGATTAGAATGAAGGAAGAAATGGCTAAAGAAGATGGAGAGGGGACGGGAAACGAAGAAGTAAAGAAAAGGTGCGGGAAACGGCGATGAGTCAATGCGGCACTTTTTTTCTGGAGACCAAGAACCAGCCAAAATGGAGCGCGGGCTGCCGACCGACCAGGAGGTTCAATGGGACTTCCGACTTTGCATTGAAAAAAAAAGATGCCCCAACCTTGGGAGGGCCGATAAGAGCTCCGGTGTGCGGAGCCCTTTTTTCCCTCTTTTCCCCTTTCAGTTGGCCCTCTGGATCGCTGGGACTCCAGAATTCCCCCAAAAGACCGGCCCGGCCACTCACCGCCTGGGCCATTGGCCAATGTGAGGGCATGGGGAATTGCAGGCTAACAGGTTCGGGGCCAAGTCTAAGTGGTGACTAAGTGGTGACTAGCGGCAGTAGTGGCAGAAATGGAGCCCGCGGTTAGCAATACCGATCACTAATTTACTGACTTGATAGCCCGTCCCAGTCTTTTCCCAGCTGTCCAGGGGCTGCTATCCCAACTGTAAAGCGTTATTATAGGATAATCATTATTCAATTGCTATTAGACACCCCCCTTCCAAAGCTTGTCTGACTCACAACTCCCTGCCAGGGAACGGACCACCAGTGCTCTCCTAGGCAGATCATGACTCCGTCGTCTGTTCATCATTGTTCATTTTCCAGGAAATTTCGATGGTTCGTCAAGCAGATCCATGCCTATCTAGTGTCCGCCCAGCCTGCAATGCTCGCTACTGCGCCAATCCCATTTCACCAGGCCAACACCGGCTATCGGAGGGTCTCCACGCGCCGGAATACACCTCCTGCCCATCCAAACGCTTTCCACTGTTCGTCTATGGTTCCTTGATAGAAGGAGCACTTATGCCGTGAGTCATCGGCATCTGAGCCTTCCAACTCAACTCTATTCAGTAGTGTCAACATTAATTTAGCCTATATGTGGTAGTCTCAACCTGTTGCTAAGTATGTACGTCCTCGCTTCCAAGCTACGCAGTTGGGGGTAGATAGTAGATCAACTCCCAACAGCCACTTGCCCATGTAATTCAACACATGGACCCTTGGCTGGCTGTTGGATCCGCCACATTTAGGTCCGTGGCCCGGTTTAACGTGCCTTGGACGCCCAGATATCGTTCTCTCATTCATCTTCCCGGTTATATAAAGCATCACCCAGGTATTGGTTGAGTATATAATATACGTCGTCCACCAGCTGTCGTGCATTCCGTGTCATTTCCTGTTGAGAAATATAGTCTAGACTTTGCATCCTGTCGACGGTTGCGGAGTCCGAGGATATTCTTGTAATCCCAACAGCGAATCCACCGATAATCCTTCCACTTTTGGTTTGCTCTTCTCGTTTTTATAGTGGCGTTCTCCACAACCAACTGGTGTTTTTCCTCGCAGGCACATTCGCTCGCAGCGCTTTCTGGTATTGTTTTCGCGGCCCTGTCAACTCTGGCGAGATCTGCTTCAAGTCAATGACTACTTGGTGAAATATTTATCACAAGACACGGGGCTGACACTGGTATTTCAGAGGCCCAGGGTCAATTCTCCGAGAATCAAGGCAGATATCAAGGCCCAACAGATCCAGAGAGCACTTTGACGGTACCTAACGTAAGCCTCATAGATCTGGCAATTGAGGTGATATGGGTGGGTGTCGCGTGACTCATGTCGTTGAACTGGGCCATGAGACCAGACTGAGTAGGCGCGGTGTTTGTAGGATGCGCTAGTCTTTGCAGAGACGCGGATACTGGAGCATCCGCCTTACAGTGTTGATTCGGCCCGACGCGGTGCCGCTTTTGGCGCATTGGCCGGGCACGCATGGGGGGAAGAGTCCCACTTGAAACAATTACTCCAGCATATGATCTCGACCAAGTACGATGATGTAGACTTTATGGGCATTAACTCCATACTGGTGATTAGACATGCTCTGTACGCAGTACACATGAATATATCATATGCGCACCGTTTGGCAGGCATGTATGATGTGCATTCCCACGATTGGCAGTTCTGCATAACCCAGGCTGGGCTTAGCGGATTATGATGATGAGTGCGCACTAATACAGTCAGTAGACCTTAGAGTCGTGTGCCTATAAATACTAGCAAAGAAGAATCCATCGCATTGATGATTCTGCATTGAGAGAGATCTGACAGAGCAGCTCAAGCAGTGCCTTAGAGTGGGCCTCACTCTAGCCTCAGGATGGGGACTCCGCCTTAGCTCTATGTATAGACGAGTTAGTACATAGTAGGTAGAAACTCATGCATGTGAGGAAGAATGCCGAGCCAATCTCGACCGAGCTTACTAGAGTAGGATAGCGCGGTAGAGCGGGAAAAGAAAATAGCAGACAGACAGCGTTAGTGTGCACATAATTATGCGGTCAGATGGGTTCAGATTACGACCTGCTGTGCCATGATGAGAGAATCTGGGAAACGGTGGATGTGGGACAACGACCAAGATCGTTGCGCCAACATCGCCTCCCTTGACTATTGGCGGGATTTCCGATCCAAATATAAACTTCAATCTTCCAACCGAATCACCCCTGTTCTGTGCATTCATAATCAGAAGCCTGGCTAAAGTTCCCTCGGACAGATAATTAAGCTCTGGACTCCCGGGGAGCAGCCCCAGGTCCATCCGGCCGAGCGTGAAGCAAAGCAACTAGTAAAGCTAGGAACTGGCAAAGGATGGATGATAGGTTCCATGCATGTCGGCTCCATTCAGCTGGAGAATTCGCGCACAATTCAGTGGTGGCTCAGTGGTTGGTATGCTTTAAAATTCCAGTCAGTCCAATCAAGGGGGGGAGCTGCAGCCTGTGCTTCATCTGTGGTCTGCCAAAAGTAATATTAGTCTGTCGGTAGTAAGAAGTTAAGAGTAAGTGGTAGTGCTGCTGCTGCTGCTGCTGCTGCTGCTGCTGCTTTCCTCCTACCGACAAACTAACGAAACTAACCTGAAAGACGACTGTCTCCGCCGGATTATACCTATCAATTCAGGGACTACTTCGGGTCCTACCTTTTACCATTCGTCCACCCCACCAGTCAATACCCTTGGTCGTCCTGCATCTTCCTTCAAAGTCTGGTATATATGGCGTCCGGACTAAACCCCGGTTCTCTTTCTTCTCCCAGATTACGACCTCGGGCTGCCACAACAATGCAACCGACCACCACGTCGACATTATCCTCACGTCGCTCGTCGCAAGTCATGGCTCCTTCAGTCGCTGCATCTCTACCGAGCACTCATACAGCTGCAATCCCAACCGTCAGCGACCAGACAAACTACATGTCTACGTCGGGTAAGCCAATGACCATGTAGACAAAGAAAGCTGGAGAGCAACTTGACTGACCAGCTCAAGGTCCACTTCGTCATCCCAAACCGCTCACTCCCTCCGACATCCATTCAATGCTCGAGCAAGAGCAGGAGGCAATGGTACAACACGTTGGATCCTTCCTTTATTGAGTCTATGCTTACTCTATCCTACTCTAGGTGAATCGCTTGTCGCGAGAGCTTTCCCTCCTTCGTCAACAAACGAACTCGGTCGCATCGACAGCCTCCTCGACATCCACCACCCTTAACGACTCGGTAGATGGGCTCCATGTATCGCCATACATTATCAGCACTGCGCACCCCACATCATCGCGAAGACACCGCTCATCCTCCAGCTTGAGCTCTTCCTACATCCCAGCGGTGCAAGGCTCGAGAGCGGGAAGTGTTTCCGGCATTGCACCTGCGCGAGAGGCATACCTTCCTTCGACCCGTCCTGATCCCTCGCGACCGGGCCGAAGCAGGGAATCATCGCTCACCTCTCATCGGCAATCGGAAGGGGCGTTGCCATCAACGCCAGGATCTCATCATCAGACACAACCGACTGACCACCCAGTCCATCATGCGGGCAGCTATCCGCACCGCAGCTCGCTGTCCCAGCAGAAGACGCCCAGTATTAGTTCTACAAGCCGCCATGAAGAGGTCTTGCAGCAGCGCGGAGAAGTCGATTCGCTCAAACGCGAGAACGAGATGCTACGCCGACGTGTCCGAGACCTTGAGTCTGTCATCTCAAAGATTCAATTAACGGAGTCGAATCCTTCTCATCTGAGAGACGACAACTCCCCATCTACACCTACCCCAGACTCAAAAGAGCCATCCGGTACGGAGACTAAGGAATGAGATGGAGATGTCGAAAAGCTTCTTTGGCTATAGGTTGGATGCTATGGATGAATTACGGAAAGCAGGTTCTTTCAGCCGTTATTTGCTTCGCTTTGCTTTGCCATTTTTGGGTCAGATTTATTTATTTACTGCTAGGTTGTTCGGGCGCACATCTCGGTTTTTCTTTTTCCGGCTTTGCTTTTGCTTCTGCGATTAGACGCTTTGGGCCTCTGGGGAAAATGCTACTGCCTGCCAGGGCGGACCTATAGGGGGAAGACACTGGTACCATCTAGATAGATCATAGTCCAAGGATGGTAACACTAAGAATGTTTCAGTTTCACTCTGCACTCCTCCCTCCCACTTTCACATGTTGTCTTTGAATGGCCAACGCGGCCGTGGCCCACTGTGGCTGTGCGCGAGACTGGCTGCCCCTCGCGACGTCATCTGTGGCGCCTCCAGGCCCGCCCCCTAAACACGAAACATTATCCAGTCTTCTTAAATAACAGCTCTCCTCTTCTCCTCCTTTCTCTCTCTTCTCTTCAGACTTATAACTCTACTCTCTGAATATTATACCATCTACATCTATCCCTCTTTACCTTCTTCCAAAACACACCTCATATATCATGTCTGAACGCTCCACCGTCCACGTCGAGGGCATTGCGCCCGCAACCACCGACAAGGAGGTCCAGGACTTCTTTAGCTTCTGGTATGCAATGCAGGCATTTCAAACCCACCCCTTGCATGAACTGCACAGCTGACAACCTTACAGCGGAAAGATCACCCACATTTCCGTTACCCCCGTTTCAGGCGAAGCTGAAGCCCAAAAGTCGGCCACCGTCACTTTCGAAAAGGAAGCGTAAGTTACCCCGCACCTTACCCGTCATTGTCGCCAATGACACCATCACTGCCTCTTCCTCCCAGAGAACCAAAGCTAACCAAATATCCCCTGCAATAGTGCTGCTAAGACCGCTCTCCTTCTCGACAACACCCAGCTTGGTTCCTCCCTTGTGCACGTCAAGGCGGCCCAGACCCTTGACGACATCGCCGGCGACCAGGCCGCCAGCGCCGGACAGGCCAAGGACGAGCACAACCACGACCTCGAGCAGGAGGACAAGCCCCGTTCTCGCATTGTAGCTGAGTACCTGGCCCACGGCTACACCCTCAGTGACACTGCCATCCAGAAGGCCATCGCCCTGGACAACAAGCACGGGTTCTCGTCGCGCTTCACCAGCGCTCTGTCCACCTTCGACCAGAAGTACCACGCCACGGACCGTGCTCGTGGTCTGGACGAGAACTACAAGCTCAGCGACAAGGCGACCACTGGCTGGCGTAATCTGAACCACTACTTCGAGAAGGCCCTCGACACTCCCTCTGGCAGGAAGTTGCGGGACTTTTACTCCCAGACCAACAAGCAGGTGCAGGATATCCACACCGAGGCTCGCAGACTTGCAGACCTGAAGAGCGGCAAGTCCACTACTGAGGGTGGTGAGGCTCCTGCCCCTAGCACGGCACCTGCTACTCAGCCGGCGGGTACTGCTGCTCCTGCTGAGCAGGCGTAAGCAAAGCCAAATTCCAATTGGAAATCTGAAGAAAACAGGATTAGGGGTAGTAATGAGCAACGAGGGTGTGGTTTCTGTCTGTATGCCATAATGACTTGACCTTTATTCAGTTCATGTAATGCTTCAGTGACAAACATCTTCATTTTTTGCGATAGCTAGCTGTCTGGAACAAGCGATACCTCAATACCAATACCAATCAATTTGATGCCATCCTCCTCATCCCCTCTTCCTTCTCTCTTTGTAATCCAACAATACAACCTCAAAAAAGTAAACTCATTTCACTCATCCCAATACTATACCGTACTACACTACACTACACTACACCACCGAACCCCATAAAAAGAAAGTAAAATCACAAAAAATAATATCATATCATAACCATATCATAAATACATTCATTTATTTCACTTCCCAGTTCTTTACCCCCATCCCTAAATATCTTCCAGAAGAAGAAAGAGAAAGAAAGGCTAGGTTAAGCCACACCCCCCTTCGAAAACTTCGCACTCTCTATATCCTCCAACGGATGCTTAGGGTTACTCGACAAATTCGCCGTCTGGGCCGCCTGATCCTGGACGTCATGTTCGGGCGGCGCATATTGAGGCTGGGCTTTGCCCTGCGAGGGAGGGTCTTGTTGCTGGGCGCCGGATTGGCGCTCGGGAGAGGGGGATTGGCGGCCGGGATTGGGGGCGGACATTTTCTTTAATCCCTTTATTTATTGTTTGGTTGGTTGGGAGGACTGGGGTGGGTTAGTTAGAGTTTTTAAGATTATGGGAGTGGAAAGAGGGGGAGGGAGCTCACTGTATGTAGGAGGTATGAGTTCAAGTAGATAGGAAGTGTATGTATGTAGGTAAGTATGTAGATATGGGAAGAATTGGAACGAGAGAAAAGGGTTTAAATATCAATTTCCTCAGGGTCCAGATTTTCCAGCTTCAGTCAGCTATGATATAAACCCAGGCCAGTCAAGATTATGTGGCATTGGGGTGGTGGATAAAGTGGATGGATGTGGTTCTGGGAAGCATCATCATGACGTGTAGGTAGATGGTGATGGATGGATATGGTGGTTACGTAGATACTTTGTTTCATCGTGTGGAGGTGTACATAGTAGTAGTATGTCTGTTATTTATAATATTGAGTATTAATTCAATTGTCTCTGTTTATTTGGTCTGAGTATTAGAACAGCTAGAACGCTATTCTATTGTATATCAAATGGCAGCTTCAATTAATGATCGATGATGAAGATGATCAGTCTTGCAGGCGATGATGTCATTTCTTTACTCTCTATCACGTGATATTAATGCTTATGTAATGATATACCGGGTGCTGGAATAATCCTGGTAAATATGCATCATGGTCTGTGATGTTTGATTGACATTAGTCCCCTATGGTGGAGTAGTTCTGTTGGATGATTCTGGCTTAGCCTTACGAAAAGAACGTTGTTATGTATAGTTGGACTGCGGGGTCTACGCACTGTAGTCATATTAGAAGAGTGTTGTGTTGGTACAATGAATAAATATATATACAGACCCTGAGTGTGTATGTATATACCGCTAATTGACTATTCTACGTAAGTCCGTGAGGTTCGTAGAGCTAACATGCCTGGTTTTTATTTGTCAATAGTTATTAAATAACAGGTCTCTTATTATCAAGCTATCGTGGATAAAGGGCATTCATTGTATGTATGTAGCTATATCAGTAGGAGGATATGGTGATGGCGAGATCATCACAAGTATTGTGGAACTATACTGTGATGGCAATACACTTCGCTTTGAATTAATTAAAAGCCGGATACAGCAGTTCACTGTTTCGATTATATCAATACATGTATGGCACCGTTTGTAAAGCCTAACAGCTGAATACCGTCAGGTTACTATGTAGTAGAGATCGACTTCTAACATATGTCTGGCTGGCAGTTTCATGGCCAAGAATTTGAAAGGCCAGTAGCTTTATATCGCAGGCTTTTAAAGAGCAACTTGCTTCATGCTAAGCCAAATGGCAATCATTCACAGGAGTATCACAGTATTTACACATTTCTAAATGCCTCACAAGGCACGGACTCAAATTACTGCAAAAAAGCACGCGCTGCCCATCGGCCACCATACAAAGAGCATTGATCATTCATACTCAGCTGTAGGTTGGCAGAATGCATAGATATAGCCTTCACGTTGTCCGACATTATAACCATAAGTCAATTGACAGGATTAATTGGGGGGAATCGATTCTCTTCGGATTTGCAGCACCACTGCACTCGAACATTGGGGGGTAAAAGGAACTTTTGGGAAAATAACCGGGGACATCACCAGAGGGTTAGTAAAAACGTCAACGGAACAGGAGACAGAAAAAAAGAAATTGTTCTAAATGACAAAGGAAAAGAAAATAAGAAAAGGCATAGATGGCGTTATAACGTATCCAGCAGGCCGCTCGACAACACTAGCCGTCGCCACGACAGATGTGAAGATTTACAAGCCTGCCAAAACAGACATCCAACCTGGGATGGCATTTTTTCTTTTTCTTCTTTTTTGAATTTCGTTGCGATGTTCGTTGCCTCGAAGAGACCGACTGGCTCGTTTCGTCAGCCCTCCGGGTTCATCGTAGCGCTTCTAGTTCCCATTGGTCTGGACACCAGCCGCCTCGGCATTGGCCGCCGCCAAAGCCTTCGCTTCAGCCTCGTGGAACACGGACTGGAGAACTTGCTGTTCCTCTTGGCTCAGGATCTTCGCAAGGTTTTCGTAGAGCTGGGGCTGTTCTTGTTGGAGACCTATTTCATTGTCAGTGGCCGTACACTCCAAATAGTCGAACATGGACGTACTCATAAGAACGTGCTTGAACATGCCGTAAGGCTCAACCTTGTCCAGAGGGGTCTCCAGCAGGCTCTCCTCATCAAGGTCATCCTCGTCTTCATCGGCAAAAGAGCCGAACTTCTGGGCCTATATAATGTGTCAATGGTGATCAACCGAATGCTGATTCGATATAACTCACCTCCTTGTTAAGGAAGTCAAGGTAAGCGGCACTGTCATCGGGGACATCGCCCTCCAAGAGCGCCTCAGCCTCATCCTGCTCGGTCCACTCAACCTCGCCATCCCAGTCGTTCTCCTCATCACCTTCGTCCTCTTCCTCATCGAAGGTGAAGTCCGACTCCTTGGTGGCATCCTCACGATCTATAACAAAATTAGTACACATATTGACATAGTTAGGCTCAGGAAACATACGCTTGATGGCTGCCGGCAGGGTCTGGAAGAGCCTGGTCACTCCCTGGAGCAATCTGGGCCAGCCTTGCTGCACGCTAGCCGGGACATCATTGGCATTCAAGGTCAGCAGAGAGCTGATTGCGGCAATCGACAGCTTCTTGTCGTGGACTCTGCGGAAGTTGTCGATGTTGGAGAACCAAGTGCTGAAGAACTTGTTCGTCCAGCCCTTGGCTTCCAGAACCTGAAGACTGAGAACGGGGTTGTAGTAGATGGCGTTGATGACCATCTCCATCAAGTGGATGCGGTAAGACTTCGTCCGGGCCTCGCCGGCGTCGATGACGCGCATCGCCAGCTCAATGAACACGGGGATGTATTGATCGATACCACCGCGAAGGTTCAGCATCAGCGTCTCCGCGAGCTTGCAGCCGCAAATCCGATCGACACCGCCGACCTTCTCATCTTGGAAGATGTCCTCAACCATGCTGACAACAGCGGCAAGGTAAGCAGGAGTCTGGACCATCGTTTGCGAGCCGTAGGCAACATAGTTGTCCAGGGCGGGAAGCATGTCTTCCAGGTACAGCTCAGCGCCAGCCTTGAAGGTCTTGTGGATGAGCTCAAAGGCCTGCCACATCGTGGGAGAGATGGACTTGGAAGCGAAAGTGCAGCTGTCAATGATCTCAAAGACCTCATTGTAAAGGTCATAGAGCTTGTTCTCAAGGGTGATGCTGATGACAGGCATGAGGATCGTCTCGAGGTGGAGAAGGACATCGGGTGTGCTCTCCAAGGTCAGGATCAGGGTTCCGATCGTTTGCAAGACACCCAGAGCGGTGATGCTCTTGTCATCCAGGAAATCACCGTACGCGTCCTCGTCACCCTTGGCCGCATTGCGCTCCAAGAGCTCACCGACGATACGCATGTAGGTGTCACGAAGCTGCTCGCTGAGTGCCACAGCGAAGGGAGTGAGTTCGGCGGAGAAGACCTCGACAAAGTCCTCCATGACATTGGCCAGAGCATCCACATCAACCTCGTTCGCGAGCTTGAGCAGCTGCTGCATGATCTGGGGAATGTTCTGCTGCATGGAAGTCCTGATGATGTCGTGACGAATAAGGGGCTGCAGAGCGAGCGCGGCCTCGACTCTGACGGGCAGTTCGGAGTCAGTCATAGACTCAAGGATGTTACGGTAGATGATCATCAGATTGTTGGGATCCTGGAAGTCCAGAGCTTCGAACTTCTCCAGAGTGTCACAGGCACGAGCCCTGAGGAAACCGTGGGGACTGCGGAACTCGGGGAAAACATGGCGGACGAAGAAATATTCCACCTGGTCCGCGATGGGGCTCTTCTTGCCAAGGATGACAGAAGCCAGAGAGCCAATCATGCGCAGAGCACCCTCCTTCTCCCTGGGCAGCTTCTGGTCATCGGGAGCAGACTCGTACTTGCTGACGACGCTGTTGACGAACGTAAGGATGGAGAAGGTTTGCTTCTTGCGGTTCTTGGTAAGGGCCACCAGGAAGTTGGTAGCGGCAACGTCGGGGGCCGAAACTTCCTCGTAGAAGTTCAACTTGCGGTGAAGGTACTCGGAGGGATCGGTCTCGAACAATTCAATGTCCTCATCGGACTGGCACAGGATGGGGAAGATGAAGTGAGCGATCAAGTTTTCCATGTGAGGCTTCAGGTGCTCCCACATAGCCTTCGGCTTGACACACTCCTCGAGGAAGATCATGGTGTAAGCAAGCGCGGGGTTGCTGAGCCACTGTCCCTTGGACACCCACTTGTCGATTTCCTGCAGGTATCCCTTGAGAATTTCGGGGGCGAAAGTAGTGATGAAAGCCTTGCCGTACTGGGTGTAGTCGGGAGTGCTCGACTTGCTCATCGTCGTAGGGTTTCCGTACCTGCGAAGTGTGATTAGATGAATGCCCCACGCACACACTGCGCGCAATCTACATACCTGATGAAGAGACGGTTCAGGTTGGCATACGACCACTTCTTGCACTTCCACCAGTGGTTGAGCTCTCTCTCCTCCTTCGACTCGTTCATGGCGCTGGCAGGAGGCTCCTTAGCGATGATACGCAGGAAGAGCGTGCACCAATCCACCGTCGCTTGTTGTGTTTGAAGGTGCGGCGAGAGTTCGAACTATACCACCATCGCATTAGTCTCATTAAGCCACCCATATTGGAAATCTCTCATCTCTTCTTGGTTCACCCACGTAGATAGCATGCTTGTAGGACTTGACCACGATGCGGAGCATTTCCGCCGCCTCCAGACTCTCTTCATCGACAAGCTTCAGACCGATGCTCAACAGCTGAGGGAACGAGTGCTCGACGATCTTATCGAATTCCTCCCTCTTCTCTCCGGCCTTGAATCGGTATACACGGCAGATGGCCAGCAGGCACTGCAAACCAGCGTAGACGGAGTTGGCATCGTTCATGCCCAGCAACTGGAGAGTGATGTCCAGGAAACCGGGCCACTGCTCGGGGAAATCATGCTGAAGGATTTTCTGAAGAAGAGGAACCAGTTGAGCCCGAACATTCGGCGGCGTGGATGCCAGGGCGGGAATCAGCCTCTCACGGAACCCCGGTTTCTCCTCCTCGGGAATCGGTGTGCGCAGCGGACTTTCTTCGACAGGGGACCAACCACGGTTGATGCGGTTCTTCAGGTAAACACCGGCTAGAGAAAATCATCGTTACGTTAGATTATTAACTCTCTTTTGTTGTTTGAGGGTGTTGAATAGAAAAAAAAAAAAAAGGGCGGTGGGTGATCGCCCGGACGGTCACCACAAAAAAAAAACCTACCCGACAGTTGGACGGCATTGTTCTGTTCCCCCTGCAAAATATCCAAGAGCGCATTTATGAATCCAGGTTGCGTCTCGGCCTAGAGAGAAATATGATATGAGTATGATGCCACACCGAGCAGATCTGACACTCTATTCCCACACATACATATTTCAAGTCCAATTCAGCTTGGCGTCGATTGTCCGCATTGGGGTCGAGGGTAGACTGTATACGGTCTCGTAAAGCGGCAACATCCATCTCGCACCAGCAAGGGCCCCCGGTAATAGAAAATCAAGCTGGAAGAATAAAATAAAAGACCCCGTTACGCGGTGTGTGAGCCGGGAGGTGTGAGGGGAGGAGGAGGGGGCGAGATGAGGGCGATAAAGTAGGCGGGGGGGGGGGGAAGGAGGAGAAGGAGGGATTGATAGTCAAATAATGTGCAGAGAGACAGCAAAAGTGCCCTTTGGGTTTGTTGGGTTTGGTTTTCTCTCGTGGTTTTTCAAATAAGCGTGCCCGCCCCGCGCCTATGGCAGCTAATCAGAGGCCTCGCCGCCACGCGCGGTAACAGAATTTTGCTTTTCTCCTGAGCCTGAGGCCTCGGGATTGGGGGCAATCTAAGGCGGAATTTTTCCTGGTCCAAGCTTGGAGCGACTTTTTAAATTCTTAGTATTCTTACAAAAGAGGGTCTATTGATTCGAGTCTGGGGTTCGGTTCCTTTATATGTGTGCTTCTAGCAGCCGCCTCAGGCAAGGAGAAGGGGAACTAATGAAACGCACTGGAAACAACAATAACAAAAGGCAAAGATAAAAAAAGTATAGTATCTAGTGGGAAAAAAAAAGGAAAGAGTAATTCCCCACGTGGTTTCCCCTCTCCTCCCCCCAAACAACAACCATCCCTCCAGCACTGACCAGTTGCTCTGCTTCCCACTACTAGTACTCCGTAGTAGTAGCTTCACATGTACAAAGAGGCCGCAAAAATCACATCTCTCTTGATCTGCTCTTGTGCCTGTTGCATCTTCGTATACAACGTCGGATCACCCACCAACTTCGCCGCATTCTTCACCTCCCGACATGTTTCGTCTAAACGCGTAATGGTCCGTACAATGGTGCCTTCCATCACATCAGTAAGGTCGGTGATACGGTTAAAGGACATTCCCTTCGCCCATTCGTAGACAACCTCGGCTAGACCAAACCGTGGCTGACTAGCGAAATCATTGCTGTCTTCGCTGGTTTGGATCACCTGGTGCTGAATCTGGAAATCATTGACACGGTCGGAGATCCTCACAATGGCTTCCTTGCCCTTCTCAAGACGAGGAGTCAATGTGGGAACGTTCTCTGTCTTTTCTTGGAAAACGAATGCGGATAACAAGGCAACAATCTCCTCGGGTTCATATTCAGCCAGAACGTTCTCGAGGATCAACTCGGTCAGAACGAGCTCATCGGCGGAGTGAATCTGTTCGGTGATTAGCGTTTGAATTGAACGAGGAGAATTGGAGAACTTACCTCACATGCTACCTTTCCTTTCAGCTGCACGCGAGACTGCTCGTCCACGAAACCCAGCTCCTTTAGCACCTGGATACGCTGCTCATAATCAGGCAGCAGAGCAAGGTTCTGATCGGACATGAGCTGTTTCAACTGAGTGATATTCTCTTTAACCTGCCATTCATCGTGTTGCATTTCGAACTGCCGCGTGTAAGCATTACGGTCGAGCGTGTTTTGGGACAGAAAGTCACTTACATGTTTCAAGAAGCTGGGACACTGCAAGCATTTGCACCCTTGCGCAATGGAGGCCTGCTTTTGCCGCTTCTCTAATATATCTCTGACCTGTAATTCCTTGATTCGGGCCCAGTCTATCTCATCCCAGACTGAACTGGTCCACGAAGCGCAATGCTTGGTGAGCTCCTTGTCTGCGAATTTGCTTGCCTCTGTCCACGACGTTAGTAACACTGATCTCCACAAAGCGTCCGCAAAACTCACCCTTCTTGATGTTAAGGTACCATGTAGGACCACCAAGCTTAACTATCGTATTTGTGACGCACTCAAGGTCCAACAGGGGCACCTTGTACGCTTTCAACGCCATATCGGCGGCGCGGGTGGGCAAAGTCTGCAACAAGTGTCTAAACTTTGGGAGGAAGGGAAGAATATCGCTGGGATGGCGCTTGTGTCCGAGCCTTCCTATCTCAAGAACTTGAATACTAGGTGTCTGACCGCCGCTAACACCCTCGCGAACAATGACACCTGCGGTTCGGAAACCCTCCTGTAGGACAGTTAGCTGGACTCCTCGATCATCGGTAATGGGCCATGTCTACCTTTCTGTACACGATCAATCGCTTCGGCACAAAGAGGCGTTTCCCAACGGGGGAAGAAAGCAGTCCCACGTGGAGCTCACTTGTAAGTTTCTCATATTCAATAGAGGCAGCATGGCAGGCCGCAAGGTCAATATCACATATGTCACAAGGCTCTCGCTTGATTTTCGCCAAGCTGGCCTCCGAAAGCTGCACCTGCTTCTCGTGCTCTGGTAGCAGTGCCTGAGTGGCATTCTCACTAAAACTTCTCTTGATCATTTCTTCAATCTTCAGGGCCTCCACGCGCAAGAGGTTCAAGATCATGTTGTATGTGAGCCTGAATTGAGACCGCAGTTTAGTCGGATCACCAAGAATCATCCTTCTCAAAGCGCCGGCCGGAGGAGCTTCATCTCGACCCGCATTGACGATAATGACGTATCCTACATTGTCAAGACCTCTACGTCCAGCACGTCCAGCCATCTGAGTGTACTCTCCGGGTAGCAAATCTCGGAAGCCTTTGCCATCATGCTTGCGGAATCCGGAAAATACGACTGTTCGCGTTGGCAGGTTGAGCCCCATGGCAAATGTCTCTGTAGCGAAAAGAACCTTGACCAATGACTTAGCGAAAAGAATCTCGACAATCTCTTTCATGATCGGTAGAAGACCACCATGGTGGACAGCAATTCCTCGACTCAACAATTCGCGAAGACGAAGGATCTGTGGGAGAGTACGGTCCTCTGGCTTAAGTCTTGTGAGAGACTTTTCAATGAACATATGAATCAGACTCTTCTCGGAAGCAGTGGAAAAGTCTTGGTTGGACAGTGAGTCGGCATTCTGTTCACAGCGCTTTTTGGAGAAGACGAAGATACAGCCAGGCAGCAGATTCTCTTTGCGAAGGTGCCCAACGAGCTGCACCCAGACTGTCTTGTCCTGCGCGGCTGTGGTCCGTCCACCACCTCTTCCTGTACGGGCAATGTTTCCAGTGCCTCTGTTTGCAGGCTGCCCCCGGCCACGAGGGGCTCCTCCGCGTTGTCCATTGCCACGTGCACCACCTCTTCCACCGGCTTGTCCACGTCCTCGTCCCTGAGGAGCTCCTCCTCTGCTCGCTTGGGATTGAGCTTGAGCCTCGGCCGCTTTTTGAGCCTTGACTTTGTCTCTTCCGGAGATGATCTCATCAGCTTCTTTCCAGCCGTTCTCGAGGAACCGCTTGTTGGAATCCACGATCTTGTACTTCCCTTTGCCGGCCCAGAGATAATGCTCGAGGGGAACAGGTCTCTTCGCAGTTGAGATAACGTAGATGTCCTTCTTCTTCGTGCGACCAACCCAGGATGCAAACTCATAAGTGTTAGGAACGGTGGCAGACAAGAGAATCAGAGTAACATGTTCGGGAAGCATAATGATGACTTCTTCCCAAACAACACCTCTTTCGAGATCGTTAACATAATGCACTTCATCGAAAATCACGAACTCCACGTCTCGGATCAGGTCAGCGCCTCTGTATAGCATGCTTCGTAAGATTTCAGTAGTCATGATAAGGCAGCTTGCTTCCGGATTAATCTGAACATCACCGGTCAAAATACCAACATCATCGAACTCTGTTCTAAAGTCTCTGAACTTTTGGTTACTCAACGCCTTGATGGGTGATGTATAAATAGCCTTCGTCATATGCTTCGCGGCAAGAGAAATGGCATATTCGGCGACGACAGTTTTACCGGCTGACGTATGAGCAGCAACGAACACGGAGTCGCCACATTCAAGATGATAGACAGCCTCCTTTTGGAAAGTATCCAGTTCGAATGGCCACTCCCGAGCCATGTCAGGAACCAAGTCGCGGAAGTTCGGGATCTCTTTGTTGACGTCGACGACATGAGCCCATTCTTTACCGGCTTTCCGTTGCTGCATGCCTGCGAGCAGCGGCGCATGGGGTTCCAGCGCTGGGAACTCGACAGGCAGCAAAGAGTCAATGTCTTCCTCATCGCTGAGCTCCGCCTCATCATCGATCTTGACGCCTCCGGCATCTGACGCTGTCTCCTCTTGTTCAACATGCAGATCGGTCTCTTCCTGCTGAAGAGCGTGCTCCACTTCCTCGTCTCCTTCTGCGGCCTCTTTAGTCTTTGCTTCCTCGAACTTCAATCCCCGAGAGAAACCAGGAGCGATCTCCAACAGGCCACCTTCAGCACCAAAGTTGATGATCCGATCGAGGCCTGATTGCTTGCCGCTGGCTCTGGAGTGCTCCGGCGTCTGAGCTTCAGATTCCATTTCAGCAATTGCCTCGACACCATCCAGCCCACCTGGAGCAAACGGGAAGAAGCCAGCTGCGCCTCTTACAAAGTCCGCACGACCAGCTGGCCGGCGAAGAAGTGACGTTGAATTTTTGGCATTTGCACTAGTGGCGGGAACGGTTACCTCGTGGTAGCCAGTAACGCGGCCTTCCAGGCCATCCCGATCAAATCGGACGATAGTGCGTGTCTGTGTACCAGCGACCTCGAACAGATCAGTGTAATCCGTCGGGACATCCCATTTCCTGTACCATATCAGTATCCGAAACACATGAGTATGCTAGCGAATGTCAGGTATCGAACCTTTGTAGACGGTTCAGCCATTCAGGACTAAATGTGGATGAAGGGGTTAGGAACTCCTGCTCTAGCTCCTGCTTGAGATCAGCAGCATCCTGCCGAGCCTTTTGACGAGGTTTGAAGTCCTGGTAGACACCATCCTCCTCTTCGGCCAGCCTTGCGTCGAAAGCCGATGCGCTAAGGTTTTGCGAGTTTAGACTTAACTCGGCCAGCGCCGATGTCAGAGTCTCCGCCATTTTCTATAACTTCTAGCCAAAGGTGTAAAGAAAGCTCTGAAGGTACGCGATCTACTTCAGCATCGCACGACACGTCTGAGCAGAGATCTAACAGAGAGCCCCGCAAGGTAGCGTGACGGGAGGAAGATCTTATCAAAGCGGTAAGCCAAGGTTAATTAAGACCTATGAAAAGCCTGCTGGCAGAATCCAGCATTCACAGGGTAGTAAATTGACAATGGACCCTATGCCAGTAGTAGCTTTGAGATGGAAAGAATAGCTAGCACCGGTGGTTATTCGATGTGTTTGGCGGCGGGAAGTTCGCTGGCGCCAGAACCAACCAGCTCTGGCTCTGACGTCGTGTGGGGACTGCAGCTTCCGCCCACCGGTGGGATGAATAATGTTAATTCACATCCGGATGAACTAAAGCCATTTGGGAGTAAAACAGAGGGGAATCGGAAAATCTCAACGATCAGCTTCTTCCCCACAGATTTTCCTCCAGGGGGTTGTGGTCTTGCACAAATTCTGCTTTCCCCAGAGTGGTGAATGGGAAGGCACCCAAAGCCAGTCGGCACAGGATATCACAACTTTTTATTCCTGTTCATGTGCCCTACTACTAACAATACAAGGTAGTGTGGTCCTTGTACAATGAGTAATCCATCATGTACAGTCACCAGAACGCCAAAAGCAAATGCGAAACGATGATTTGAACCCAGTGTTACAATCGGAATGCTCCCGAAACAAACGCGCAAATACCCGTGCTGGAAAGGGGATGCCAGGGAACAAGCAGGCGTCCATCGTTGTGGACAGTCCCAATCCCCCCTCAAAACATCAAAAAATTGTGTTCTATCTCCAGTCGTCCAATCTCGTATGCTGAATGCCAATTATCCGTCACACCCTGCGCCCTTTCATATACCCGCGCAAATTGAAGAATATCACACAGTCCAAATAGGATTTAGTAAGAATAAGAGTATGGGGGCGTTGGATGAACCGCTCACCCTTGAGGCGAAAGTCATGCTCAGCAACTATCCCAGAACTTACCCATGACAGGGCTAATGAATTACTCGCTAACGATAGGTGATGACAGGGAAGGTCTTCCTGTCTGTTACATTGACCTGGTATTCGAAGATCCCGTCCACAGTGGCGACGTATCTATACAGTCAGCTGGAGTTTACCCTAAAATCAGAGCAAGACATGGCACCTACAATGTCCGGCCATCTGCACCCCAACCAATACCAGCTGTGCTACCCGGTTCCTGGTCTCGACCAATGCCCAGGCTACGGTCAGGAAGTTCATTCAACACGTTACGAATCCATCGAGGTGAACGAGCTTGTTCGTAATCCCACTGTGTCTGCCGATACCGCAGGTGACTTTGCCGGCTGTGTGGTAACATGGCATTCTGTCGCTGTTGCCGTCGAAGGCGTTCCACGGCCACGCTGGCTCTCAATTCAGTGCCGGAAAGCCGCGGTGTATCTTGCAAAACCTCTGGCGTGCCGTCCTGACCCTCAAGCCGTCTGTGGCCTGAACGGGATCGCTGGTGGTTTCTTGGCGGGGGCAACAAGTCTGCTGTGGTATTAGAATAATCAAAATTGGCCGACGGACGGTTCATTGTGCCATGAAGCCGAGCCGTAGAGCCCTGTTCGTTACCGGAACTGTTAGGCTCACTGGAGCTGGAATCTGCAGCATGCGCAGGGGTGTCCGAACGATTAGGGTATATCTCTGAGGGCGAAGCAGTCCAGCTGAGTGTAATACTAGGCTGCGGATCGGGGTTTACCAGTCCCGTTTCGGGAGTCCTACTGCTGGCTTCATTATGGCTAGGAGTCAGTAGGACAGAGCCCTGGCGTCTCGCATGTTGGCTGCGATCACCAGTTCCCGTTTGCGAGTCCTCTTGGTACAGTTCTCGGTTTGGATGGCTGCGTGGTGGAGGCGGAGTAGGGCCGGAGGCTCGACTGGCCTCATCCGTGGGACCGTGGAATCGGGGGCGCACTGTAGGGTGAGGATGAGCATTAGCTCTAGCTCGCCGCTCTGCTAACCCGTCCTCCATCCTCGACGTCCATCGTGCTGTATTCAAAAATTCAACAATCAGCCTCTCTCTTTCTGTGAGGTCCTGTATCAGGCTCTCACTTAGTGGCGAATTGCCCGAACCCGTCGCGCCTCGGTTATGGAGTGATTCATCTAATGCGTCAATCGCTCGCTGTGATGCGTCGAGCTCATGCCGTGTGTCCGGGGAGGCTCGACTATCAAGTTCGAATAATAAGTCATCCAGCAATGGCTCCGTACGGACTTCCTGCAAGTTGGGCTCATTCATATCCAGTTCCAGTATCTGTCTGCGAACGAAACCGCGACGGACATCGGCAATCCCAGCTCGCCCCTTGTCTTCAAGCCATACCAGGAGATCCCAGGGCTCAGGTGCAAACGCCATACATCGTACAGCGCCTCCATTGCAGCAAGCTCTTGACGAGTTGAAGCGACAAATTATCGCATTTTGGCCCTGAGGCTGGCGTATAATATCGCGGATAGTCCCAACGTCAAAGATGGTGATAACTCCAGACTGCGAACCAATCGCGCATAATCGACTAAATTGAGAAAAGGCGACAGTGAAACAGCATCCATCGTCAAAGCGTGTGCCTATGTCCATTTCTATACAACGAAGGAGGTCCCAGTTCCATCCACAAACTTTGTCACCATCATCCGTCACAGTCACTGCATCGAGGTCGCGGGTAACATCATAGAAATATGCACGTGTCTCATCACCAACCGCGGCAAGGACAGTTGAATCGGGTGACATGATTGCATAGTTCATGCACGCCGGATGATGAAGTACCTTGAGGACTTTTGACCGGGCCAGGGAGTAGACGGTAACGGTCTTATCGTTATTACTGCAAAAGCGATCAGCATCTCAGGTGACCCAAAAATTGCCGTGCCCATACCTGAGAATGGCTATATCTTCCTCCGCTAGCTCCTTTCCATCCCCGGGCAGACGATGGATCGTCACCGAGTTGACGATGCTGCCTCCGAACTTGTGCAATTGCACCTCCGGAACCTGCCTACTATTACCATGGCGAGCTGGTCCAGGCTCGTCGCCAGGCATCCAAGGCGGTGATATCCTCGCAGGCGGTTCAAGATCGATTGGCAAAGCACTGTCCACGTCCGACGGCTGGAAAGCCGGTGTATCGGCACGGGCGCGCGGACTCCGATCGGACGATAGCCCAACAAATGCGCATTCCCCATTATCGGCGCCCCCCACCCCAATCCAACCGTGACCAGCAGCGAGACATTTTGGCTCGAACGGAATAACGGCAATGGTCTCCCGCTTTTGTGATGAAATGTGAATCGAGTATATGACTCGCTCGACGACAACGTAGATCCTGTCCGGGTCCGCGGTGCTAATGTAGTTGCGAAGTTGTTGATGGCTATCATACGATTAGCACTGATCAGCCAGCTTTTCTGCGAGCTCAATGTACAGACAAGTTGGGAATTTTGAAGGGGAAGAAGCGGCGCTTGTTGGGAAGGATAAGAGACTCCGTCGGATGATGCCTGCAGATTGATGTGACTTTAGCAATCGGCCAGTGAAATTCATTATCTAAGTGGAAGGGGAAGCAGGAGACTGACGCGAGCGAATCCGTAGTCATTGTGAAGGAACGTCGATATAATATTTTAAGGTGACATGGTCGGAAGTACAGCTATGGCGGAGCTCCGATGTTGCGGGAAAACGACGGACAACGCAGAGGGAGCAAAAGAGTCGATGTTGAGTAGTAGAGACGACGAAAAAGAAAAGAGGTAATGGGAAGGGAAACAGCTGAAAAGGAGGCCGGTGTCGCAGGGTATTATTGAAAACAGGGTCTAGCCTGAGAGTGGGAGTTTGAAAACTAGAGCTTGTTCGAGTAAAGTAGGTAAAGCAGAGGGAGCACACCACACCAGCACCAGATACCTCCTCTCTCTCTGTCTTGTCTGCTTCTGCTCCCACATCGCTTTCTCTCCCAACTGATCCGCCCCTTCACTGTTTGGACGATTTCGGAGGGTGCGAACGGATGACGTAAGACTTAGCCGGACCCAATCCGGGGAACCTCCAGCGGCGAATGCGGTCGAGTTCAATTCGAGTCCACCGCTTCCAGCCTGCCTTACATTCTTCTCTCTAGACGGTAAGGAAGAAAGATCCTCAAGTCTTTATTTGGTGTACCTAGGTAATTATCGGATCCTGTAAGATCATACTATCGCTTTTGCCTGCACGCAGCATGCCATTCAAAGCCATCCCCCTGTGGTGTCTCAAATTTCTGTAGCACGCCTAGTCCTAAGTAGACCGAGGTCTCGTGAGGATTTCCCGTCTAGGTTCACTGGCAGCTTAACGGGAAGCAGTGTTTCGACACACCACTGTCTAGCATCCATGGATTCAAACTCGGACGGGTTATCAATTGCCCGTATAACTTTCTATTCCATAGTTTCTTCATGACGTTGACTGAAATAGGGCTTCTTGAAGATATTGACACTGACTAGTAATTCTTGATGTTAGTTTTTTGCAATAAAGCTACGGAACATATTCTGCTTGGCGATGATGACTCATGACATGTCCATGTATGTCTCTTCTAAGTCTATCCTGGTCGATTTCTTTCGACGAATTGGCCAATGGTGAGGACTATGCATTTCGCAACATTTTTCGATCGCAGTTTGCAGCCTTAGTTCAGACAAAAGGGATAGTAGAGGATGCAGAAAGTGTAGCCAGACATACTAGCACTAGCTATTATTCTTCGCTGAGATATAAATTGTACCTAGCTGGCCAGTGTAAAGGTGCCGAGGCATCTAGTTGATGACAGAAAAGCAATAATATTGACCACTATTGAAATACTTTTATGTACTCATATCAACCTGACTTGCTATGACAACTATGGATCGAGGTGCCATCAATGGATATGGCCTAGAAATGTGTAATGCGGGACTTAATATCAATGGAATTGAATCTATTCAGTTTCAACTTGGACGTATTGCTACAAGTGACGTGTATATAGCAACATCTTATTTTTACAATCAGACTGACTAGTATTTCATCCGAAGCCATTGACTTTTGACTCATACTGACACCTGAGCAGTTAGGGGAAAGAGAAAAGAGAGCGATGGAAAAGTATTCAAGCCACAGTGGCAATGAGTAGAGGACACTGGTAGCTTCTGCGAGCTTTTGCAATGGAAAGAAGAGACCGGCCGGGGCAGTGGCTCGGCAACTCAGCTTGAGCGGTCAAAAGGATCGCTGAGCTGCGATTGGATGGCACGCGGTGTTGCCGTGATTCTACCAAGTTCGACGACGGGCCGAAGCTCTCCGGGACGATTTTTACTAGTCCTGGCAGCCGGCGTCCTCCCTTCTTTTCAAGTTTCTTCCTCCCCAGAAAGAGCTGAAAAATTCTTGTTCTCCTTCAACTCTCCTCCTCCCTCCTGTCTCCATCTTATACCCTCCCTCCTATATCCTCCGGCCCTTCGATTGAATCGACTGGCCCATTTCTATATTTCTCTTTTTAATTAGTTGTATTATTTTGTTCTTCTAATCACATCTCACAATGCTGTCCTCTCGCATCACCCGCGCGGTAAGTCCTGCATCCCCATCATTGTTGATGCTAGAATGTCGTTCCTAACATCACATTCTGTGAATCAGCTCCCGCGCACCACTCCTTTCGCTCGCGCTCCCGCTTTCAGAGTCCCCGGTGCTGCCGCTCGCAGATGGAACTCCACCGAGGGTGGTGAGGAGAAGGTGAAGGGCCAGGTCATCGGTATTGACTTGGGTAGGTTGAGAATCCCTGTGCTCGTGATGTAATCAACACAGTATCTAATACGGTCACACAGGTACCACCAACTCCGCTGTTGCCGTCATGGAGGGCAAGACCCCCAAGATCATTGAGAACACCGAAGGTACGCGAAAAATTTTTCATCCGCCGCGCCAGTTCCGCAGTGACTCCGAAATCGGAGCTACACGCAGAATCTCGCTGGTATCATGCAGTTCGAGCGATAGGTGGCTGACTTGAGATGCAAATAGGTGCCAGAACCACTCCTTCCGTTGTTGCTTTCGCCCAGGACGGTGAGCGTCTGGTCGGTATTGCCGCCAAGCGTCAGGCCGTTGTCAACCCCGAGAACACTCTCTTCGCCACCAAGCGTCTCATCGGTCGCAAGTTCACCGACGCTGAGGTCCAGCGTGACATCAAGGAGGTCCCCTACAAGATCGTTCAGCACACCAACGGCGATGCCTGGGTTGAGGCTCGTGGCCAGAAGTACTCTCCTTCCCAGATTGGTGGTTTCGTCCTCAACAAGATGAAGGAGACTGCCGAGAACTACCTCAGCAAGCCCGTTAAGAACGCTGTCGTCACTGTCCCCGCCTACTTCAACGACTCCCAGCGTCAGGCCACCAAGGACGCCGGTCAGATCGCTGGTCTCAACGTTCTCCGTGTCGTTAACGAGCCCACTGCCGCCGCTCTTGCCTACGGTCTTGAGAAGGAAGCCGACCGCGTTGTCGCCGTCTACGATCTTGGTGGTGGTACTTTCGATATCTCCGTTCTGGAGATCCAGAAGGGTGTTTTCGAGGTCAAGTCCACCAACGGTGACACCCACCTTGGTGGTGAGGACTTCGATATTGCCCTTGTCCGCCAGATTGTCCAGCAGTTCAAGAAGGAGTCCGGCCTGGACCTCTCCGGTGACCGCATGGCTATCCAGCGTATCCGTGAGGCTGCTGAGAAGGCCAAGATTGAGCTGTCTTCTTCTCTGCAGACTGAGATCAACCTTCCTTTCATCACTGCTGATGCCAGCGGTGCCAAGCACATCAACCACAAGATGACCCGTGCCAGCCTCGAGTCCCTGGTTGACCCTCTCATCAGCCGCACCGTTGAGCCCGTCCGCAAGGCCCTCAAGGATGCCAACCTGCAGTCCGGTGACATCCAGGACATCATCCTGGTCGGTGGTATGACCCGTATGCCCAAGGTCACCGAGTCCGTCAAGTCCATGTTCGGCCGTGACCCCGCCAAGTCCGTCAACCCCGATGAGGCTGTCGCCATCGGTGCTGCCATCCAGGGTGCCGTCCTTGCTGGTGAGGTCACTGACGTCCTTCTGCTCGATGTCACTCCCCTCTCTCTCGGTATCGAGACCCTTGGTGGTGTCTTCACCCGTCTGATCAACCGCAACACCACCATCCCCACCAAGAAGTCCCAGACCTTCTCCACCGCCGCTGATTTCCAGACCGCTGTCGAGATCAAGGTCTTCCAGGGTGAGCGTGAGCTCGTCAAGGACAACAAGCTCCTCGGAAACTTCCAGCTTGTTGGTATCCCCCCTGCCCACCGTGGTGTTCCCCAGGTCGAGGTTACCTTCGACATTGATGCCGACTCCATCGTCCACGTTGCCGCCAAGGACAAGTCCACCGGCAAGGACCAGTCCATCACCATTGCCTCCGGCTCCGGTCTCTCCGACTCTGAGATCCAGTCCATGGTCGAGGATGCTGAGAAGTACGGTGCTCAGGACAAGGAGCGCAAGGCTGCTATTGAGGCTGCCAACCGCGCCGACAGCGTCGTGAACGACACTGAGAAGGCTCTCAAGGAGTTCGAGGACCGCCTTGACAAGGCCGAGGCCGACCAGATCCGCGAGAAGATTGCCACTCTCCGCGAGTTCATTGCCCAGAACCAGTCCGGTGAGGGCACTGCCACCGCTGAGGAATTCAAGCAGAAGACCGACGAGCTCCAGAACGCCAGCTTGACCCTCTTCGACAAGATGCACAAGGCTCAGTCCGAGCAGCAGCAGCAGCAGCAGAGCGGTGAGGGCGAGAACAAGGCCTAAATGTACAACCACTGAACTCCCCATGACTTGAACAAGCCATGGGTGTTTCCTGTATTTCACCTTTGCGTTATTCCCTAGAGCCTTTCCTCTTTTTTCTCTCCGATGTTTTAACACGCATGATATGTATACATACCTGATAGCTCTGACTGATCTATCCCTGTTCCGGTGTATTGGTGTTTTTATTTACTCTTTCTCATGTTCATTTCCCTTCTGTATTCTGATTTCTCTTTTCTCCAATCCCCTCTTCATACCTTTTTGGGCCGGGTGAGCGTTTGCACTTCTTTGACAGGAGGGCCATCCGTTGGAACGGATGCATGGAGTTTACATTTTGTAACTTAATGACATTACGGCTGGGAGACCACGAAAAAAAGGATGTGGTGGGCTGGAATCTGTGACAATAGAATATGAAATTCTCCTCTCGATTTAACAACTGTGCTGTGCTGGACCTGATACAATGTGTAGAACTTGGCTGTATACAAAGACAAGAGAACATACGTAGACACATACGTAGCCATGTTCTGTGAAACACGACCAATTTCATCACCCAACTACTAGCTAGTCTACTAGTCTAATCACTATGACTAGTGAGTCAGTGAGTGACCACCATACCAACATTCTGGAAATCGCCCCGAAAAAAAAACCAGCTGGGAAAAGAGAAGTGGGCCAGGCAGGGCAGAGCAGGGCAGGGCAAAAGGCGCGGCCGCCGCGTACACACAAAACAAGTCTGTCTGTTAGACTAGTAGACTATTAGTAGCTTGACTGACTGAACCTGGCTGGCAGACACACCCTGGTCCAACTACTATCTAACTATCTAGTTAGTGGATTCCCCATCTATCTATTTATTTTTCTTCTGTTTTCTGTGGGTGGATTCCATACTATCCAGTACCCATTCAATTCAGTCATTCGCATGTAATGAGTAATATTATCCAATCAACCCAAGCTTCGAAGATGGGAAACCCACTGCTCCCTTCCTGTGGTTAATTTTAAGACTAAGGGAGTGTTCCAAGAAATGATTATAATTAATATTATTAAAGTCATTGTTTTGGTACGTAGTAGTGTCTACTATTGTGCTCTGGTGAGAAAGTTGATAGCCTCGTTTTCGGTGCCATGAAAGTTAGCGGGTCGTGGTTTGTCTGGGACAGAGGATGATACTTTGGTTGTTGGTGTTAGATTATGTTTGTGTATATTAGACTAAATCTGGGTTAAGTACTTCGTATACTCTGTAGGGTGTTTGGCTTTGGCTTGCCAGCTGTTCATACATACATAGATACATTCATTTATTAATTATGTTGTGCTGTGTTGTGTGTGATGTGATGAGGATCGCAGGAGGTAGGGAGGGAGGGAGGGAAGGAGGGAAGGATGTCATTAGATGATGTGATTAATTAATTTAATTGACATGGTAATAAGTGGCTGCTGCGAATCAGGTTGAAGGTCTGGGGTGAAACATACATTGTGTACTTATCCTCATCTGGGATTGACTATGTTGTAAATGTTTGTTGTTAACTACTATAGTTATTAATATTATTGTTTTTGTTTAGTATACATTGTTGTAAATGTCGTGATAGATTGATCAATCCTCCTTTTTACGGAGTATTTCTTCTTATCATTGAAGGGGGTTGGATGGATTCTCACTAGGAGTGATGAACCTTGCATTGACATCTACAAAGAGAGAAAAGGAAAGAGTACACAGTAAGAAGAAGTGGATTGAAACGAGGAATGAAAACCTGCCACGAGTTCCCTGCAAAGATTCCGATGATGCCTTGAGAGGAGAGGACCTGTTCTGGGTGCAAGTTATTTTTCCTTGTTCTGACGATCCTTCCGCTAGATCGAAGCTTCTAGCACGCACAGATTATAATTTCATAAGGGCAACAGAAGAGAGGGAGAGTTGAACTGTGTGAAAAAGAGGGGCGGAAGTCACTTCCAGAGTCCGTGAGCAGGGAAAAGAAAGGTAAAAAAAAAGACTAAGAAAAAAAAATAATTCTTTCTTCTGACTGGAATGTGAGCAAAGAAACACAGAGAGATGGTGTGCTTGGGGCTACTCTCGTCCATCCATTAAGGGACGACGAAACAACCGGGGAGCAGGAAGCAGCGTTCCAGAAGTGGAGCCAGTGATATGCAGGATGGACAGAAAAATAAAAATTGGACTTATCATCATATTGATCTAATATAGTTCAATGGTGACGGCAGGCCAGAACATCACAAGTTCTGAACACACACACACACACACACACACACACAGTACGTAGTAGTATGGGGTAAGGGGACTATAGTAGGGGTTGTTAAGAGTTTAAGAGACCTGTTTGTTGTCTCTCCCTATCAGGATGTGCGATCGAGACCCCAATCAACACACCACATCGATGGACGGTCGAATCAGATTAATAGCGATGAGGTCGGTACAACTTACTACTTTATTACTTACTGCGTAGTAGTAGTAGTACTTATTGGTTATGAGTAAGTGCTAGTAGTAGGCACGGGGAGAAAGTGCAGGACGTACTTTGGTTCTTATCGGTAGTAAGCCCCAACTGCAACCAATCGCCGCTGGAAGACTTGCAGGAGCGTTGCAGATGAAGGAACAAATCATCGATGTACACACATGCAGTGAGGAGCTCTGGCCAAGGAATCTCTCATTCTTCTACACAGTAGGGTGGGCAAGGAAAACATTATGGAGATTGGCAAGTGGACTGAATGGAGGGTGAGTGGATGAGACGAAGGGAGGGGGGCATTAGAGCGCAAGTAAATCCTGTGTTGTTCTTTGGTCAATCAATGAAGAAGAAGAAGAGAAGATGACGATCCTGGCAGTAGTAGTACTATCTAGTTGTGGTCTGACATGGCCGGTAACAACGCTCTCCAATAATCTGACAAACCTTTGAGGGTGGATTCCTACGGAGTCATTCCTCTCCTCCAGGATAACTTGTGACTAATGAATCAATCTGTGTCACAGATGATTCTGGCAAAACATCCTGATGAGAGCTGTTATTTTCTGCTTGTGTTTCGGCTGGTACCAAAAGGCCAAAAAGCCTGGATCTCTTTTGCTGGAACGCCCCATTTTTCTGCCCTGACTTGGACCAAACGGGCACTCCTCACGTCCAGCCTAATTTGAGAACCATTTGGAACGAGTCTATTTATTTAGACTGGATAAATTGCGTCTGGCTACAAAAAATCTCCCCTTCCATCATTTGTCGATCACCGTGTTAACTAATAATGTACCTTGTTCCAGGAATGATCCAGTCAGTGGTGTTTTTTCGGGGGGGGAGAGGGAGGGAGGGTGGAAGGATGAGAGGGATGCCCCGCTCGGTTGATTATTTATTGTTGTTATAATTATGAATTTTATTATTTTGATTATAATTAGTTTTTATCATTATTTATTAGTATTTGTTACTACTACTACTACTACTGTGGTTGTGTGGATGAAGGACTTGAACTGCCCTGGCTGGCCCTCATGGATCCAATCCCACAGGAATCCACAGTTAGTTAGTTAGCTGGGTTGTGTGTGTGTGTGTGTGTGTGTCTCTTTTTTACCAGTGGAAAGGCGGGTATCTTCCCACTTTCCTTCACATTTGCCCCTTGGAACACTCAACCCAGCGAACCAATCTTTGCCCTTTCCCAACCCGTGTCCTCCTCTCGTCTTCAGTTTCTCCCGTATTCAGGGCGGGGACCTTTTTCTTTTTTCCCACCATTCTCATTGCTCTTTCCAATTAACTTCCCCCCTGTCAATTTGTCTACGTAGCTGGTTGGGGAACTCCGGCTTTCGTCAGTGCGAAATAGTAGTAAAAATTTGATAACCTTGACACGCTGTAATACCCTTGTAATCCACTCTGGCCATGAGCACAAAACCCCCGATCTTCCATGATCTTCTACTTTCCTTCTCATTAAATTGTGTTACAAAGAAGTAGTAGATCAGCCGGTCCTCATTGGTCACTTTCCTTTAGTAGCTAAAAATAAACATTACCAACTCCAGCCAGACAAAACTGGAAGTGAACGAAGGAGACTAAAAGGGGATGAGTGAAAAAAATATTTTACGACTGTTTCTTGGACCGATGAAACAAAAAGGCCACAGAATGCTTTTGGTACATTAACACGACAATTCCTAGTAGACAAAAAAAATACTTCTACAGTATATGCAATCATCCAGGTTTCTTTATCAATTGTTGAGATCAGGTCAAAGTTAATATGTTGGCGCATTACCTTTATGGTCATGGTACATATCGACCCTGGTCTAAACCGATGGTTTTTGCTTTTGCTTCGGCAGAATAACACTACTAAAAAGTACACATCTCAGATCCCAGATAGACCCGGGGGGGATCCGATAAATAATAGAATTTAATATAGATTACTTGGGTTGGTTTGTGTTTGTCACTAGTGTGACAGTAGTGGATTTCTATCGGAGGGGCAGGCTAGTGTACAACACAGAGGCATGATTTTCGGGGGAGACTGAAGGATTTTGGCACATAATAATCAGTCCAGTGAGGGCAAGAAAGTGAGTGAGTAATTACAATGATGCTCATGGTTCATTTTCAGGGATGGCGCGAAGACCACCACCACCACTGGGCCTACTTTTGGTACTACTAATCTGAGATCGATCTATCTATTTATCTCAAGCAGGATGTTAATTTAATTTAAGATAGAAGAATAAATGAATTAATAAGTAAATAAAAAAAAGAAAAAGAAAAAGAAAAGAAAGAAAAGGATTGAAATGAGATTGTCGAAGTTATGATAGAAAAGAGAGAGAAGCAAAACAATAAACAGAAAAGAAAATGGATCTGAATTGGCCATCCCACAAGTCGGAATTCCATTCAGGTTGCAGAAACGGGCAATGAACCAGACAAGTTGTGCAGTCTGTACTACATCGTACTAAGGGCATTATTGTCAATTATTACTACATCTGACACTGGAGCTCACTAGTGCTGTTGCAGGTCCCAGACTTTATCCATGGACTTGTTTGTTTCCAAGGTCCAACTGACCGTAAAATCACTACTTACTATCTACTGACTAGTTTTATTAGCTGCTAGCGTACCTCTCTAGTGGTTGTCTAGAGCTGTCCCATTCGATCTGGTTTAATTACTTTGACCAGTATTGTTCCAATCTTGCTCTCGCCCTCGCTCGCTCTTCTGTGATTAGTATTCCTTCTGCTCTCTCTCTCCCTCTCTCCCCTTCTCTTGCTTTTCTTTTTAAATTTATTATTTTTGTTTCCTTTTTTCTTCTTCCCTTTCCCTTTTACTCTATTTACATTTACTCTTCTTTTTTTTTTTCTTTTCCCTTTTTCTTCCCCCCTTGGTTTAAACTTTCATGCAAACCTTCCATTAGGATCGCTGCCCGCTAGAACTATCTCTTTTGCGCGCGCGCTTCTCAACAAACAGGCACCACTTGTGACAGTCTTGCCTGCTTTCCTCCTTCAATCCATTGGATCCCTTGCTTAACCGTTAACCACTCTGCATTTGTCCCTCAACTCTAGTGGGTTGACAACCATCTCAACCGAACATTCGAGGGAAAAACCGCGGGAAATTTCCTGGTGAGAGAAAACAAAAAAACGGGCAAGGTGCATCGCACTAGCGGCCTCTTTTTCTTCTCTGCTTGGTGGAAGTAGTCCTTGGCTGCGTTTGACATTCTATTCTTCTGATTATTTGCTGCAAGTGTAAGTCCCTCTCTTTCTCTTTTGCTACTTGCTCTCGTCAATACCCCAAACTCTACATCTGCCACGCATTCTGGTCCTTCTCCACGAAGCCTTGGCCTCTTTCTCCCTCTGCCAACTAGCCCATTGTATCCTCTTCTTATCATCCAGTCATAAACTTCTTCCCTTTTTTGTCCTCTCTCCTTCGACTCCCTCTCGCATCTCCCTTTCTCACCCTGCCTTACACACTTTGTACTCCTTCGTTCCTCTCTTTCTCCCTCTCCCCTCTTTCATCTTATTCAGCCATTCCTCAGATCTCATTTCCTGCTGCTTTTTCTTCCGCTCCATCCCCCCTCTCCGAGTCATATCATCTGCACTCTCCAACAAAGTTTCCATGTGCATGCCAGGACTCAAAAGCGGTAGATTGGATCAACTAATTCTCTGACTGGATTTCTCTTCTTCAGTCTTCTCTACCATGACAGTTGCAGCACCTCCTGTAGCACCCGTGCACGAGAATGGCATGAACGGAGGTGCCCCCGGACATCATGTCAACACTATGAGCCTCCCCCGTTTCCATCCAATCGCAATGAATCCGCCGCAACCAATCCCGCCAGAACATATGATGCCTGCCCATCATCAATTTCGTCCTTTTCACCCCCCTCCACTGCAGGAACAGGGTCCGCCTGCACCTGGTCCGCCGGGTCAACCATTTCAGATAGATCATATTGAGGCTCGCCTCAGGCAACTGGAACATGAAGAGGCGGCTCGCATGGCGGCCCGTAGTCATCTTCTCGCCATCCGGAAGCGAGAGGACGAGGAGTTTCGTAGGATGACTGAAAATGCGGAAGCAGAAGAAGAGGTATGGTTATTAGGTTGTGATATAAAATTTCCCCACCGTTTCAACTCTGACATGGATTCTTTTGCCTACAAATCAGGAACTGCGTAGGCAACGGAAACGAATTAAGCGGGAGTCAATGGGACTGGGATTTAATGCAAGTCTGGACTCTCCGCCGCTTCGACCAACGCCGCCTCGCCGATTATCGGAAACCAATGCAGCGACCACCCTTGCATTCTTCAAGCAACAGAGCCCTCCGGAGCCTCGTCCAATTCCCCCGCCAGCACAAGCGGCACCGCCCCATCCTCCACCGCAACACATTCACCATGATCCTACCGGTGCCACGTCGATCAGACGGAAACAAAAATATACCATAAAGAACGTTGAAGCTTGGGGGGAGCGTCATGGACGTCCGGCCGCGCATGACCCTTCTGGACGGGCGCTCTGGAAGCGGCCGTCGGACGGCAGCTTGGTGTATCTCACATGCCCTGTTACGGGCTGCGGCAAGGCCGACTTCGTGACCTTGCATGGCTTCATGTGCCATTTGACCAAAAAGCACAAGGATCGTAGCCTGGGCAGTCAATCCCGGGCGCTTGAGGTGTGCGGTATAGTGTTTGATCCTAACGCTCCGCTGCCACCCGTGGCTACCGTGAACCGGGCATCTACTGAAGAAAGTCGCCTGGAATCGGGACCTGCGGATGGCGAGGGATATCAGCAGGAGATGGAATATTCTTCTGCGTCAGATGAGGAGGAGAGTCGGGAGGTCCCTGTGAAAACGGAGGCCTCAGATAGGACACTGCCTGCGCCGCCGGTGACTATGCCTCCGGCGCCGGAGCAAATACCAGTGCCGAGAATGAACGGCTCAACTAAGCAATCCATCTCGTCGATTATCGATCGCGACCCGGAGGATGAACCCCGGGGGCGACTAAGCTCAATCCCGCCTCGGCCGGCTGAGGCACCAATCCAGGCGTCCCCGGATCAAAAGCCCTCGATCAAGGACGAGGCCGAGTTCCCTCGGCCACATGAGACCGAGAAAGAGAATACTGACCCTAAAGACACAACCGAGGCAAAGTAATATATACAAATACATCATAATTACTGGTTATTTTCATTGCGTTAGCCTGTGACCAGGCAAAACTTACATTTTTATCACCTTGCATAGTCCGAGCATGCTTTTCTGATTCTGTTCATATGCAGCTCTTGCGTCAATACCCTCTTTTCTATTTGTGGGAGGCCTTGTGCACGTTCATTAATAATGTAATGTCTTACTCTTGTCGCAATGATTGACCCTCTTTCCATGTATGCTTGGATTGATGGGGATTCTCTCTTCTACACATGCCCATCCATGCCTATGCCTCCAATCACTAGTACATTCTATACCCTTTATAATCCCCAGTCAAAGATGATATCTTGAACCCCGGGTGCACAGTTATTGTGTCTGTTATTTTCTTGCTCTTGCTTCCCACAAGAATGTCCATACTGCTTTGGGATGTTTATACATGCATAGCTGTTTAGCTTCTGGCCGGAACGATGCAGTTTGAGAGACATGAGTCTCGTTTCAAAATAGTTCCACAGCCCAGGCCATGTCCATAGTCCATGAAAGACATATCATTCAGTCCATCTCCAGTCTAGATCTACCTCAAAACCAAAACATGCACCAAATACCCACTCCCAGACATCAACTTCTCCCCCAACATCTCATCACTCACCCTCCACACGCGAAACACCCTCAACGTCTCCCGTAACCACGCCTCAAACACCTCCGGCGACCGCTGCTGCTGCGCAATCACACACACCGTCGGCGTCCTCCCCCCACTTCCTGTTCCACTAGAGCCCCTCCCCTCAGTACCAGCGGGAGTATACACCGGCCTCAGCCGACACAAATCCGCACACGTGCGCACGAACGGCGCTACCAACGCATCGTTGTAGATACAATCGCATGATACCACCACGTCGAAGCCTTTATCTTCCTCCCCCCCACCCTCTTCACTACCATCCACAGTAGTGGTAGTACATAATCCCAACCCCTCCTTAAGCGATCCCGCAACATCCAACTCCCAATCTAGGGATGTGAATATCACATTCCCATTCCCATTACCGTTCCCAGATCCAGTCGCATGTCCCTGGTGGGATTTCCGAGCTGCTGAGGAGGCTGACGCTTTGGTGGATTTCTTCCCCGACTTGGAAGATTTACTACTACCTCCAGCGGTAGAAGAAGAAGTGGTAATGGTGTTCTCATCCAGATTCTGGCGGAATAATCTCTGCACGTATTCCTGGTCTGTGGCGATGTAGTGGGCTATCTTTGGTGAGAGGGATAGGGCTAGGAGGGCGGAGATGCCGCTGCCTAGTTCGACGATGGTGGAGGTGGGGGTTAGGATGTTGTGTGTCCAGAGGGGGTTGGGGGTGGTATTCTTGGTGGTTGTGGTGTTGTTGGAGAGCCATTCTGCGATGAGGGGGGTGATTTTCCAGAGGACTGTTTTATATCATATCATATTAGATTGGTTGGTTTTGGGGTATTGCTGTGATGATGAAGATGATGATGAGGGAGGGTAATGGTGAATGGTTTACTTACCTGCACCGGTTGTACCACCTGCTCTGGAAGATGATAGCAGAGTTGGAGATTGATGAATGGTATAGTCTTGGTCGTGGATGGTCAGGTCGATGGTTGTGGCGCGGGAGTCGACGAACCCTAGGTTGGCGGAGGGGATGTCTTGGGAGAAGAGGAGGAAGGATTCTATTTGTTTGAAAATGGTTTTTGGTCTCAATGGTTATTATGTGTGGTATACGGGGTGTTCATAGTAGCTTATATAGGTATACACGCTATGATGATATTGCAATCGAGCATGGCATGGGAACATACCCTCTTCTGCGTCTTCGACTTCTTCGCCGATGGTGGTGAGGAAGTTTGTGAGGAGATCCATGGTTTCTTCAGATAGAATGTGTGTCTGTCTGTCTAGTGTCTACTAGGTATACAGAGGGTATGTGTTTTGAGTGTTTCAGTTCCCACTTAGGGTAGGCTTGTTTGCTTCTATTATTGGCTGTCCTGGTCAGTTAATAGTAATCATGTACTCTGTCAATCGAAATTTCATCTGTAGTGTCGGGCGTTGTACAACGGAGATCAACCAGGGTGTGAAACGGGGGAATTGAAGTTTTGACTGCAACAAGGGCTTGCAATGGATGAAGAATTGTGATGATACTGAATTTGCGGTGGTTCTGACCGACGGGAAGTTTTCCAGCATTGTAACGGCTGGCATTCTGATTGGTTGGCGGGAAGGGGGTCTCACAGTCACACCGCAGAGATCCCTAAAACGTTTCTTCATGTATGCTGCGACTGCATAAGGGGGTTGATGCATAAGTGGATGAAGGAGGTCATGACAAAGTTAATTGCCAATAGTCTTTGGACTGAATGTCTGGTGCCTGAGTACGTCCTAGATAGCTAATAGTTATTTGTAGGGTGACGATGGGAATCCCAACAAAAGCGGAACTGGGCTTAGCCCGCGACCGAGACTTTCCGATCGCTTTTCTTGAATCATGAACTGCGAATCCCTTGAACTCTAGAGGCTTCTTATGCCGTCATCTGGGCGGGAATCTCTGGAATTGTGGATTCAATTAGTTCATATATCTCTCCTTGGCTATAGGTACGTAGTAAATCTAGTCTGCTTACTGTACTAACTGCTGTCATGTCGGGGCAGCTTGACAAGCTCCATAGTTTGTGTTTGTGTTTGTGTCTGTCCCTATGATCCCCTGCTCTTCCCCGTGTGTGTGTGTCAGAACCTTGAAGCTGTCGGCTGTCGCGCTGGACCGCGGCTAGTACTTTATGATGTTGCATTCAGATTCCCGACCGATCTAGACGATGCATGAGCCTAGTAGTAGTAGGCGAGGTACTACTGGTAGTCTGGTACAGTAGTCGTGGCCTCAAGGGGAGAGCGTTGTCACGATCGCAACCATTGTAGCGCATTGCGAGAGCGGAGAAATCAGTTGAATAGCCAGTAAAACCAGACCATATCATAGAACCAAGGAACACGATGTGCAGGGGAAGAAGAAGGATCGCAAAAAGGGACTTTGACCCATCCGTCATTGTAACCGGAGGTGGCGGACGAGCCAGAGAAAGCAACTTAACTTAATAACTGGGGGGACCGCCTTGACCTTCCGTCCAGCCACAACAAATACTCTCTCTCGCTCTGACTTCATTTCCGATCTGCAGCTTCATCTTCTCCTCTTCTGGTGCTGCTGCTACTTCTCCTCCTCCACTACCTCCTCCTCTTCTCCAACTTCCCTTTCTATTCCCCCCCCCCCCTCTTCTTCTCTTCCCTTTTTACCCCCATCTCATTCGGGTCCCTTTTCATCTACCGCCCGTATTTTCTCCCCGCAATATCTCCCGCCTTGGAAGGCTTCTTGTCTTTCTTGCTAAAGGCTCCACCTGCAACCTCATCCACCCCCGGTTTGCAGTCCGTCAGTGTGGTTCTGCACTCCCGTAAGTCTTTTGAGTTCTGCGCTCCGTCCCTCTTCCTCCGGTTCCCGTCTCTCTGTGCTGTTGCTTTTTCCATTGCCGTATTCGTTCAGACCGAACCTAAATTCTCCAACATCGACTGACCACCACACCCCATTCTGTGTTGGACAGACCAAGTCCCCTACAGATCCTGTCTTCCCGTTCCCTCCGTCTAGATTCCTTGTCCCACCACCAAGATGCCGATGTCCAAGAAGGAGCTCCAAGAGCTTCGCATCCAACCGCGCATGTACAAGAAGCCTCCGTTCTCCGTAGAGGCTCCTGGATACGAGCCGGTTGAGGGCGAGACCATTCCTCGTCGACTGCCCGCCGCCAAGAATGGCCTCATCCTTCGCCCGGCTGAGGATGTCGGAACTACCTACGATGTCTTCCGCCGCTCCGCGCGTGTTTACGGCAATGCGAAGGCCGTCGGAACTCGTCACTTGGTCAAGACCCATGTCGAGAACAAGAAGGTCAAGAAGGTCGTCGACGGTGTCGAGAAGGAGGTCGACAAGCAGTGGACCTACTTTGAGATGAGTGGCTACAGCTACAAGAGCTTTGTCGAATACGAGAAGCTGGCCCTGGAGCTCGGCTGTGGATTGCGAAAGCTCGGTTTGGAGAAGCCCGACAAGATCCACCTTTACGGCGCAACTAGGTGAGTCTGCAGTTGAGCTTTACCGAAGTACATGAGGAATGCTGACGTTGCGTCTTTTTCTTTTTCCGCAGTGCACATTGGCTGGCCATGTCACACGGTTTGTGCCCAAACATCCACCTTGGCTCATTGGTCGGCAACTAATCGCAGTTCTTGTGAACAGGTTCCGCATCTCAGTCCCTGACCATTGTCACCGCATACGATACCCTGGGTGAGGAGGGATTGAAGCACTCTTTGGTCCAGACATCCAGTGCCGCCATCTTCTGCGATCCCGTTCTCATTCCCTCCGTGGCCAACGTCCTGAAGGATGTCAAGTCCATCAAGCACGTCATCTACAACACCGACCAGGAGCCCAAGAAGGAACACCTGGACCGTCTCAAGACCGAGTATGACTACCTGAACGTCATGAGTCTCGAGGAGCTGCGGAAGCTGGGTGAAGAGAACCCCGTGGATCCCGTCCCCCCGGCTCCTGAAGACCTTTGCTGTATCATGTACACCTCTGGTTCTACCGGCCCCCCGAAGGGTGTCTCTCTGACGCATGCGAACGTTATCGCCGCAAGTAAGTTGCTACTCAAGATGCCTTTGGTCAGTCGCCGCTAACGCCAACTTCCTACCTAGCTGCCGGTATCCACGAGATTGTCGGCCCTTACATCGGTCCCTCGGATGCTCTCCTCACCTACCTCCCCCAAGCGCACATTCTGGAATTCATGTTCGAGAACCTCTGTCTCTTCTGGGGTGGTACCATGGGTTACGGCAACCCTCGCACCTTGTCTGACGCTTCCATGCGCAACTGCAAGGGTGATATCCGCGAATTCAAGCCTACCATCCTGGTCGGTGTTCCGGCTGTGTGGGAGTCTGTGAAGAAGGGTGTGCTCAACAACCTGAACAAGAACAACTTCCTCATCAAGAGCATCTTCTGGGGTGCCATGTCTGCCAAGAACTTCCTCATGACTGCTGGATTCCCCGGCGCTGACACGGGAGCCTGGTTCCTGGACTCTGTGGCCTTCCGCAAGCTCAAGGAAGCTACTGGTGGCCGGCTACGGATCATGATGAACGGTGGTGGCCCGGTCTCCAAGGACACGCAAAAATTCCTGTCCATGGCCGTTGCCCCCATGATCAGCGGCTACGGTCTGACCGAAACCTCCGCCATGGGTGCCCTGAACGACCCGATGGCCTGGAACCCTGACGCGCTCGGTGAAATCCCCGCCTCTATCGAGGTCAAGCTGGTTGATTTCCCGGATGCCGGCTACTTTACGAAGAACACTCCCCCTCAGGGAGAAATCTACATTCGTGGAGGCAGTGTCAGCAGCAACTACTGGCAGAACGAGGAGGAGACCAAGGAGGCCTACACCGATGATGGATGGTTCAAGACTGGTGACATCGGCGAGTTCGACCACCTTGGCCATCTCAAGATCATCGACCGCAAGAAGAACCTCGTCAAGACCCTCAACGGTGAATACATTGCTCTGGAGAAGCTCGAGTCTATCTATCGCTCTTCCCCCGTGGTCGGCAACATCTGCGTCTACGCCGCCCAAGATCAGGACAAGCCCGTTGCTATCATTGTCCCTGTCGAAGCCACCCTGAAGAAGTTGGCCAACGACAACGGCATCGAGGGCGACTCTCTGGAGTCTCTCGTCCACAACGAGAAGCTGAAGTCTATTGTCCTCAAGCAGCTCCAGACCGCTGGTAAGGCCGGTGGTCTGAAGGGTATTGAGATCATCAACGGTGTCGTCCTCTCCGACGAGGAATGGACCCCTCAGAACGTAAGTTTTACATCTCTTCGCTTCCATTGAACGGTATACTAATTAATGACAGGGCTTCATGACTGCCGCTCAAAAGCTCCAGCGCAAGAAGATCCTCAACCGCTTCCAGGAGGACATTGACCGTGCCTACGGCAAGAAATAAAACACCACCGATTATAACTCAAGTCCGCGCACAGCGAACCCTCATCTCATCTCGATCAGCCGCATATCTTATGCCTGCTTAATTAGTATATCCTCTATATCCCTCAGCAACTGTTCTGTTCGGCTCGCATGATTTTTTGATCCTGCTAATTTCGTTTTCTCTTCGACTTCTGTTGTTCTATGATATACATGTATCATGTTCTCTCCTTTCTTCGTGTGTGTATGTCTCCGCTTAGCTAACTCTCGATGTGATACTCACTCATCCCGGTGTGTCTATGCCATATAAAATTCATCAATTTTCATTCAACTCTACCTCGTTCGTAAATTACCAGTAGCAGCTATATGAAGCAGACAAAAAATGTCCCAAATCGAGATGCAACGACTCAATAGATCGATAGATGGACATGTCCTAGCTTCATCCCCTATTCCTACTATCTCTTATCTCTACATCTACCCTTTTCCTTATCTCTCGACACTAACCTAGTCCCTGTAATAGTCTCCCTAAAACCATTAGTTACTAGTTTACCATCGAAAGTAAAAGTTAATAAGATAGATATCTACTGTACAGTCTAATTAAGTAGTAGTAGGATAACTCGTACCATACATACATAAGTAGTATCATCTAACTATCTCCTCTCCTAAACGGAATAATCCACAACCCACATTTGATATGAAGGTAGTATAAAGTCCCTATCTATCTATCTATATGCTATATAGTATTCCCTGCAGGTAGATATACTATTGAGAGTCCATATCATGGATACTAGTACTGGTGTTAATAGCCAAGTTTCAGTTTCACGTAAGATGATAGATAGTATAGGTAGATAACTAGCTAGCTAGATAGATAGATATCACAGAGCGAGTAATATTTAGTACTAAGTACTGGTAGACTACGTAGTATTACAGTAGATAGCTGCTGCAACGCATGAGTCAACTTGTTTACTATTGAATAGATGTTACTGGGTTATCATTATAGTATATGATATGATTCATGATCTACTATTTCAGTAATTTCATGACTAGGTAGGTAGTGTTATTTTGCTGAGGAAATTGCTATGTAGAATTGATCTAGAGGATCTACTTAAGTCTCAAGTATGATATACGTCTCTTTGCCGAAATCTTATTTTCTATCTTGAGTGATTTACATGCAGTGCATGCTTCTTGTGATGGGTAATATGTCAGATCAATCCTTCTTTCCTCTTTTCTTTTCTTTTGTTTTCTTTCTGATGTGTCTGAAAGAGGGGATGAAGATACAGGTCATTTCGTTAATTCGATGGTTCCTGGCGCTATATTGACTGGGACGTAATAGGAAGGCGGAATTGAACGCCATTTGACTAAACCGTATCGAGACTAGTTGGTATTCCAAGTTACTGCCGACGAGAGCTCGATTCGCAACCTTTCCGGACTGCAAAAGAACAATTGAGTGGAACTACCTTACTTACCTGGTGCCTGATTACATTCTTAACATCCGTTTCTCGTATATTTACCTTTTTTACTTACAAGGATGTCTTTCTGGAGGTGGGTGGTCTATTACAAATCTAATGAGGAAATAGCTTTACGCTGACTGTGAGATACGCACCACACAGCTCATATCGGTCCCTCTCGCCCAAAACGAGAGCTCTATTCGGAATCGGCGTGATGGCCTGGGCGTCGATTGGGCTTTGGGCTTCGCCGCAAGTGGAAAATGCTATGGGTATGGCGCCTACCAAGGAGGAACAGGAGGAGTTGGATCGGAAACTGGCTGTCCGGATATCGAGAGTCGAGAAAGATGTAAAGTAGGTGATGCAGATGGAGGCGGGTACTCTCGGCTACGGTAATGGGGTTTCGGGGGTCTGGGTTGAGACGTCAGCAGCCCAACATTTGGTTATCGCAGATGCAGGCCGCCT
Source organism: Aspergillus costaricaensis CBS 115574 (assembly GCF_003184835.1). NCBI lineage: Eukaryota > Fungi > Ascomycota > Eurotiomycetes > Eurotiales > Aspergillaceae > Aspergillus > Aspergillus costaricensis. The sequence goes on from NW_020291808.1 coordinate 65,460, forward strand.
TGACCGGTTTCTTTGAAACACCAATGGGCGTCTTTCACATGTTCTTGCGAGTTGAAGCTGGGGACGGGAATAGGCCAGAATAAAAATAGGCAGAAGCAGATAGGCGGCATTTGAGTCAGAAGGAGAGTTAGGCGAGTTGCAGCAGGAGGCAGGAAATGAGGGAGGGGGAGCAGATGCTCAATTCTTGTCGTGTGTCTAGCCTTGTCAGAAGTTTGTTGGCGGGACACAACATCCGGAGGCCGTTTCGTGGAACAGAATTTTCATGCATGCAATGTCGGGAGAAGTCTTGAGACGACTAGCTGACGAGCCCATGAAGAACCCAGAGAGTTGCGCTGGCAGTTAGCCGATGCTTGTAGGGGTCGAAGCAAGCAATTGAGCGAGTAAAGGGCGAAAGAAGGAAATGAGACAATCTCCACGCAGCTCAGCGCAGGGTGATGTGACAGGGTATGATCTACGGAAAGAAAAAAGGTTTGTCTGGGACAGTATCTTCACCAGCTCGTAAAGGGGGTTGGCCATAAAAGACCAATGTTGACACGAAAAACAGCCTTGTCAGCACTCGACAGGGGGCTCGCATGGCTGGTAGACTTTCTCTTTCCAGGGATTACAATCGACACTGGGACCATGGTCTCAGGTTCCGAGCAGAATCCAACGGAGTGAGATCAGCGACCCAGGATCATTTGACGTACAGACGAACATGGGGTCCCTATTTGACTCAGATACTGCTCGGCTATTGCATGCAAGACTCCGAAGGCTCCAATCTGCGACATCAACTGCTCCAGGAAGATGGGTGGGGCGGGTTGCATCCCATCGACTCGCCCGTGGGAAGAGTAGGGGGCGCGCATGGAAGTGGCAGCGACTGGAGCCCTGGCCGTTGAAAAGGGCAAATCGACAAGTTTCATACATTGCGTTGGGCGCTGACGTTGGTGCGGTGAAACTGACGCAGATTGGATGCAACGGTTGCACAACGATCCGGAGAGTTGTCCAAAGGGACATTGCGGCGTTCTCGTTGGCCGCCCTCTACCAGACCGTACTTCTGTCGGTCAAAATTACCAGGCCTTCTGTGGCTTGCAAGGCTTGGGCCCCATCAGTTTTGCCCGGGTCATTCACCCCCTCCCTTGTACGACGTGCATGGTGGGCCATTCTAGGGAAGCCAATATTGCCTCAGCAATGCTTGGAGTATTTGGTAGCCATCGGGGACCCCGCCTGCGGGCATTACAGAGGTTGGAAACCACTGGAAAGGTGAAGCGTGTCCGGTTGGTGTGAGATGGTTTATCATTGCTTTGGTTCTGCATAGTCTATTGGGACGGACAATAATTCCACGCTGCCGAAATCTGTTGGGGGGTGGGGGCTGCTGCTTATGGCGCCTGGATGGTCGACGGAAGGAGACATGTTGTGTAGTATGGATTAAATGATTCTCGCGTTTCTTTTTCCCGATGAGATGGATGCAGATGCATCACTAGAGAGAGTGAGAGAGATAAGGACCGGCAGATTAGAATTTATCGGGTCCGAAAGTACGGCGATGGTGTAGTCCTTGCAGGCTGATATTCAGACCAAAGGGAAAACAAGTGTCGGGTCAGGATGACTCCGGAACGTGCCGAGAAGCCCAAGGGTTTGGAAGGAGTGGCTCAACCAGACAGACGCGCCCGTCAGCGCTTGGAGCGAGCGGTCATCCCGCATGGAGATGGAGTTGTACCCGAAGGCTTGGAGGCTGGATATCCTGGATAGTACCCAGTAGGCTAGCTACACTTGCCGCCGCGATGGGGAGCATCGATGGGAGGCGCTAAAAGGGGAGAGAGCATGCACGCTCACTAACGAGATTTAATCAGCGGCCTAATGTATGCCCGGTCGATCATGGAACGCATTGGTGGGATGATCGTCGCGTTAGTTGCATCTTCCTTTTGACGTCGCTCGAGTGCCGTCACCTGCAGCCATGGAAGGACCAGGGACTTCTGACGTGGGGGGCGACAATATGGGGCCCAAGGGAAAAAAGGCGGGAAGCAACAGAGAGACATGGATGAGATGAGATGTGATGTTGAGGTGGACACCGGCTGATGAGGTTCGCAGGAAGAGCCATGCTCAGGGGACAATTACTTACTCTACCCGGGGCACCTTGGCGTGCTGTATGTATAGATAGTAGTGGATGAACTGGCTACCCAAGCTAGCAAGTCAGGAGTGAGCTCACCTAATAGATCGATAGGTAGATAGTTAGTTTGTGACTAGGCAGTAGTGTGAGAAAGACAGAAAGACAGACAGACAGACAGACAAGCAGCCAGGATGGTGCCGGTGAGGCGGAAAAAGGATCTCCTTTCCCTTCCGGCATATCGACAACAAAGGAAAAGCCGCGGGAAAAAGGAGAAGGAGTGATTGGCCCTATCTTCTTTCCCTTTTCTCTCTCCATTGCTTCTAGCATGGGTGTCTGTTATTGCAGTCTATTATTCTTTGGTTCTTCATTCATTCATTCCTGCTGAGTCTGGCAGCGTAAGTAGGTGGGAGGAAGTACAGGAGGGGGAGTAATGTGAGTTTCGGGAGTAAGTAGTATGTATGGAGCAACCAGCAACCAGCAACCAGCAAGTGGAAGTAGAAGTAAGTAAGTGTGTGTTGGTTGATTTGGTTTCGGGCAAGCGCGTCTGTACGGTAAGTTGGTAGTACGTATCAGTAGTTACCGAGAGTAACTCCACCCCCAGGAAATCTTTCCCCGTAAACTGAAAAACTAAAAAAAAAACTAAACTAAAAACTAAAACTAACCGTAAACTAAACGATCGATTCCCATCCATCGATCTTCCGTCACAACAATCATCCACCCACTAACTACTACTAGTAACGTAACTTACTTACTACCACAAACTAGTAGTAGTGTATGTACCTATTAGGCATGTCTGCCACCAAATTACTTACTGGGAATTAACTCCCACCCTCCTCCTCAATGGCTGTCGGTGACCGACCGCCAAACTCGGCAACAACAAATGAAAGGATGGGGCTTCGGTCCCTTCGTCGATCTTCCCTCGTCATCTGGCCTGAGATCCGGGCGGCTCGGGGTCGTTAATGGCTTGTTCTCTCTGTCCCGCACTCTCCCTCTCACACACCTCCCTTAACCACCACCACCACCACCACCAATTCCCTCCTCACGCAGCTTCCCCCCCCACCCTCTCCCCTCCCTGATCCTCTCCCTGACCTCTATTCAAATAGGTAAATACATGTCCTTGAGTTTACCGCGGGATTTGCCACGGCTGTGACCTAGAAGCATGATGATGATCATCTACTAATCTTGGTACTATCGATCATCTATCAATTACGGCATACTGCATAACTAGAAGTCTCGGATCTCAATCCGTTGTCCCTTACCCGGCTCCCCTCCCTCTCTCTCACACACTCTCTCTTCCCCCCTCTTTCATTGATTCATTGTCAATTCATGTTATCTGTACGTTCAATTCCTATTTAGGAATAATATGAGAGATCCGCTTCGTTGGGTTTCTTCGTACCCTTCCATATTGCTTTTTCCGTGCATGGGGTTCTGGTTCTGGTTTCAAGACACACCCCCTCTCCGCATGCAGCGAACAGGGTTAGTTAGTTGAGATTGGATTGACTTGACAGCGGCATACCTGGCTGGGCCAAGTAGGGCAGCATATCGGAGAAAATTCTACCCCGGCAGTAACCAATTATTACCCCCTCCCGGCGAACTATAATCCTTCTCCCTGGCAGGCTGGGTCTCGCATGCGAATTATTACTATCTTCGTTCGCCGGTTTCTCGAATGGTCCCGAAATTCTCCACTATGCGAGAGACACTCGGTTTTAGCCTTCCTGTTGGTTCGTAATTCTAAAACGAAGTTTCTTTAGTAGTTTGTTTTAGCATCAGAATATTAATAAGTCCAAAATCATAGTAAATAGTATTTATGTTTTCTTTTTGGCCTTTCTGGAAAAGGAAAATTCAAGTCTCGTCTACATGTAGAAACTCAGATGTTTTGGGCCCCGTCTGTTGTAAACAGGGAATGGAAGTAATGCATCATCCCTTTGGTCCTTCCGGAGGCAGCATCAATAGGGGGTTGCGAATGGGAGGGGAGGAGAGAGAAGGAAATTGACAGGCTGGAGACAAGAAAGAAAAAAATAAGTGGGGCGAAGGAAAAGCAAAGAGAATGAAACAAGCCCCGGTGCACAAGGATTCCAAAAGGGGTTGTCACCGTGGTAATGCAATTTCAACTTTCTTTCAACATGGGAGAGAGGGCAGGTCAGCTCAGCTTCGCAGTCTATAGGCACGCATAAGTCATCGGATGTCCGTCGAATGCAACCAACGCATTTCGGCAAACGTAGGGTGAGGCGCTCGGGACAGAAGAACTTCATCTGGGGCAAGTCTTTTCTGCTTCACGAACAGGTAATATGAGAAACTGGAAGGAAAGCTTTCCAAAAGCGTCTGGATCACAAAGAGTGAGAATAGGAGGAAAGGAAGTAAGAAAAGATATAAGAAAAAAAATAAGTAGGGAAATAAAGAGATGACAAAATGATAATAGAAACTAGAGAATGTAAACATAAGCAAGAAAAGGAAAAGACAACGACGGACACACACACACACAACACAAGAGATGTGCATGAAAGGCTCGCAAGGGTTGAGATGGAAAGGGAAATTTCAGAGACCTGCTAAGCGCACAGACTTTGGGAGTTGGTAAATCGACCATAAGAGCTCCCATCAGCGGTGCGAGTCGAATAGACGGGGTCAAAGCCACTACTACTAGAGTGCTGGTACAGGTGAGAAGCTAGCCGAGGGGGTTGTTTCAGGTAATGCGGAGGTTCATGCTGATCATTATTCGTCACCATAGAGACCATCGACTCAAATGGCTGGGGAAATGCATGGCCGGTCTCTTCGTTGGTTTTGGATACGGATTCGTACTCGAATGAGGGATGTGGATGGCGGTAATGGCTTGCCGGCTTTCGGTTGTTCATAACGCTATAGTTAGAGTCCTGATAGGTATCCATGCTGGACGAGCTTTTCATCGAGTCCATCGGATCCATGGTGTTATCATTCATGAGTCCAATATCAAACGCCGATGACGAGGATGACGATATGTGTGGACTGTCGCTTAGCGGTGACTGGTCTGGCGCGGTCATTTGATGGTAATCTGTTCGACCGTAATGTGGCCCACCGCGCTGAGAAGAGTCGTACGGCATGAGGGCCAAGTGAGACCGTGCACCTGCTCCTAATCCTGGGGGTAGGACAGCCCCTCCACTTCCATCGCCGGAGCCACCGCTCCCTCCATCGGGGCCCATGCTGGTCGAACTATCGCGGCGGCCGTCTTTGTAATGGCCCGGGGAGCGACCCCGGACTACCATTGGATGCGAAAGTCGCCTGGCAATTCTGACCCATTGGGTATCGGTACCTGGAACCGAACTGGCGACCTCAGCATAGAGCTCAACGACTAGGTTATAGTACTGCTGCTGGGCTCGCCGCTTTCCGTTGTTCGCCGTTGCCTTCTGGAACTGAATTCGCTCAAACGTGTGCTGGGTTGGCGGCTGTGAAGGCTGGCTCGCTCCTGGGTAACCACCGAAATCCAGCGATAATCCAGCCGACTGTGAGGCCAACGAAAACCCATGCTGGCTGCTGTTTGGTGATGCTCCATGGCCTAGAACTAAGGGCGTAGGTTGAGAGGGTTGCAATATGACCTTTCCCGGTTTTCTTTCCGATTGCTTGTCCCGTTTCGGGGTGTGTTGGACCAATTCCCGAACTTCCCCGACTTGTTGGTTCACTACGGCGGAAATTGACATGGCAAATCTTGTAATGCGTTCTGGCCCATGCTCCGACAATTTCACGTATAGTGGAGCGTTTGACCACGGCTGCAACGTAAACGAACACGAGACTGAGAAATAATTGCGTCTATAGCACGTCCACTTGTCATCGACCTGGAAGAAACCCTTGTGTATCTTGGCTTGTATCTCAGGAGTGATGGTTTGAGCTCCGGAGACGACGGGTTGAATCACCATAGTTTCGCCGAACGGAGGAGCATCGGCAACTGGCTGGGGCAAACGTTGCTGGACGGCGTCCATCAACATAGTCCCCGACCCAATATACACACTCTGAGGTCGATCCATAGTGCCCTCGATGACACCTCGAGGGGTTGTTCCAAAGGGTGTGATCCTATTGATTTCCCCAAGACCTGTCAAAGGTCCTTGGAACGGTCCTCGATGGAGTGTGTATGCTCCCGGATACCCATCATTTCGCCCCATAATGGAGGTACTTCCAGAGACGGTTGTCCCCTGCGATTGCAGACTGGGTGACATGTTGGCGGGCGGCTGACTGTACAGGTCCCAAAGTTTTCTTATCAATCGGTGCATGTCAACAAAGAACCAAAGATTGAGGCACACTTACAGTGGGGGCACCCGATGGGATCTGTAATCCGACATTCTATCGTATGACATTCCTGAAGAATGTGTATACAGTGAGTTCGATGAAGGAGAGAATGTTTCTGTGAAGCACCGCACCATATTGATGGAAGGCGCATGTTAGCCGATGACAGGTAACCGAGAGATAAAGGGAAACGAACCAGAGCATGTGTCAGTAGGGCTCATGAGAATGGAGGTAGGAGACGTCGGAAAGCTAGAGGAACAGACCCAGGTCAGTAAGTTGTTGCATCTGCTGGGTTATTGCCGAAAATAATCGTCGAGGATGACAGCAGAAGAAAAACAAGATATAGAACGCTTGGATCCCAACGCATCACGACCATACAGCATGTATAAATGAACCAGCAACGAGCTGTGCGGCCATCATTTGCGAGAGGATATGCTAAAGATTCGGTAATGCGACCAGGGAGCAGCAGGTAGACGCATGCAAGCAGCAGTTTGGTATAGACCATTGAGGACGGCACTTTGACATAAAAAAAATAAGGGAGTAGGAATAAAATGAAATTCAAAAAGAAAGAAGGGAGCAGTGACGAAAATGGATGATGAGAAATAGGCGCTCAACACGGAAAAGAATGGAAAAAGGAAAAGGGAAAAAAGAAAAAAAAGGGAAACAACATCGAAAAAGGAAAATAAGAAATAACAATGAAATAAAGCCACTCAACACCCCCCCCCCAGGGCTAAAGTGAGTAAATTTGAAATATTCGGGAATAATCAAGATTGCCATCAACATCATTATTATCAACAGCACACGACAAAATCTTGTTGATAATAATCAAGGGTAGGGGGGGATAGGAGGCGAAAAAAAAAGGAAAAAGAATAATAGAAAAAAGGAATAGGAATAATAATCATAATAATAATAATAATAACAGAAAAAATAATAAAGAATAATAAATCAATCGAGGGCGTTGGGCCAACTATTCAGATTGTTCGGACTAGAAGGGAGAAGCTGTGACTAGTGGCTGCAAGCGGGCCAAGTGGAGCACAAGGGCAGTCCGAATTGAAAGACAACTTACGGTACCTCCTGCATCGCAGGCTGCTGTGTGTTGTATCGCAGGCCGTTGGTAGCTGGTATTGACACTGGCTGCGCCAGCGGGTGGCCAACAGCACCGCCCCTTCGGGTATTTTCCTCTTCATCCATGGAAAAGCCTGTCGAACTCGAAAATTGTCGTGATGTCCCTGTATAGTCCCCGTCGGTGTTTATCGGGCCGTCCAGTGGAAAGGTGCTTTGCAGAAGCGTTGCTAAGAAAGAGCTCATGATTAGATCGCATTGCCAGGTCCCATTCGGTAGCGAGAAGATCCACAGCGCAATACTGGAGAGAAGAAAAAACAGAATTGGATAACGAGAATATCATAGGGATGCACCAAGAACAATGCGAGGAAATAAGGAAGCCGGAAGGAACGAAAAAGAAAGGACAGAAATTATCTGATCAGCCCGGTATGAAATAGGGACCCCCATCCCTGTCGACCAAGGAAGCAGTATTTCCTGATGTCATTATAATACCAGAGGAACGGAGCGCCTGAAATGGTGTAACCGAGTAGAAGAGCTTGAGATGCGAAAAGGAAGAAATAAACGTCACCCCGGATGTAGATCGCCTGTCAGAAGCAAATCGCAACTGGGTCACGAGTGCAAAGCCCGCTCCTCAGATCGTATCTTGGAAAGACTGGCGGTAATAAAGAAAACCATAACCGTGACAAAAACCCAGTTCCCAACGGTACTAACAAGAAATGAGCCCACTTACAGTGATTCATTTGCAACCTTGCGACAGTCAACTAGCAAACTGCCGTTAAAACGAATTTCAAGACAAGGTAGATCAGTAAATCAGGGTATCTTGGCTTAGCAAGCTAGACGCAGGAGACCGATTCGCGTCTGGGACCCTTGGAATCAACGCAAACTAAAGCACTAAAAGTACGCCCGGCGAGCGCTAGGCTTGGGCGGCGCCCAACAGGGGTACGCTAGAAGCTGAAAAGGCGATAGCTAGCGAAAGGTGTTAGTGAAGTATCCTGTTGGTCTTACAACCGCGCGCCTCGACATACACTATCGCTCTTATTCGGAGGTATTAGAACTGGCGAGATCCCTGGTATAGCGACGCGATTCTATAACACCGTCAGTGACTCAACCAACCGCTGAAAGGAAATCAACACAGGCGATTATGGACCTTTCCAAATCCCCGAGGATGACAAAGGTCGACTAGTGCTCGAAGTAAATCTGCTTCGATGATATTGTGGCTGATCAGATATTCGATCCCACTGAGGTAGACGACATGTTCATGTAAAAGGGGCGACAGAGAGGGGTGAACGGAACTAATCTAGGGAAGAAAAGAAGAGCCAAACAAAAAAGGAAATTCCGTGGATTTAGAAAGGGAAAAAAAAGAAAAAAAAAAAAAAAAAAAAAAAAAAAAGAAAACATAGAAGCATCCGTAGATGATTGTGCTCAGCGTTCCATGTTCGCCACGGCAGCCATGACGGAAAGGATCTCTCAACGGCTTGCTAGGTAATCTTACAATAGAGGCAGAATGTAGCAAGTGCTGTCAAGGCATAAGCTTACCCACACCACGGTGCAGTAATCGGTGGTAAGTGGCTTGGCTGAACAAAAGATGTAGGGTTTAGAACAATAACCATGGAAGGATCAAGTGGTAGCCGAAGCATTTCAGACAACGGAATAGTGATGGGAGCACTCAACAAGGCACAAGAAGAAGAACGAAAGCAATGAATGTGGATGGAGTCAGAAGGAAGACAAGGACAGGGAGAAGATAGAGATGCATGTGCCATAGAGTTATTGTTGGTGCAGAATCCTGAATTTTATAAGTGGAATAGACTCACATGTATTAATTGGCAGATGACGAGCAAGTTGAGTCAAGAATGAGGAAGGTTATTTTGCATCTATCACTGCAGCTTTTAATTTTGAGATGCAACCCTATATGTATGTATATCGGTTATCTCAATGTTCCGCTTGTCCACGTCAAGGAGATAACTATTGGGCTCAGGGCTCCAATTTGGCCTCTCGGTGGATTAATCAGGAATTTTGACAAAGAAATTGGAGAATTGAGTCGCAGAGGACTGTTAGCCGCCGTGCAGGACGAGCAGTTGACTGGTAAAAATGCCCTGGACCGGTAGTCGAGGGATCTGGTCGCTTGATATCTGTTTCCCGGTGTTGGATGAAAAACCACTTCCTTCATGTCATGGTATTTTCTCCTGCCCACACCAACACGACGCCCACTTTCTCCGCTGTCTACCTAGCCTGGCCCCTTTACGGTGACCAATGAGCGATCCTGGTAAGATGCGGCGGAAATGTCTGCAGAAGCTCGTTGTGCACAAGCCCTGGGAGCTTCAGGTTGCCAATTTAAGCTTGAAAGCGAATACCACTTTCGCCACGAGTTTGCTGTTGAGTTTAGTCGAGGCCAGGGTCAAAGTCATTTGTTGTTTCCGATCCATGACTGAACAGAAGAAAAAGAAAAGAAACGGACTACAATGCGTGCTGCCTTTGGGATACGCTTGCGCGAATAGAAAAGGCGCTCTTTTGTTTTTCTTCCGTTTTCCATTTTCGTCCCTTCGGCACACTCCCCCCTCCCCCATTTATTTCCCAGAAAACAATATGCTTCACCTTTTTTATTTTTTTTTTTCTTTTCTTTTTATTGTTAATTTTTCTTCTTATTTTCATTTTCTCTCTATTTGGATTTTTTTTTTTAATCGTATTAGTGGGTGGAGTGAGCAATTGCCTTCCTGGCTGATAATGGGTGTATCAACTAAAATGGCGCGAAAGGGATAAAAAAGAGTTTGGGACCCTGTCGAAACCGTTGGAGAGACACGGCATTCGTTGAAATCCATGTTACATCCCCATGGTCCACGTCTAGGCAGATTTCAAGGCTGCACAAACTCAAGAGCAGAATGGAGACCAACTTGGACATGGTTCAGCTGGCGGCGTGATTGGTGAACTGTCCATACTCCATACAGAACATCACCGGCAAAGTCAGCTGTCCTTAGTGTGAACACCCGGCGAACGGCAAAGTGCAGCAAAACAAATTAGAATGGTGCTAGAACGGATTAGTAGCGACGATCATCACTCCGGGAATCGTGCAGACCCCAGTCGCATGATGGAGACTGTTGATAACTACTGAGCTTGGGCAGATGCAGACAACCAATAGCTTTCAAGGCCATTGACGAACGGTCGATGTACTCCGTAAAAAATTGTACAGTCCCAGACAGGGGCCTGTGGACCCAAAAAAAGAATCCATGTTCTAGGCATGAGCTCCGGCCTTGGATGCTCTCAAGAGGATCTCGGGTGCTTGAGGCACGAGCAGCAGTAGCTCTTGCATGAATGAGAGATCAGGCGATCGACATGTTCGATCCAACGGTTGTTTTATTTCATTATTGTCATTTTTGTTTTATTTTTTTAATTTTTCTTTCTTGTTACCGTATGGTGGTTTGTTCACTCACCGACATGGGCTTGAACAATTTGGAAACGACTCGAATCCAAAATGCGGCCGATACAAAGAGCAGTGTGTAGTCATGACCCGCCCCATACACACTAATCGGTTGGAACTTTTGGCTGTACTAGTAATAGTTAGGGAATATGCTCCAGCAACAATAATACCTTCTTCCAGTCACACCACCCTTGCCCAGTACGGAGAAAGTAACATTTGCTGTACGGAGCACACGGCAATGTATTCTAGAATCCAGAAGAGGCACTGATTGGTGAGAGGGCAAAGGAGACCGCCGAACCTGAAGCGGGAAAAAATACTTAGTAGGTTAAGTAGTGGTCTCTGGTATCCCAGCCAGTGGGGGTGGGCGTAAGTGTCTTCTTTCTCGCTTCTTTTCTTTTTCTTTCCTTAATTTTAATTAGTTTTGTGTTTTCCCCTTTTCCTTTTTCCTCTTATTTTCTGGCTTCTTTTCCTTATCCGGTGAAGGATTATTATGTGGCTGCATGATCATCCAGGCTCGCAGGAAGCTAGTTGGTTGAGATGTGATATGCACCGTGCTGAAAAAAGTAGCCAAGGATGTATAATTGGTGGAGACCAAGTGCTGGGGTTTTAATTGAGAGCCATTTGTTGGAAGCCTGTATAAGGAAGGGTATGGGGTCCCTAATGGAGGGAGGGCGAATGTCGTGCAGGATGTGTCCGCGGGATGCGGCGCGAATCCCATAGTAACCTTGAACCAGGGGGGGCGAGAGACGGAGGTTGCATTTCAAGCCAGGGTAAGCCCCATTAGCCCGTTGAATGGAGCCTGTCGGCGGGTTGAAGTCCAAGGGTAGGGCGTCAAAGACCCATGAGATTCAAATTTCTCCCTAGAAAGGACATTGCTGATCGGTCATGATGAATGAGATGATGATGATATCGGCAAAGGGGCGAATTTTCTCCTGAAAGATCAGAAACTGTGAAAAGACAGTCCTCGAACTGGAACCTTTTCCAGATGGTAAACATCTTAGGAATTTGTTTGTGGAGTTGCTTGTTTTCCCTGCTTATTCTTTCCCCTTTGAATTTCGTGCGCCTGGTTTGGCGGAGACACACCAAAACATGAATCGGGATCCGCATCGTGACGCTAAACCCAACCCGACCGAAGGCACGTGCCCCGCATGGGGTCATCCCCAAAGAGTATAGCGGCATACCTGCATGGACCTTCTTCTTACAACAACAATTGAGCCTTCGACCATCCACCCCGTTATCGTCCCTGTCCTTGTCTCCTCCATCCCACCCATCCATTTCTTTTTTGATTTATATATTTTATTGTTATGGCATCCAACTGACTAGTAGCCTTGCCGTTGGGACCGTCAGAAAAAAACCTTGTTCAGGCAACGGTCCTCGTCATGGCCTTTCGTCTATTATTGGCATGTCCAGATAGATGCCCTCCACGATGGCCGCCTACACAATAGCAAAAGTTTATTGCTTGCTGTCTTGGCCGCCATTCACAGCTCGATCTAGAGTCCACTACTAATACCCGTGGGGACTGATTAGCGAATCACAGAGTATCATCTTATGGAGACACAGTTACCGTGACTCGTGGGAAGCAAGCCTACTCCTACTCCGAAGAAACCTTTCTCCACTACCGATGTCCATAGTGAGTAAACTTCTTTAACTAATTCCTTTTTCTTTGTCTCAACTGGCCCCAGCCTTTCCTTGGTTAAGAGAGGCCCGTCCGCCCGGAAACCCGTCCATATTAGAGTTCGAACAAGGTCCCATTCAAGACCGTGGCTTCTAGCCTATCCGGGAATGTGTTGGACCTGTCCTAGGGTTGCCCGTGCTAACATTTTGTGCAGATGGAGTACTTCCGATTGACTCGCATCTTCAGTGTTCCAGGAGCAATAGCTGCGATACGCTCTTCTCTTCACCTGCTGACTTTTTCTACCCGCACTGGTGGTGGCTGATACCCTCTGCGGACGGCACTCCTGTACGACAGTCGAATAATTACCTTTATAAGCCATAATCGAGCGAAGGGACAGCCATGGCATGCTCTCATCTGCAACTGGCCGATATTACGGTTTGGACCATCAAGATAGTCCGCACATCGGCTGTCATGCCAATCAAGGCAGCTGAGCTCATCTGGAGTCCAGAACAATCGGCTTTAATTTCCGGGATCCCCTAATGTTCCCACGTTTGAATGAGTCCTTGGCAGGCTTTTAGTGCCCCAGCTTCAGCTGCCCGACGAAGTGTGACTTCCACTTTGCAACTGGCCCCATTTATTCAATCATTTTTAACGGACCATCACATCGAGAAGATGATCTCGACAAGGTCAACCGCTTCCCTCATGCTAATGTACAGGTACAGGATAAACCTGATAGATACGATCGTTCTTGGCGTCCCAAAGCACAAGCGGTCCAATATATTTTCATGAACTACTATAATGGGAGCACAAATATCACTGCAACGCGTGTCATAGCCGATAACTTGCGCTAAAAACGCTGTAGCCTCGGACCCGAAAGTATTGGATGCGGTCTGCATAGACTCTGGTCAGCCACTTGTACGATTTCCCAATTGCCATCAACTAGGATTCTTTGTCAAGGCAGGGTCAGGTGTAGTCTTGTTGTAAGGCACCCTTTGTTTGGTGAGTATAGCTCTCTTTGGTCTTGCCACCACCTGTAGTGAAAGGACGGCCTCCGGCCACTTTCTGCTTTATTGATATTGTCCTGCACCTTGTCAGCTACAAGGGCTTTCGTTTCTAATTTCCGCAATATGACTCTTTCTCACCAATTGCAATATGCATCTGGTTGTTTGACAAAGCACGCTATAACTACGAATAGGCCTGCAGCTTTTTCTTTGGGCGCGCCCGCAAACCGGCGCATCTTTACTACATCCATCCTGTCTGTGCAACTTCTTAGGCTATTAGTCAGTCGATCAATTGTCTATGCTGATGTTTATCATCGGTGCATAGTACAGCCCGGTTTCAATATTGATGCGAGTGGTGCTGGGATACACTGAATAGTGACGCCCTATCTTTCCCGATCCCTTTTGCCAGTCCATGGCGGTAAGGCTTTACAGGTAAGCTGTATACTCTTCTCAGGTCATGACTGACGTGTTCCTAGCCTCAGTAGTATCCCCTGTTATGCAGCGTACGGAGAGCGGCACGAATAAATCTAGCAACGAAAAAGAACCGAGAAAGTCGCCGGTGGCTGCGAGGCATATGCCTGCATGGAGTCTGATGATGGACCAGTCATAAAACCCGATGCGCCAAAGAAAACGAGATGAAGGGCGGCCGTCATGCCTGATTGAGCGGTAGTGGCAATGGTGACGTTGATGGAGCTTCAGCCAACGGACTGGCATGTCCAAGTGCACGAGGACACAGAGCGGGCAGTGGGATCCCATCTGCCAGTCTTGTACGCTCTTCGAGTCGCACAGAATGAAGCCAGAGGGTCTGTCTCAGAGCCAAGAAAGGCTAGTTTCAGGACTTGCTGGATACGTCCCCCCAACGATACACAAAACCATTGTTAACAACTTCCCGTTCCATACCCGTTTTCATGCAATGTAACCAGCCATCTGGACACACAGCACCATTCACAATCCTTCCGAGCAGCGAATACTCCGGGCTGTGAACGAAGATTACACGAAACCGAATTGATTTGATTGAATATCGAAAGCCACTGGCCTGGCGCCACGCTCTGAATAGTCCCGTGCATCCACTCGTATGCTGGGAGATGTCCTCTGTGGCCCGGGGGTCATGGCGGCTCGATATCGATCTCACATCTGGTCATGCTCTCCATACAAGGCGGAATCGTCTACTCGAGAAGTGCGTCGTCCCGCTTGCCATGCCGATTTTCTTCCCTAGATAGACATACATGCAGAGCTGCCTTGCCGAAGACACTCATGACGAAGCTCATGCAAACACACTATCAGCCAGCAGCCTTCCACCTTTACCGAACGACAACACAGCCTCTCTTCGCAATTGTCATGACCAATATCTCAGCATCCCCGGCGTTCATAGACAGCTAGCTGTTGACCCCCGGACCATCTACAGACTGCCCATGATCTTGGCTCGTTGGTCCGCACTCTGTAGACCCATGGTCGTTATTCACCATGCAGCTCGTCTCTGCAAAGCCTGATCAGTACAGTCAATGCTGCCTTGTCACGTCCCGAGTGGCTCAAGTCTAGGCCTTTCTGACACATGCCGCCAAATCATAGAAGCTTGTCAGCTAATACGCATTGAGTCATCATAGCAAGGATCTAATAACCAACTACCCGATACATACCACGCAGGAGGCTCTTCAATGTCTACCATCTGATTGAGATGTAGACCCCAGCCAGGCTGTCGATACTTGACGGACGATGATACGGGAGCATTACCCCAATAACCAATAAAACCAGTTCCTCCCCGTCCTAGAACCAGGACAGTACTACTACTTAGGTTCCCAAGTAAGCAGGACCGAACCTTTTTACTTTAATTACTCTATTACACTCTATGTAGTGTGACTCCAACGAACAAATTGAAATACTTTTGTTTTTGGGTTTGAACCTTCTCCCTCGATCTAAGAATACTTCCACCCGCGATCGATCAATGCACGGAAAAGTAAAAAAGAAAAAGAGGAGCATGCAAACAAGCAAGCAAGCTTGCCTTGCCTTGCCTTGCCTTGCAACTCAGCATGACAAATAGACACAATGAACCGGAAGAGAGTAGTGCGCGTATAAGGAAAAGAAAGACCAGACCACGCTGCTTTTCTCTGTATCAAATCGACCACAAAAAAGCAAAGAGAAGACGACACACACACACTCACACACGCACGACACATTGGGATGCCTTTTGTTCTTCAGTAATCATCATTATCGATCGGATCATACAATACAAAGAAAAGTAGTCAATAGATGAGAAATTGAAGATCTTCTTCAGCCATGGGAAGTGTGGATGGATGGAGAAACCCGCCTGCCTGACGAAAAGAGACCCAAGGGTGTCATGTCATGATACGTACGGAAAAAACCAAAAAGCAAGAGAAGAAGTTAATAAGGAGGAGAATAGAGTGTGGGAAGAAAAAAATGTGGGAATTGGAAATTTGGAGGAGAAAATCTAAGTGGCACGCTTGGCGAATTCGACGCGCAGGATAAGGTGACGGTAACCGACTAGATGAAGAGGAAATATTAGTTGCGATTCCGATAACTTGCTTTGTTGCTGACATTGCAACGATGGCAATGGAAAAACAAATATGACGCAGAAAAAAAAAAATGAAATGGAATGGAATGGAATGAATGAAATGGAGGGATAACTTACAGCCATCCATCTTGTCGCAAGCACGTGCAGCATCGTCCCGATCCGCAAAGCTGATGAAAGCGAAGCCCTTGGCTCTCTGGGTTTCTCTGTCTCTGGCAAGGAAAACTCTGGTGACACGACCGAAGCGTTCGAACAGATCCCGCAGTTCTCCTTCCTCTGCCAACTCGCTCACCTGTTTGGGTTTGTTGTCAGTCAGTGATGTGTCCGTGGGAAGCCAAATGCAATAGAAGCAAGGAAAGTAGAGGAAGCCGATTGCTGTTCTCATGACATCCATGTGTCTGCCCGAAAGGGCTGCTTCCTCTTTCTCTCTTTCCCTCTCTCAAAACAACACCAATAGGAGTGTTTAGAGGGGAAAGAGAGGGCAGAGCAGGCAAGGGAAAGGAGAGAGAGAGGAACAGAAGGAGGAAAACTAGCATCCCCTGTCCCCTCTACCCCTCCCCCCTCCCCCTCCGGGGAGACCAACAAATAGCAAAACAGTGTCCAGTAAAATCAAGGACAAGGGTGAGGTAATTGGGAAAACTTACGTTCGTAACTCTCAGAGTCGCCAAATCATCCTTCTCATACTTGCCAGCCATTCTCTCTCCGCCACCAGCAGCACCCTTCCGCAGATGAGGGGGCACGTAGCTAGAAGTACCAGCACCCAAACCACCAGCAGCCGGAGAATCCTCAGCACCACCCTCACCACCAGCAGAGGGCTCGTCGACAGGAGCCATAGTATCCTTGAAGGGACAACGAGCAGTAAAGTGCTCGCCACTGCAAATACGACACTTGACCTTCTTGTCCTTCAGCTGATCCTTCATACTGCCCTTCTCGCCACCATTCTTCTCCGCCTCGGCCGCCTGAACCTTCCAGTTGACGCTGGGCCGGAAAGCAATGTTCTCACCCACGGAGGTCGTATCGAAGGAAGGTCCGGGCGCGTTGCCCTTCTCCAGACCGAACTTGGCCCAGGACCTCCGCTCCGCGACCTGAGGGTTGACATGTTCGCGAACAACGGTCGTTTTGATCCGGCGGGTCACCTTCACCTTCTTGCCTTCGTCGTTGAATCGGTAGGAGACGATCGTCTTCGTGCCATCTTTGTTGGTCGTGATTTGCTGCGGGGGGAGAGCGGAGGGGTCGTCGAACTCCTCGTCGTCGGCCCAGTCGGCGCGGCTGGAAAGTGGAAAAACAGTCCTGGTCAGATTTTCTTTCTTTTCGTTGTCTTCTTTTTTTTGTCGCTTCTTAACCCTGGATTTTCGGGGGTTGGGGGGGAGTTTCCGCTTACTTTCCAAGCTTCGACATTGTGTGTGTGATGGGGGGGTTGATGATGTCGCCGATTGTTGCTGAATTTCTGGATTTCAGCGAAAGATGCAAGATCCGTTGTGGATTTGTTCGGCGCGGCAAATGCCTTGTGGCGCATGTTAAGTGTGGCTGGTGCGTTGGTGCCTGGGTCACGTGAAAGACAGGATGATGGCTACCGTTGGTATGCATGCACCGAACATCTTTCTACTATAAGACGGTTTTTTTTATTTTATTTTCTTTTTCTTTAGATTTAGATGCATATTAAACGGCCTATTAAATGAAGATCTGCCTCAATGCTATCTCGTTTCCCACTGCCAGAACAGATCAAGATGACAACGCCCAGACGCATGTTAACCCTTCCCCTTTCCGCCTTGCTTGTAAATACCATGGCCGACGAGTGGCTATTCCTGGTCACTATGATTGTTCAGACCAGATCCGATCCAAATATTTAGAAGCTTCACGTTTAGACGTAGTCCGCTTTAACGCTTCCATAGTTGCGACCTTCATACCAGAGTGTGTAGACACAGTGAGCGGAATAATACACCGCGTGAATTTCGTATTGGACGACGTAGTATAGCTCATTGTCTGCACCGCGTTTAATTGGGATGCGTTCCTTTTCAATGACACCGAGACTTGGGTTCAATGTGGCATGTTGCTTCACGCCTAAGAATAGCATAGTCAATAATCCGTAATCAACCATTTTCAGCTGTGCGAGAGGACTTACGGCGATTGAAATACAAAGGTGGCTTTTCACCTATAGCAGTATTCACTTTGTATAGGCTGACCCTAATTGAGTCGAAAGCGCCATCTTTGACCCGTCTACGTTTGATCCATGTTGTTTTGATGGCCTTCGCTTCTTCCATGTCATCCCCCTGAATAGTACCTCGTTAGCGTTTATATATTGACTTGAGAATCATTCCATACCTTGCGAACAAACCATCTCATAACATCAATATAATACTCACCATAAAAGTAACTCCAGTATCTAGATGCGATGGTCTTCAGTTAGCCCCAAGATTGTAAGAGTTGACCCGATCGCACAAGGAGGATTGTTGCTACTTACTTCTTCTTCTCATCATGCACCCCATGAATGAATTCGGTCTGGTACGTTGTCCCATAATTTTCCCTGGCCTTGCGGGATTCTATGAAAGTCTTCGCCGTTGTGTCGGAAATATCCCCAAGAGTCTTTGCCAACGCGCCCCTAACGACAGCAGTCCAGCCGTCGACTGGTGCTATCACTTGCACGCCTGGAGAGAAGCAGTCACGAAGATGTTTGCGAAGGTATGGACTCTGTCCAAACCCTCCAACCAACAAAACTGCTTTCACCTCTGCACGAGAAGTCTGGATTTGCTCACGGACAAGTTTCTCAATATCTCGTATAGTAGGTAAGAATAGCTTTTGCATCTCTTTTCCAGTAACGCGAATTCGGCCGCGACGGACCCCGAGTTCCAGGTCGTCTGCTATACCTGGCACAGGAAACATAAAGTCGTGATCAGTGCTTCCCTCGAATGTTCTTTTCACGACACTTTCAAAACGCTGCATTGCCTCGTCTAGCGTGTCCCTGCCCCATCCCGGGAGCTGGGAAAGGCGATCGTCCAGCAACTTTTCGAAGCTCCTATTGAGAAACGTGCTGCCACACATGGATCCAGTACCCGGAGCTTCTTCTCTTAGACGCAGATAGGGTTCAAGCCCAGTAATCATGAACGTAATAAGATCTACTGTGCCGCCACCCGCATCACAGAGGACAAACGTATCTCCAATATCCGCCAAAGGGTGTCCAGGAGCACGTAGCGAATGTATGGCGGCAGCTTCAGGCTCAGATATAATGTGTATCGTAGACATGTCTCCAAAGCCCGCTTTTTCTGCGCACGAGAGCGTTGACATTTTCGCTTTATCTGGCCACATTGCTGGGACTGTGATGACAAATTCGAGGTTCGTACTGTCCACTGAGCTACCATGTCTCAATTTCAAAATTTTAACTGCATGTTTACGTAGGGAACGAAGGTAGTCTGTAGCGACCTTCTCAGGTGATGAAAAGCAGGGAATAGGCATTCGGCGGTAATCACTGTGTGTCGAAGACGGTCTTGATCCTTCCCCAAGATCAAGATCAGGAACAAGTTCGAGTTTGAACCACTGAATCCGTGGCGTTTCCTCCAGGATTTGAAAGCCCCATAGACATTTCTTCTTCTCGTGCTGAGGATACTCATACCTGACTTCGCTGGGTACTTTTTCGCTGGTCAATCCACCACATGAGTCAGAGCCATATTGCGGCCATTCCGTGATTATGTGGTGGTTATCAGGCTGGGAAAGGCATCAGTATTTCTTCCAATAATGTAGTTGCGATCCACGCACGTTACTCATTTGAGCCCAGGCTATCCCAGAGTAGGTGGTGCCAAAGTCCACCGCAATGACTATGGTTCTTTTACTGGAAGAACTGGTCATGTCTCTTGTGTTCTTTTGTTTGCCGCTTTTATAATCGTTGCAAGGAACCTGATGCTTATGACAGGAGAGCCTCAACTTCAGTAAGCCGATCCAATAGCACTTGTCTGTGAGACACCTCTGTATGGGAAGTATCAGTAAGGTAAGTATGAATGTTCAGCGATCTTGCAAGAGAGGGATTCGTCATGAAACTTTCACTGAGGCATCACTCGTTGAACACAGGTAAAGGAAACCTTTTGCAGTGAATGGTTGAGTGCACGTGTCCTGATATGGGTACTTCTCTTAGATATTCTTCGCGGTCAGTATCCTCATCAAGCAGTCTTCATCTGGTATTTCCTGTTCAGTGGGAATTTCAGAGTAGGTGAGAAACTTACTTCACCTTCTTGCTTTGCCTTTCTTTTCTTTCGATTAATACAAGCACCAAGCCAATATTGGCCTGAAATTAGAAAAAACGGGACAGAAATGGACGAGAAGGAAATCTTTAGTGTCAAGGAAGAGGAAAAGTCTCTCCTTCGCCCTTGCAACTTTGCCCAAGAAAACGGAAACCGTATAGCGCGAGATAGATTAGCGGATGCTGTTCGAACCCCCGACAATAGAATCACGGAATCTGAAAATGAAGTTGGTTTGGAGCAATCATACAGCCATGTGGTCAAACTATCAAAATTGCTGCACCATGAGATATCCAAACTTAGGCGTATCTCTGGAGAGAATCAACACGTTATAAGATCAATGCAGGAGAAGATTGCCCAATTGAAGAAGCATAACCAAATTTTGGAGGAACAGTTACAAGACTGTCAGGCACGAATACTCAGATCATCTCCTGTGGCTGTCTTGAGTGATGCTACTGTCTTGGCAGATTTCAGTAGGATTCGCGAGACCCTTTCTAACTGGGTTGAGGAGTTGCCTGAAATTTGTGAAGACTTTGCCGGTCACTTGTTTGCCGCATTCAGCGAACTTTCTCTTGATTCTCATGTATCCAAAGATACGAATAGCTATCCACAAGGGCCTCTTGCAGTGCAGTCTGAACTTCTGATGCACCTGGTTTTCTGTCGTCTTTCAAAGGGGCTCTTTGAGGTCTTAGTCCCGGGAATATCACCATCAGATAACGATCTCTTGGATGGCCTTCGTGAGGGGCTGTTGTCGCTACAGTCCAAGAACAGTAGGTGTCGCGAATAGTAGCATCAGACTCGTTTTCACATTTGCTAACTTTGTTAGACTTCGAGAATGTGAGTGGTGGGAGTTCGAACATTATAGAGGCCTATGTTGCATCCCAAAAATACCAGAAGGGTGTCGACAACGAATGCTTCGAGATAATCGCTGATTTGGACGACTTTTTTTGGTGGATCGACTTTGAGTGCGACGTTAATTGGGACAGCAAAATGGCAACACTATCTACAAATATTCTGGAACCGGCCGTCAGTCTCGCAACGAAGATGAGCTGTTCACCCGCGCAATACATGTGGAATTGGTATGGCGAGGCATACTTCCCCCAACGAGTCGTACGCAAGTACCACCTGAAACATTTTACCGTGCAAGACGCCCGCACTCATAATAGAGTATCCCTGGCAAATCTTGCGCTTTTGGACGATGAAACCCCACTTGGCGAGCTCTTGGTGATAATTTTCCCTGCATTGTTCCGACGGGGAACTCATGGGAGTAGGGATGTCCAAATTGAGAAGGCTGTTGTCCTCATCCGGGCGAACGAGGACTTGCAGAGACAGAAGAGATCGGAAAACAGATCACGCATGTTTGGAAAAAGTGTTCTCCAGAAGTTCAAGGATTCTGCTCTAGGACAGCCGAACTGAGGAAGTATTGTGTTGGCAAGAGAGCAACATCATGCATCATTTGCGATGGAAGGAACAACCGATAATCTATGCTCGGGTAGTCCAGAACTTGGAGTGGATTCACGAGACTTAAGTTTCAGATGTTACTACATAGGACCAAATAAATCACAATGTTTCTCGGACACACTTCTGCATATTTCATTCATCTCCGGCACATCTGCACGGAATGGTGTATTAGAATCAATGATTACATCTATATACATAAAAGTCCAGCCAACATCATAGAAAGCAGCCAGACAGGTTCCGTACCACGGAACCGACATCATCACATCCATCGTCGATTCCCAAAGGAGACATACATGACTACCAAGCTCAACCCATAAATCTGTATCCCAAGTACAAGCCCTTGTTTTTAACCAACAAGAAAAAGAAAAGGTAGAAAAATCGACATGAAGAAAGAAAGAGAAACGCATTTACCGACCCAGCATTTTCAGCTCAATAGGTCTCAGAACGGAATGCATGACGAAAGAAAAGAGGAGAGCCAACTCGAAACCGACATCACCATTACCAGCATGCTTGGCGATGGGACCTGTGTACCATGTCTCACTCATACCAGTAACCATACCCGCGACACCGAAAGCAAAGGAGATACAAGCGGCGATACCATAGGGCAGCTTGTTGGGCTTGTCATATGTCTCGGGGCGGTATCCGGAGAAGCCACGGCGAACGATGTGGTCGGCAAGAGCGACACCGGAGTAAATGGCCAGCCAGTAGGCGATGAAGTCCATCAGGTTCTCCAGGACTTCCTCGAAGTGAGAGTAACCGGGGATGGCGACGGCGATGGAGACACCGGAGGCGAGAAGGACCCAGATGAAACGGGGAACGCGCTGGGAGTAGCGACTCAGGACCTGGAGAGTCAGGGAAACGGAGTAGATGTTGGGGCAGTTGTTGGCGATGATGGACAAAGACAGGATCACCAGACAGAACTTGCCGAAGCCACCGACGGGATCAAGAACAGCGCCCAGCAGACCTCCGTTTCCAGACTGGCTGTAACCAAGGGCGTATTTGTTGTCTCCGCCGTTGATGGAAGTGGCGGTCATAACAGCGATACCCAGGAACTGGGTGAAGAGAAGAGGGGGGATCAGGCCTCCCCAGGCGGCAAAGAAGATCTTACGGCGGCTGCGGTCCGCGGGCTGGTAGACGGTGTAATCGGCGGCGTAGCTGGTCCAGCCAGTGGCGAAACCATAGACAGTCGCACCGTAAGACAGGCAAGAGCCGAGCTCAGAGGTTCCAGTTCCCATGGGGAGGTTCCTGAAATCACCGGAGTGGGCGAACAATCCGAACACGATCATGAAGACAATAAAGGTCGGGATCCAGCTGTAGTACTCGTACAGGTGGACAACCTTGTATCCGGCGAAAGTGACGAAGAGGGTGCAGATGGCGATGATCAAGATGCCTGCAAATCCAGGAACGTCGGAGTTCACCGCATTGAGAAGTTGGGCGCCGACGATGGAGTTGGCGGCGGACCAGCCCAAACAGGAGAGAACGTTCAGGAGGGCAACTATAGCAGAGGGTATAAGCATATGATGGCGGTAGCCAGGCTGTCACAGGAAACTTACTGATCTTAGTAGGCCAATAACCGAACCAGAACCGGGAGAGCACCATCTGGCGCAGACCAAAGGCGGGACCAAAGCAGGAGAACCAGCAGACGGTCAAAACACCCAGCAGGTTGAAGAAGAAGCAGACGAGGATGGCATCGACGAAGCCGAGAGCGAAGGTGGAGTAACCAAGCACGCCGATAGCGAAAGAACTGCTCACCATGTTGGCCGCCAGCCACTGCGACGGGTCAGTTTGGGAGGGCGGTCTTGGAGCAGCCGGCAAGAGAGCCGACGAAGACGAAAGCACAAGGCAAACAAGAGTTAAGAACACACCATGCTGCTGATATTGAAGTACGACGTGTCAGTCCGTTCATTGTCCGGGACACGTTCGACACCTCGCTGCTCAATATTGAGCTTTCCCGCCAACCGTTGCAGCTTTGCGTACAGCGAATTGCCGTACATGAAACTCTCCCCAGGGACAGCGCCATCGCTGCTGTCATCCATGGGCGTTTTGCCCACCTGGGGGGCTTTTTCGAGATCGGACTCGACTCCTCCGAACATGGTGTTGGAATGGAAAAAGGTACGCGTATATCTCAACGGCGCAAGGTTTGAAAATATGCTGACGTTGGGAAGATAACCCTCGGTCAGGAATCAAGTAGACTTGATAAGAAGTCTTTTTTTGGAACTCTTGAATACGAGAGCTGTAAAGCTCAGGTACCAAGTATAGTTCAAGGGGGAAGGGGAAGGGAAGGGAAAGGAGGAGACGGAAATCACATCTTTCTTTTTTCTTTCTTTCTTTCTCTGCAAGAGAGCATGGGAGGAGAGCTCCTAATATGTGTTCGGAGGCAACGAGAATTTCTTCTCACACCCACCGTGACGAGGCCCACCCCACGAGATCCGAACGAGTATCAGGCACGATGATTGATCGCTTCTGCACCGACGGAGAAACGCCGCCGCGACCGCGTAACAGCTTCCCATGGGCTCAGCTCCTGTCGCGTGTTCCGGCGGAGGTCCCAGCCCTGGCCTGGTCCGCCTTTCTTGTTTCGAGAAAAAACTCTCACGTTTACTTTTTTCTTACGGGCCCCACCGCCGCCAACTTGTCTTAGCTTAGCCCTAGTGCGCACAAGCTTATGTTGCCACCAATTATATGCAGCATGGCCCCATCTTCATCATTATCATTGGAGGATACAAGGCTGGGCACATGGTTAAGCACCACATAGATCGCAGAAATTATCAGCAGTCTGCCTCTGATTGGACATCTTTGTCTACCAGGACCGAGTGGGTCTGGTGGCGAAGGAACCCACGCTGATAAGGTCTCGCCTGGTGATAGGCACACCTGCGCCCGTAACCCTGAGAGATTTGATAATGATAACACTTCAGGTTCGTTAGGTATTTCGGTTTGTACGGCTTACCGCGATGCCTGCAGCTGGTCCCCCCAAGGCTGACTATCTCTGTCAGGCCCGATAGCCACCTATCTCATGGTGTTGATTATCATCACCCCGGACTGTCAATTTGAATGCTAGGGGGTGTTGATATCATTCCTGCAGTCGGTCAACGCCGAAGGGCGCAGGAACTCTATCGTTGTCCTGCTTACTGCATGTAGACTTGCCACCGTTGCCTCATCGCACAGTTTTATTCTCCGTAGTGTAGTCATGGGGCCACAGGAACTGGCTGATCAACGCAATAATTATGCCACGATCGCCAGCTCGAAAGGAAGAAGTCAACTATTAGCCTGAGGCATTCAAATTCAGAAACATCATCATAATCAACAATGACAGAAGCAGCTATCTTTCCCCAGACTTTGCTGATACCCCGCGTCATCGGAAACCTACGAAGAATTGTGCTTCGGGCTGACAGGGAAGCGGTGATCGCCGCCTCTAATCGCTATCACAAAGTTTTGCCATGTGCAGCCCGTCCGCGAAGCTTCAGCTAAGCATATCTGCGCCGAGCGATATCGACTTGGCAGGCAGACATGTGAAGTTGGATGCTGTTTATTGGGGAGAGGACTTGATTTCACAGCTGGCTATGCATAGGCCTTGATTGGATGCCATGCAGTCCAGATAAGGGCCTCCTTGTCCATATCTCTGGGATGCAATAGTTGCATGATACGAACCCCTTAGCGCGGGAGCCCCTAAATTACCGCCAACTCATAGCAGCATCATCCCCGGAATGTCTGCCTGTTCTGGCCACAGCTATCGTCAGATTGAGCGAGAGTCCTAGGTCAAGTCTGGAGTATGGAGTGTTTCTATCCTCCACCTAGCACCTGACACCTATCTTCATGGAATACTACACACATTCTAGAACAAAGATAGCATCTCAGGCCGCTTGTGTCTGATACGTACCAGCCGAACTGGACAGTCCATCGTTATCAGGGCCCTTCTTCCCCTTCCCGCCTAATCAACCAACTTCCGCCGTCTCCCTCTTTTCCCGTTTAGCAGCTAATTAAACCCGCCAGTGCCCTGGACATGCAACCCTGCATTAAAACTTTACCCTTTCCTGCTGCCTAGCCCAATTCTTCTTTCTTATTATTTGCCTTCCTCATCTCATATACCACAACCATCCACAGTGTACTCACAGCAGAGACACTGCAACACCCAACCAAGCCGTGACGCTTCCAACTGTAATCTATCTACATACCCTACTCAGACGACCCTCAGTGGAACCTCCACCCTGCCGCTCCACAACTGCAATCCGCACTAACGACCCACCGAGGAAACTCTCGGGATCTGAAGGGTGACTCCAACAGTAACTTTCGGGAAAGTAACCTAGAAAAAAAATTGGAAAGACGTTTTCCCGTCGTCGCGTGCTTGTAGTAGACAATACCAAAGTAGGCATGTACCTGCGTGCCCAGCCACCAACGCAGACAATCGCATTCAGCCCCTCCCTTTCAAGCTGAGACACGGAAGCGTCTTTCTTTAATCATTGATATTGAGATACCTACATTAAAATTTATCTATACATAACTGCACATAATCCTTTAACCCAAAATAACTAAATATTAATTATCATCAATCCGAAGAACACAAAAAAGAACGGTACCGAACGCGTCTCCCAACCCCGAACGACCTTCCTAACCTACGCGTCGGATAACCAGTTCTGGTGTCCTCGATAAAAAAAAATTTTTTCATTTTCCCTTCCATACTATCTAACCACTAATCGATGAATGAAAGAATGGATAGATGGGACGGTTCGACCCGCCAATCCCAACGCAGTCTCACCAGTCCCGATTCAGCTCTAATTTAGTACTTACTATCGGTTCGGTTTCCCGAGTCTGCCGAGCATTACCATTTTATGTCTACCGTGGGCTTTATAGGATGCTTCGCAGAATAGTGTGCCAAGGACCAGCCAACCAACCATTCAATTAGTTATAAGTGTAGACAGTTACTAAGCGGGGGGTTTTGCCGAGCCGAAGCCATATTCTTCCATTCTTCTTTTCTTTCGTTCTTTCGTTCTTAATTGGGCTAGATTGTAGTTCGCTATTGAGGGTTAGTGAGTCACAAATTTGTTTTCTATACGAATTCCGCGGTAAAGATCAAATCAGATTGCATAGATTTGTCCTTGAGGCTTTTTCTTTTCTTTTCCCGCCCGTCAATACCTTCCTAATTCCTATTCCACTATCCTCTGGGGCAGTTGGAGATACGTACTAACTACAAAATACCTAGACTCCTTCTGGATAAGAATATGCAGGTACAGACATGCCTCACTAGCTAACTACTTCATAACTAGCTTACTTGCTAGATATATACGGAGTAATGGCTGGAATCTTCGAAATCCGAATATGGGTGCCTGTTTGTTGTGACTTACAACTGTGGCACTAGACTGCTTGTAGACAGATGAAAATGTGGCTATTCGCCTTAGAACGCTGGGGCGTTGAAAATGTGGGTTCGGAGATTGGTTAGCTCACTTAGGTGAGGCGCCAAGGGAGAGAGGGATGACGTGGGTTTTCAGTTGTGCAAGATGTTGGGAAGTTGGAGGTTACTCTTCTTTGTAGTATGTTATTGTTGTATGGGATACTATGCATTTTGGAAGTAGTAGTACCTAGTGGGTGCTTACTTAGTAGTAATCATGAAAATTCAATTGCTTCCGATGTTCAGATCATTGCGTTGTGCTGCTGCTGCTGCTGCTGCTGCTGCTGCTACATGGATATATATATAGCATCATCATCTTCGGCATCTTTCCGTGATCTGCGTCATACTTACTAGTTGATCCTATGGGTATCTTGAGAATAACTAATCCTCCGGAGTAATGATAATGGACATGTAATTAGCGGGGATATATGATGGGTGTGGCTGTATGTATGAGAAACATCAGAGATTGGTGTCATGATTGGTAAAAATTTTGATATGCATGTCACATTAATACCACGCTCATCAGAATACCAACTTTCTGGTTAATCAGTAAGAGTATTCATTCACATCATATGCCTACAATATATACCGAAGACTGACATGGAAAAGTCCATCAAGTATCTGACTTTCCCTTCTCCGAACAACTAGCAACCCCCTCCCCTACCTCTCCCACCTGTTCCACTCCATCTACAACTAATCCCTGCACATCAGCTGGTCCCTTGAACTGCTTGCGGGCAGTAGTGAACCACGTAAAAATGCTCAGCAACGCAATCAGCCCGATCGCCGCACTGGTGTAGTTCATCGAATCCGGAGTGACTGGTGCATCTGAAGGAAAGTTAAAGGTAATAAACGCAAAGAACAGAAACAGGAATCCCAGGCCGTGTAGACTGAGCGATATGGGCAACGGGAAAGAGTAAGGACCATCGACGGGAGCGATGTCATGGCCAAAGAAATACCCGAGGAGGCGAGCAAGAAGAACTAGTGCGTAGGAGACGTCTATGATAGTGACACTGTCAGCTCTGCCCTCTATATCCAAATTCTAAGGGAACGTCTTACAGAATCCCGTGGTCGCAATGGATACAACTGTATTAAAACCAGTGACAGTGCCGAAGTAGATCGAGTTGAAAGCCATTTGCACCACAACGGTAAACAATATCGCATATATCGGGATCTTTCTCCTCTTCTCCACCCGGGATAAGATCCCAGAGAATGGCATTCCCCGGTCCCGTGCGAATGCAAACAGTGCCCGGGAGCCCTCCGCAACAAGACTTACTGAGGCTACCATCATGATCACCGTCATCATACTAGTCATAAAGCAGGCCGCGACTTTGCTTTGGGTTGAGTCGTAGAAGATCTGCAACACGGGGACACCGGTGGAGGAGTTTGCAGTAGCATCTATGTCGCCGATGCAGAAGCAGAGCGTCAACAGGAAAATGAATCCTGTTACAGCGCCCATCCCAACAGACATGACCATGGCTTTGGGCGCATCTCGCGAGGCATGTGTCATTTCTTCGGTCATGTGGCTTGGAGTATCGTAACAGCACATGCCGAAGAAACTTTGAAGGATTCCGACCATTGTTGCCATTGCGGATCCGAAGCCGGTCGTGTTCTGGAAATCCTGAAATACGAATGCGGCATCTTGTTTGTCTTTGTTGGTTGCTAGTAGAACTACGACGATGATGATGAACGAGCAAACGTTCCACAGCAGGATGGCCCGCGATAGGCGGTTGAGCAGGTGGGGCAAGAATATATTGACCAGAAGAGCCCAGATTGCGACTGCATAAGTGACCAAGACAGTATGCCACCGTTCGATTACATATCCGGGATATACCAGATTTGCTTGTCCGAGGATGAAGTTGGCTGCGAATGAGTTGTTCGCAGAGCCCATGGCGAGAATACCTGTTCTCGACTAAGCATTGTGACAAATAGTCTGGAGGTATGCCATCGCTTACCCATTAGCATGAACCACCCCGTTATGTACGACATCTCTCGAGCGATCTTTGGTGGTGCTAGCAGAAAGACCCATGAATACTGCCCTCCCGCTACAGGCCACCTTGAGCACCATTCTGCCATGGATAGGGCAACCGCAAAGGTGATTACACACACGCCCAACCACCCGAAGAGCATAACCGGTGGGCCACCGGCATCTACCCCAATGATGAATACACCACTGAGCGCACTCCAGCTGTCGTAGATGTTAGTCAGCTGTTCGACATGGTAAGATCGGTGTGGACTACCAGGTAACAATACTAAAACTGAAGCCTATCATATCCAAGAGGCCGAACGACCGTTTGAATTCTGGAGTCATGAACGTCAGTCAATACACTTCTAATTCGAGACTCCATCATTAATCCAGTCATACCTTGCTGATAGCCCAAGTGCTCAAGCGTGAGGTCTTCTTCGGTGCCATGGCCGAAGACATCTTTGGGCTCCACAGACATGATGCCGATGGTGGTGACGGTGCATAAAGGGTCTTGAGGCCGATCAGATTGACGACATATCTGCTATATATCCAGTCGGGACAACATGATAAGCTCTTGACGATAATGTACCGTGTCTGTCGGCTGGCTCTGCAGCTCAGCTTGCCAAGTGGTGCTTATCAGCGGATCGACCGGTGACATACCGAGTTGGAGAACCGCCATTGGCAGGACGCGCATCTTCAGCAAGGGGCATTGGGCCTATCAAAGGAGTAACTTTATTGCTATTTCGGACCCTCCGACATGCCTTCGACCTGTAGTTTTCGTCTGAATGAGCCAGCAGCGCGGTCGGAGTATGACTCAGCTGCTAGTGACTCCGATCGTGGTGAACTAACCTGCGGGGTACGTACTACCCAATCCCCTACTATATAATCGGTGAATCACAATCAGCGCCCACATGATTCAAAGTCACTTTTGACCCCTCACAATGGCTTACATTGAGGACTTACAAGGGCTCATAGCCCAATCGCTATCATTGGTGGTCCTCGCAATTTCTAGCGCCATATTCTGCAGATGCTTCTATCGCATCTACCTTCATCCTCTATCATCCGTACCGGGTCCTAAGCTCGCAGCCTGCACTTCGCTATGGTTAGCATACCACACATATATCGGCGATGAATGTACAGTAGTATATGATTTGCATCGCAAATACGGTCCGGTCTTACGAGTCGCTCCCAATGACGTCGACATCGCTGATAAAGATGCGCTGGAGCCAATCTACGTTGCTCGCGGTGGTTTCCCCAAGACATCAGCATATTCCAAGTTCGACATTGACGGACACACGACCATATTCTCCAGTCTGACGTTGCCTGAGCGAGCAACACGAGCGAAAGCTGTCGCCCCTCTTTTCTCTACGGCATCAATTCGCAACTCTCAAGAAGCCTTACGCGAGGTCTTCGACGATTTCGCGAAAAGATTGCAGGCTGAAGCGCGTACTGGTAGACCAGTAAACGTGCTTAATGTGACGCGTGCCATGGCAATTGACGCTGTAAGTACGTATCTGTTCCACGAGAGGTACGGCGCCATCACGGAGGATTCAGAGTCAATGTCGGCATCGCCGTTTGTGGATTCCTTCGTTGGAGTAGGTGCCTATTTCAATATCGTGCCGGGGAAAATAGGTGGTTTTATCACGGAGGTCATTGAGCGTTGGAGCACGACCAAGAATGTAGAGCAGTCGCACGGACTGATCGACCAGTACGCCAGAAGGCTTGTCCAGGCAGCGGCGCCAAAAAGTGGAAGCTATCAGAGCCGTTTGTTGGAGAAGTCGACCATAGCACAGTCTCAGATCGAAGTCAAAGATGTCTGTTTTGCAGGAACAGATTCCACGGGAATGAACACCGCGACGATCATGTGGTATCTTGCAAAACACCCAAATGTGTGAGTAGCAACCAGGCCAGAGTTGTACACCAATGTCACTAACTGGGCTTTCCTCTAGTTATGATCGTCTCAGACAAGCAGTCATGAAGAGTATTGAAAACGACGAGGATCCAACCGCGTGCGCGTACCTGCGCGGCGTCGTCCGAGAAGGCCTTCGTCTTTCCTGGGCCAATCCAATTCGCCTGCCTCGTTCAGTTCCGGCTGGAGGCTGGAAGTATCGTGACTACTATTTCCCGGCCGGTACGAGTGTTGGAGTTGCGGCCTTTCAGCTGCATCAAGATAGCAGCGTGTTCCCTGAGCCGCATCGTTTCCTTCCTGAACGTTGGGATAACGCGGACGACGAAATGCTCACGGCATTCTTTGCGTTTGGCAAAGGGACTAGAGCATGTATTGCCCAGTCGTTGGCAATGTATGAAGTCACCATGGCTATTTTCACAGTGGTCAAAGAAGATGTGCTGCGTGGTGCGTCGATTATGGAGGACCGAATTGAGATAAAAGAATGGTTCAATTCCAAAGTCAAAGAGCACGAGATTTTGATACAGTTCGCCAGCAAGTGAAGCGACATACACTCACCAAGAGTGAAATAGCTCATTATAGACGTGTGTTTGAGGATGCATGAATGATATGTCGCACCGAATAGACACGTCAAAAGTCATCTTTAGAGAAATCAATATCCTTACCATCCAGCCACTCCGCCATTTCCTTGTATACCATGTCACGCTCTTTGCCAAACAACTGGGGCAGATTCTGCTTAATCGGATAGCCTAGCCGGCGCATACCATAAGCCAGAAACCGGTAGCCTTTGGGCTCCTTAGCTAGAGACTCATGGTCAATATGTGGAGGTCGAGTAGGGTCCACTGGTACACATTTATCCTTCTCATAAATTGGATGATTGCAGAGGATTTTCCATCCCTGCGGCTGCTTCTTCAAAAAGTACCCAAAGCGACAGTCACTAAAACCATCCATATTAGTAGGCTCATATCGGAGATGGGAGAGATGTACCAGTCGCTATCCCATTCAACGCCATTCTCATCCGCAAAACGCCAGGAAATTGTACACTTCATTTTATCGATGGCACGATCACCCTTGATATCTACGGCGTGACCCAGAACCCGATGGCAAATAAATTCACCCTTGGCCCATCCTTCAGCCCAAGTATCAATGGCCTTGTCCCGGTAGTTTTGCTGCCAGCTGATATTTATGAAGGCCTTGGGATCAAATATTTCCCTCAGATCAGACCATTCGCAGGCATCGCGGTGAAGAGGCCAGCCTTCGCAGAGCTCGCGGATTTTGAACCGCTCCAGAGTAGAAGCGTCATCGGTATTGTATGTTAGACGGTTGGATGCAGAAGGCGGTTCGGCACCCAAGCTGTAGTCGCCTTTATCTGGCAGTTTGAAAAGTGCAGGCTTTCCAGTAGAGGGGATATTGTCCGAATGGCCGATGCCGCTCATTGTATCTGTCTGTTCTTGAGCTTTGCAAGTGGATGTAGTGTAGATGACAATCTGTTGGTATAGGAGATATCATGATGGATGAACAGAGGCCTAGATAGAAATAGAGTGTCAGAATTTACTTCGGCTACTTTTAAATGACCTAATGGTATGACCTACCAGTAGTGGCGAAGTATATCCAAGAACATCATGAACCGTCCACTTCTAGTGATATGTGATCTGCTTGGGCGTAAATATCAATCAAGTCTCGGAGAAGAAGCCCCTTTGAGTTCCAGGCAAGTCAATACTAGTCTCAAGAGTGCTCATCGAGTTTGCAAGTTCGGTCTTGAGAGTAACCCTTAGATGTGCAGGGTAGAAACACCCGGCGCTGCGAATTGGTCGACAAACCTGGAACCAGTCACTCAAAAACTGGTTATGATGAAGCTCAGACCGGATGAAGCTTCAAGATTCAACAGTAGCGAGGAATATACTTTGGAAGCGGCTGTCATACCAGGTTTCCTTGGATTGCAGAGCCATGTAGTCTGTTTGCAGGGTGTTAGCTGAAAATGAAGTTGCGGATCGGGCCATGGCAAGCAGGAATTCCCAATGGTAGACGTGGAGGTGGAATAAAACGATAGTATACAGTAGTTCTCAAGAGTGTCGGATTATGTCAAGTTAGTGGTAGGAAGGATGAGACCGTGAGACCCGCTCTCCCCACATGACGGCCTCGATAGCCTGATTTTTGGGATGAGCTTAGATCAACTTCATTATAGCTGCTTCTACTTTTAGCAAAGAGACATTCCAACGCCCATTCTTTGTCTGTGTCACTAGCACTCTTATCTCACATACCAAATCTCCGCGGAAAATCTAAATCCTGGCATTGTCCCATAGCCCGAATCTACCTGCGCTCTATAAGCCACATACCAGTTCTACCCCGAGCTGCAATGCCGGCCCGACTAGGTTATTATTACGATCTCGCAGTTCAACACTTGTGCAACAGCGGATTCAAATTTTGTATATCCGGCCTTACTGGAAAGTGGCACAGGCATTTGTGTGGTGGGTACTCCCTTGCCTTAGATTTCCGTCTGGGGCGATGGACGTCGAGATCGTCTGTGTGTAACCGGGAGTATGATGCGGTTGCAGGCGTCGGCTATTTGTAGGTATTAGGAGACTAACAGCCTTTCATGAGATGATGCGAGGGACCAGTGTGAAGGGAACAGAAGGCATAGTGCCTATCTGAGAATATTGAGGTGTAGTACTATCCGTATTATCTGGGTGGTAGAGGTCTAATTGATGAGTATGATACTCATTGGCTATAAGTGTGTTAAATATTTTTGAGCTTAGAATCTTATTGTATAGCTAGGTTAAAAAAGAGCAAGCATTGCCAAAACAGCTTCACTGGTATTCGGGAGAAGTATGAATGGATGGAATCATGAACAGTTCAACTGTCTTAAACTGGCACTGACAATATGCATGCAAATGGTATCTGGAATGAGAGAAGTTTACAACTTGGCCAACATCTTGTTGCCCTTCTGCAACAGAGCAGCAGCATCGTCCACAAGCTCATCGACAATAGCCTTGGCAGGCTTCTTCTCGTTTACAACAGCAGCAACCTTGCCCATCAGGAAGGGGCGAGCGTTCTCAAGGGTCTCGTCATCAACATCATCGGGAAGGTTCTCCATGTCGTGCTCGGCCGGGATAATACCCTGAGAAGTGAGCTTCTTGATCTCGTCTTGGCGGTTCTCTTCCCAGTTCTTGATGTATTCGTTGTTACGGACACGGAGCGGGCGGCCCTAAAGAAGTTAGGATATGAATCAGATGTAGTGTTTCGTTGCACTTACCGTGAAGATAATAGTGCGGATTGTGTCGTTAAAGCCAGCAGTGCGGACAGCCTCCTGGTGAGCCTTGGGGGCACCAGCCTCGTCAGCCAGGATGAAGCGAGTACCAATCCACACGGCCGAAGCGCCAAGCATCAAGGCAGCAGCCACCGAGTTGCCATTGTACAAGCCACCGGCAGCAACCACCTGCACGGGCAGACCAGTCAAGGGACTCTTCTTGCCCTGGCACAGCTTGGCCACGGTAGGAATGAGGATCGTAGTGGGAACATCGCCAGTGTGACCACCACCTTCACCACCCTGAGCACAAATGATATCCGCGCCGGCATCGAGGGACTTCTGGACGTGCTTGGGGTGACCGATCATGTTCATGTACAGGATGCCTGCAGCATGGAGTCTGTCCACGACAGCTTTGGGGGGCACACCGACGGCAGAGACGAAGAGCTTAGCGCCGCTTTCAATAATAATGTCGACAAGTTCGTTGAGCTTGCCCTTAGTGTAGTCGTAGCTGAGCAACAGAAAGCGGATTAGCATCTTGGGTTTCCGTTTGTCATACAATCACATGGGTGTCTCACTTGGTCTTGCGGGCGCTTCCACCGACCTGGGGGAGCAGCAGATCCACACCAAAGGGAGCGTTCTTGTCATTCAGGAAGCTCTTGAGCTCCGCAATCTGCTCACGGAGCATGTCGGGGGTGTATCCAACACCTCCAATAACTCCCAGACCACCCGCGTTGGTGACCGCGGCGGCCAACTTGGGGCCGGCGGCCACGTTCATACCCGCCAGGAAGACGGGGTGGTTGATCTTGAGTAGATCAGTAAGAGTAGTACGGATTTTTTCTACAAGAGCAGAATTTCATTAGCATTCAATATCCCCGAGGATGCCGGCGCATTGCATAGTGCATATGAAGAGGCGGTGGCGAGGAACTCACGCGGAGAAGCCATTTTGGAGTATATGAAGAGACGATAGATGGATGGCAGGTGGATCGGAGACCAAAAATTAGGTACAAGGTAGTAATATGTCAGTTAGCAAGTAAAAAAGGGATGCGGAGACCCAGGGTATCCAAGCACAGTTATAAGGAGTAAGTGTGCAGGGCTGGAGAAGCCGAGGACAAAGAGTGACCAGCACGAGCCTCGGTCCAGGGCGTGTGATGGATCAGGCTATTGACGGCTGACTACCCCGAGTTTCCAGCCGAACCACCTGATTCCCGTTGCGGGGTTACCACACCTTGCCTATTCTCAGTTAGCCTATGATTAGTCGTGTGGCTGGTGAAGTGTGGCTAGTAAACAGTTGTTGTTCACGCCTCAGGCTGTCACAGCCGGAGTCAGGTGACGGGAGTAGCACGGCCCGCGCATGACGTATTTTCATTCCGGATTCGCTGTAGATCTCGCCTCAGCACTTCGTTTCTGAGCTCCGTGGCTGCTGCAGAAAGTATGAGATTTAAGCCAACGGTGACCTGGCATAGCAATGCTGTCGCCTTGACATCAGCTGTCCGCGCTTGTCGGTTCCCCAGCACAAGCCTGCTGCATTCTCAACCATGTAGAGGCGGATCAATTCTTAGCAGATCATTTGGCAGTTTGGTAGCAAGGCAGGTCTTTCATTGATAAGATTAGAGATATCACAGTCTAACTCTTATAGAAACTCATCTGTATCTGGTACGGCTTCTTATATATGCAATTGCTACAAAACCTGCTCGTTGTTCGCTACCATTGGTGACCACCCTATTCATGAGGACAATAGATCTTTTTGTGGATAGGACCTGGCTCACAAGGTTCGCATGTGTAGTATCTAGAGCTGGACTAACTCACTATCAGAGCCATTGCACACCAGTAGTCTCAACAGAGGCACATTGAGCGGCATCAATGCAAGGAGATCCCGCCATGAAATCCTAAAGCCCCTGTGTCACACTCGCAAGCTTACAACCAGCCGAGCACATCTATTCAACCCCAGCATGGATCGAGTACATCCCTCCACCCATCGGGCATTCATTGCCTTTGGCAGCAATGTCGGAGACCGCATTGATATGATCGAGGCTGCTTGCCGCGAATTGGAGCGCGCCAACATCCGAATCAAGCGGACGAGCTCCCTCTTCGAGACAGCCCCGATGTACGTCCTCGACCAGGACCCCTTCATCAATGGAGTGTGCGAGGTACGTGCCCACTCCCATTTTCAACACATCAAACCCTAACCTTCCACAGGTCGAAACCAGCCTATCCCCCATGGAACTGCTGGACACCCTGCAAGCCATCGAGCTAGGCCTCGGCCGGAAGAAGCTCATCGACAAAGGCCCACGCTCAATTGACCTGGACATCCTCCTGTACGACGAGCAAATCTTCACGCATGAACGTCTCGACATCCCGCACAAACTGATGCTCGAGCGCGACTTTGTCCTCCGACCCCTCTGCCAGTACGTCCTCCCCCTTCCCCTCTCTATTCCCAATCACCACTAACCACCAACAGACTAATCCCCCACGAACGCCCCCCTTTCCTGGGCCACTCCCAAAGCTACCTCCACCACCTCAAAACCCTCCCACCTCCATCTCCCACCCCCCACCCAACAACCCCCATATCTCCCATCTTCCCCCCAATCCACAGCACCAACCCTTCCCGCCCAACCCACATAATGGCCATCCTGAACCTAACCCCCGACTCCTTCTCCGACGGCGGCACGCACTCCCCCACCGACCTAAGCACCCTAACCACAACCGTGCACAACATGATCCGCTCCGGCGCCACCATAATCGACATCGGCGGCGAAAGCACCCGCCCAGGCTCCACCCCCGTCAGCGAATCCGAAGAACTATCCCGAGTGATCCCCGCAATCAGACACATCCGAACCACCATCCCAGAGGCCGCCCACATTGCCATCAGCATCGACACGTATCGAGCTCGCGTCGCCGAAGAAGCCTGCGCCGCCGGCGCGGACATCATCAACGACGTCTCGGCGGGTCTCCTCGACCCCGAGATGCTGCCTACCATGGCGAGGACCGGGAAATCAGTCATATTGATGCACATGCGCGGCACTCCCTCCACAATGACCAAATTAACCGACTACCCCAACGGAATCATCCAAGATGTAGGCAATGAAGTCCTCGAACGGGTCGCCGCTGCAGAAGCAGCGGGGATTAGACGGTGGAGGATGATACTAGATCCCGGGTTAGGGTTCGCGAAGAACGAACCTCATGATTTGACTATCTTGAGGGAGTTGAATAAGTTAAGGACGGAGATCGAGGGACTGGAGTATTTCCCGTGGTTGATGGGACCGAGTCGGAAGAGGTTCGTGGGCAGGTTGACGGGGGTGAAGGAGGCCAAGGATAGGACTTGGGGGACGGCGGCGACGGTGACGGCGAGTGTTGCGGGGGGTGCGGATATTGTTAGGGTGCATGATGTTAAGGAGATGTGGCAGGTTGGGAGGGTGGCGGATGCGATTTATAGGGGGGTTGTTTGATGGGGATGGATGTGAAAAGTGGGAGTTTTGTGAGTTTGTATATTCAACTATAGGATTGTGGATGGGATAGAGATGTATTGGGTATAGGGTGGAGGAGGTCTGGCGTATTGGTTTCCCCGCTGGTTTGGGCGTTGGGAAGGGTTCAACCCCGGATACTATTTATTGTAGATAGTTATTGGCAGGATTGAGTCAATTATCCTGTGATGATGAGTGCACAGTCAGGCAACATCCACATCTATATCAAAGCCATGAGGGGTAAGTGGATAGATGAAAGAATATATATTCAGCAATCTATCCTAGCTACGCTATGAGCCGAGCAAACAAAAGCACACATGAATGAGTGTCATCCAAAGAAACAAAACAGCAAATGGCGAATGACAGGTATAACCCAACCCAAACAGGAGCCTCCCCCACAACCCAAGATAAATCACCAAACCAGTCCAACCTGAACCAAACACATCAGAAACCTATATAATCCACCAAAAGATAATCCACCAACCCATCACCCACCCCCCTCCCCAGCAGAACCCAACCCCACCCCCAACTCCTCAGGCTCATCCCACTCCTCAGCCGGAAAAAACCCAGTAAGAACGACATAATCCCCGGCCTGGCACCTACTCAACTTCATCTCCCTAACCTTCTCCAACAACTGCAACTTAACAAAATACCGATCCAGCTTCAACGGCGGAAACATGAAATTCTCCAGCCTATACTGGCTATAAAACACCGTCTGACCATCCTCATCAACCCCGAAGGGTTCCGTGACATCCGTGCGCCTGTTATATTTCTTCTGCTGTAACGGAGGCTGACAGGTCAAGAACGCCTGCTTGAGATCCGGGTAGCGTTCCGGGCTGAGATAGCCGATGACGGTCTCGCCCGCGTACGTGGGTTCATTGGTGATGGGGTGCTTGAGGTGTTTGACTGCGTATATTAGGCCTTCCCGGTCAGAGGAATTGCCGACGACGTGGTGCAGGTGGCCGCGGCCTGCGGGGCCGTGCTCGATCCAGAGCCCGTGCCGGTATGGTGGCCAGCTGTTGTCGTGGAAGTCTTGGGCGCCGGGGGGAAGGTGGAACCAGACGTGGCTGATTTTCCAGGATGGGTAGGGGGCTCTCGGCTTGGGGTAGGTGGTGGTGGGTGAATCTGGTGGTGGTGGAGGAGGAGGAGAGGGAGGAGGAGGAGTTTCTTGTCGGAGGGGGACTTCGGTTTGGATGGGGGTTCTTCTTCCGGTGTAGAAAGTGGTTCGTGTTTCGGTGTCGAGGGGGATTTGGCTGGTCATGATGGTTTAGATGGGGTGGGTGAGGATTAAGAATGAAGGTGTTTAGGGTGTGCGGTAGGTATGGATATTAGGGTTATGAGGCAGCGAGGACGGGAGCTGGTAGACATCTTCGAGATGAAGTGGTTATATATGAGGCATTGGTTGGATGAAGATGGAAGGAGAGGCTAGGGAAGGTGCGCCTGTGCAGTATACCGCGGAAGACGTTCGACGTAAACAACATACTTATTGCGTGCATGTTGAAGCAATGGAGTTGGCTTTTCATTAACAAATTCAGTTCTAGACTCGTAACCTACTAAGTTCAACGACGAATATACAAGGATTCAAAGCAGCCAAACATGTTCAGTGGAAGGCAATTAATGATTTCAACTAACGCAGAAGAGCAGCATGGATGCGAGCGATACCAACCTGAACCGTTACTTCAGAAAACGGCACCTGGCGCACCCAGCTAGTCTAAGCAAACGGAGAGCACTGCGCCAGCCATGTTGTCGAAAAGTTCTGTTTATGAGGGTACTAATCAGGGGAATAGAAGACGGAGACAGAAACGCCACAGATGAAGGAGATCGAGGAGAAAGCTGGCTAACAAGGGTCAGGATAAGCCGGAGGTAAGAATTGAAAGATTATCAGTGAGTTGTCGCGCACATATCTAGCTGTTCAGGTAGCTGCGTATAGCACCTAAAGATTCTGTGAGTAAGGGTACGCCGCGAAGACAATGGGTATAGACTGACCTTGCAGCTTAGTTGCGCCCTCCCCGACGAGCTGCGTCAGGTTCTCAAGGTCATCACCCGCGGTGATACCGAAGCGACGCACAAAGTCCTTGGCAGCATTTTCAAGATCACCGTAGGTATCATCGGCAACGGGAAGATCGTCCTCAGGACGTCCAAAGTAGGAGTTGCTCGAGATAGCCTGGGCGCCGTCGAATTGACGAAGGCGCTCCTTGGCCTCAGCCTGAGCATTGGGGTCGAAACGATCGCGTCCGAAGAACTCGTCAGAAGAGATACCCTTCTGGCTACCGAAGCGAGACTTGGCCTGCTTCAACTCCTCATCTGTGAACATCGTTAGTCGTCATCTTAACCACTAGAATAACTAGGCAAGTCGCATACCATCAGCTGCAGACCGAGGGGCAACAGCACCGAAGCCCGGCTTCTTCGGGGCAGCCGGCTTCACGCCGACAGTCTGTCCAAATCCAAGTCTTCCAATTCCCATGCCAAGACGCTCAACATCGCCCGAGTTGCGTTCTTGGGTGTTCCTGCTAGGGCTGATAGGAGTGGGCGAGGCGATCGCCGTGGCAGCGGTGGTGGTCGTCTTGGCCTTAGCATCAGCCTCAGCCTGCTCGGCTTCGGGGTCGTAGCCCAGCTTCTCAATGCGCTCAGCCTCCTCCTTGGCCTTTCTCTCAGCCTCATCGAAGTCGATAATTTCCGCGGCGCCGATCTTCTTAGCCCCCAGCTTTGGGGCCTTCTTGGCGCCCAACACGCTGCCCTTCTTCGCAGTGGTGGTAGAAGGGGTCTTACGGACAGCAGCGCTGGCCCGGATGGCGGTAGGGGCAGGGGAAGAGTTGTCCTTGTCGGAAGCGGACAGGGGCGACTTGGAGCGGGAACCGTTTGCGCCGGAGTTCAGGAAGGGCGAGCCAGTGCGGCTGACAACCGGAGGGGTACCGGTACGGGAAGGGGGGTTGCTGGGGCGCTTGATGGAGGGCTTATCCCAGGAGGAGAAGAAGTCGTCATCCTCAGCGGCGGGGGTACTGGAGCCGTTGGAAGGAGTGCCAGCGGGGATATCGGTAATCACAACCTCTCCGGGGTACCTATGCGTAACAAGAGGCATTAGAACTGGAAGATTTGCAGAGAATCCGGGGCCACTAACTGTTGCGCATCCTGCGCAGCGCGTCTCTTGAGCTCCTCCTTGTACTTTACGGCGGCGTTGCAGGTGTACTTGACTTTGACGTCCTTGCTGGCGAGAGCGGCAGAACCGCCGTGCGATTGGAAGTACTTGGTAGCGGACTCGTTACCGCCGACCTTCATGACCCGGAGCTGTTCCCATTGCCATTCTGCACGTATCACATTAGCACTGACGGACATGGAAGTCAGGAGATGCGATGAAGCATACGGTCGAGGTTGGTGGAGCGAACGAAGGAGATATGCACGCCCAGGTTACGATGATTGGCCGAGCAGTCAAGGCACAGGTAGATACCGAAAGGCACAGACGACCATGTTGGGTTCTTAGAGCCGCAATCGAAGCAGATCTGTGGAGGTCAAAAAAAGCAAGAGTCAGAATGGCTGGTCGGAGTAATAGTAATGATAATAATAAGTCTGGCGGGGAGGGGCACTGCGCGCCTTGTTTGCGGGCTTGAGTTTTAGCTTCTCAAAGATCTTCTGAGACTCCGTTTTGGAGGCACTCATGATGGGCGAATTGAATATGATAGAAAAGGACCCGAGGGAGAGGAAGAGGAGCGGGCCAGCAGGCGGAATAGGATTATGACACAACGGAGAGGTCGGGGAGGAAGAGAGAGGGAGAGGGAGATCCGAAAAGGCGAAGCGGGAGAGACGAACGTGGTCGGATTGGGATTGGGAAGTGCCCCGTTTTGTGACCCTGCCAGATTTGCAGGATGATCCGGTAATTTTAAACTTCAGGTCTGGATTTCGGGGGGGGTGGTACGTCTAGAACAGCCGCTAGTGGCGAGGATGTTCACAGCCATTGTCATTGAGGACGTACTATATGAGGTGTTCTTTAGATTCTATCAGAATACTTTATCTCATCTAATAACTCAATTTACATATCATCTCAGACATAAATCCCCGAGCAACTTGGTACAAATTCCAACAACCAAAAAAGA
The DNA here is from genome assembly GCF_003184835.1 of Aspergillus costaricaensis CBS 115574. Lineage (NCBI taxonomy): Eukaryota > Fungi > Ascomycota > Eurotiomycetes > Eurotiales > Aspergillaceae > Aspergillus > Aspergillus costaricensis. The sequence continues at coordinate 107,140 of NW_020291808.1, forward strand.
AACCCCGTCCTGGTCCCTAACCCTCCGTACTACAAATACACACCCACCCCTACTACTCCATCCATACCCGAAACTTTGCAAACATCCGCGGCTGAAACACCGCCGGAAGTGGATTTACCACGTGACCCACTCCATTCCCCACACGCCCATCATCCACGGCTCTCTCTGCTAAAGTCCCATCCGACAATAATTTCATGATACCAATATCCCGCGGTGAACAACAGCTGGATTTCGACGGGGACGACCTGTGGTATGACAGTCAACAATACCTAAATCAACCGGAACAACCAACACAACAACAACACTCACAATGCTCCCATCCACAGCGCCCTACCAACTACTACTACGACCTAGTAGTAACCGTGCCGCTTTGCGCCGGCTCCAACTCCAACACATTGGTCTTCTTCCCCGCAGCAGCACAACAACAACAGCCACAGAAACAACAACAACAACATCATCACTATTCTTACGAAAATACGCCACGACACAAGGCGCCGCTCCGAAACGACGAAACGTGACGGTTCTCTCCGACGATGGACGCTACGAGTGGGGAGAGTTGAGCGGGCGGGAGAAAGTCGCGAGGGCGACGCAGCAGTCGGTGAATTTCGTGGTGATTATTGCGGGGGCTGTGTTGACGGTTCGTTCAGCTGAATAATCACTATGTGTGTGTAATGTGGAATGTGATTGCTGATATATGTGTGTGTCGCGATTAGGGCGGAGTCTTCTACCTTCTCTTCACGGAGGTCTTTTCCCCGAATAGCAAGACATGGCAGTTTGAGAAGGCGGTGGAGCGCATCAAGGATGATGCTCGGTGTACAGATCTTCTAGGTGATCGGAGGGAGATCAAGGCGTATGGGGAGAATACGTGGAGTAGGTGGGCGAGGAATAGGCCTATCGCGTATGTTGATTCTACATTCAATGCCTTTCGGCAGGAGGTGTGGTGCTAATGGGGATATAGGACGTCCGTGTATCAGGATAGATTGGGTCGCGAGCATCTGAAGATGAACTTTCATGTATGTGATGCTCGTCTCGTCTACAATCTTTGAGGTTGGTTGTGGTATACTGATTGGTTGTGATATAGGTCGAGGGTCCGCTCAATTCCGGAACGGTGTTCGTGCACATGATGAAGCCGTTGAATGAGCATCACTGGGAGTATCAGCTTCTTGCTTTGGAAGTGCCGGGTATGTTTGGTTCATAGATTTGATATTTTGGGAGGGTTGAACTGACTTGTACAGGACATTCCCGGGTTGTGCTGGAAGAAGCGCGCGAGAAGCCTGGTGTTGGACAGGCGCTGAAGATCTTTGGTATCAAGTGGCGGTAGATGGGAAGCGCCATTTGGACCGGCATATGAAGGGACTGCAGTCATCCCGAATATGAATACTGTATTATATACGTGAACTGTTTATGAGTGTAAAATATACCATAGGAGAACTGAATCCGGGCATAGGTCAATACTAGCGACCTTATATCAATATACCTCACTTTATGTTGACCAATGTAATGTATGCATGCATCTCATAATTCTAAACATCATATAAAAACAAAACTCATATCACATATATATAACACAAAACCTTTTTATCGCTCCATTATACTATCCGGGGACCCTCCAAAATGGTCTTCGCCTCCTCCGACCTCCACCAACTCTTGCCCTCCTCACCAGGGAACGAAAATGCATCCATGCTCTCCGCCTTCATCTCAACACTATACCCGGGCTCCATGGGAGTGACATAGTATCCATCCTTGACGCTAGACGGGTGCACGAAGTGCTCGTGCAGGTGATCCACATACTCCAACACACTCTTCTTTCCACTAACCACCACGTAATCGATCGTGCTCAAGTGCTGCGTGTACTCAGGCAGACCGACACCACCGGAGTGGGGCACAATCGGCACGCCGAACTTGCGCGCGAGCAGCAAGATGGCCAGAACTTCGTTGACACCGCCGACACGGCAGGCGTCGGCCTGCAGAACGGTCAGGGCTCCTGCCTGCAGGAGCTGCTTGAAGACAACGCGGTTCTGGCACATTTCGCCGGTGGCGACACCAATGGGGCCATAGGGGGTGTCTTGGAGGGCCTTCTTGATGGCGGCGTGGCCGAGGATGTCGTCGGGGGAGGTGGGCTCTTCGATGAACCAGGGCTTGAATTCGGCGAGTTGCTGCATCCAGGTGATGGCTTCGGGGACGGACCAGACCTGTTTTCACATGGGGTATTAGCATTGTGGATGATGGATGGGAATAGTGGAAAGGTAGGTAGGTACCTGGTTGGCATCAACCATAAGGATGTTGCCCTTATCATAACCAATGGCTTCACGAGCAATAGCCAATCTCCTGCGGTCTTCCTCGACGTTCCCGCCAACCTTCAGCTTAAAGTGCTTGTATCCCTGCTCGACGCTCTCCTTGAGAAGGACCTTCAGCTTCTCCTCACCATATCCCAGCCATCCTGCGCTGGTAGTGTAAGCCGGTACAGCCTGGCTCTGCTCCGCCTCCTTGATACGGTCCTGCTTGCCGGCCTCGACCTCCTTCAGGAGGGCAATGGCCTCCTCGGGTGTGATGGCATCAGTGATGTAGCGGAAGTCAATGCAGCGGACAAACTCCTCGGGAGTCATGTCCGCGACGATGCGCCAGACAGGCTTGTTCAGGGTCTTGGCCCACAGATCCCAAAGAGCGTTGACGACGGCACCAAGGGCCAGGTGAATGACACCCTTCTCGGGTCCGATCCAGCGCAGTTGGCTGTCGGAGACCAGGTAGCGCCAGGTCTTACCCCAGTCAGCGGTGAGTTCGTCGAGGTCTTTGCCGACAATGAGGGGAGCGAGGAGGGAGATGGCGGCGCAGACGATTTCGTTGCCGCGGCCGATGGTGAAGGTCTAGGGTTGTTAGTGAGTGGTCCTCCTGAGGGAAGCAGGATTGTGTGCGTACCATGCCGTGTCCGGTGTAGTCAGAGTCAGTGTAGATGATGCAGTAGGCGGAGGAGTAGTCGCCTGCGGCGTTCATGGCATCGGAGCCGGTCTTATCGAGGGAGGTCTGTCATTTGGTGGTGAGCAGGTATGAAGACAGATAGGTGGCTGAGATAATGTGCGCGCGACTTACGGGAAACCTCACGTCCCTCGTAGTGAAACTTGTGATCTTAACCATGGTGACGGCTGATTCTGATCAATTGATCTGAAAAGGAACTGGAGTTGGAAAGAGAAGTCTCTCCAGGTAATCGCAATCTAGTTGCAATGCGGGGCCGTCGGCAGGCACAATATAAGCTCCGGGCTGTCAACACAGGCTGTGACCACGCAAAAGAAGCAATTGGATGCTACAGAAGACAGCTGAAAGTAGCGAAGGACAATTGAGAAAACCAAATACAAAATTGAAGCGATCAGGAGTGTAACTGGGCTGGGGAAGTTACTTATACAAGGCGGGCAGACACCCCCTCCCCCTCCACGCAGTGTGGGGAATTTCCCCTCATTGGCGGAGGAATTGCTCCAGCGCGTGGGTTGGGTTTCTCCGCCAGTCAGAGGCTAGCGCTGCCCGGCCAGAATAAATCCGCGTCTTAAATGTCTGCAGGGTTTCTACTGGCAGAAAATGACTCGGTCATTTGCGCGATTTACATTAGGGTGATGCGGACCGGCTGAAGATACAGAAGAAGATACAGGTTGCTCCTAAGAGCGGATATCAGATTCAAATCACTATCGCTGGCGTTAGGTACAGACAATCTTCGGAATGCATGGGTATAGAGACAGCGTCCGCGTGATGCTGGACCCCAACAGCAGATATACACCATTTATCCGGAAAGACCTCGCTTCTCGCTCTCCGAGAAGAAAATGATCATCCGCCACAGCTTGCGGACCAGCACCTCGGCTTCTTCGTCGAGTGCCTAAGTAGCAGAGTTAGCATGATATCCAGACAGACAAGAAGACACATCAGTAGATTGCAGGTTAAGCTTACCTCCTCCAATTGCTCCACCAGCTCTTGGGGATGACCATGCTTGCGAACATGTTCTTCCACCACGTCCACAAGCATCTGCTCCTGAACACCCAAGTACTCCACGATCTTCTTCTCGACGAACGGCTTGAGTTGCTCGCTGACCACCGTTTCGTCCACAAACTCCCACTTGACCTCCCAGCCCCAGAGTCCCTCCTTGTCCGTCGGGATCTCGGCGGCCAGTTGCCGGGCTGCTTGTGCCCGTTCCTCGTCCGAGAGACCAGCCGCCTCGGCGGCACTGTCGAACTTGATCGGGATGAGAGGACGCCGAGCCGTGGCCTGAGGCTCTTCCTCGTCCTCCAGCAGGCCTTCCACCTCGGCCACCGTCCGACGGGATGTAGCAGCCTGGGCCTTTTGCGCAGCGGCTCCGAGAGAGAGCTTGAAGCGCTGAGGTTCCCGAGGGGCCTGGTTCCGAGTCTCCAGCTCCTCCGCCTGGCGCGCAAGGAAGTCGTCGGCCATACCGCGGGCCTGCTCCCGTTGTTGGACAGACCGGGCCCGTTCGCGTTCTTCCGCCGCACGATCGGCCTCGTCCATGCTGACCTCGCGAGCTCGGAATCCTGCCCGGCTACGTAGCCATGCACCCCGGTCGGCATAATAGTCCTCCACCTTGCGCGCGGCCTCGTTATCGTCGTTCCAGTCCCTGTACCGCTTGTCCATCTCCTCACGAACTTCCTGCATCTTAGCCTCCTCTTCCTTGTCTCTCTTCTTTTCGCGCTCCAGGGCGGCAGTCCGACTGCGTTCACGGTTCAGCCAGCGGCGTTCCTGATCAAGGAACTGCTTCTCGAGTTCCGCTTCCTTTTTCTCCTGACGGCGACGCTCCAGCTCCTCATCACTAGCGTCTGTTTCTTCTTCCTCGCGGTCAAAGTGAACAGTAGTAGCCCCGTTTATAGAACCGCCATTGACGAAAGACACTCCCTTTTGGTAGTCCTTAGGAATCTGCACGCCAAAGCCCTTAGGGCCAGAAGGCGCCGTAGACACACTGCGATCCCGTGGACCCAGTGGGACTCCATTGGCACCAGCCGCAGGGCCACTCGGAGCGGAAGGCGGGGGCGATGCCAGTCGGTTGAATCGTGTGCCCGCATTGCGTGCTCTCTCCATGGACTCAATCTCTTCCTCCCTCTTCAAACGCTCGATATCACGACGGTTGCTGCGCTCACGGAAGGCGGCGATCTCTTTGGCGACTGTCTCTCTCATCTCGGGAGGAATATCGGAAAGTTCGTCTTCCACTGTGATGGGAATGGTGACAACCTCCGCTCCCGTACCATCAGTCTGACCTTCTGAGTCCTTCATAGCCGTGTCTCCTTCGCGATCAATTGCCGAGACATCTTCCTTCTGGGTAGGGGAGGTAGGATGGCACAAGTCAGAGAGGACGTTCGCGAGGGTACTGCGTGCAGCATCTAACCGCGCCTGGCGCTCAGCAGGGTCCTGATCGCCTCTGGTGGCTTCGTACTGCTCCAGGTAAGTCAAGGAGCTTTCATCGACGACAACCTGCACATTATTAGCTCCCGTATTTCTCAAGTTTGCGCCTGACGTACCAGTAGTGTGCTCTTCTCCACCTCACGCTCTTCCTTGTCATCACCCTCGGACGGTGTCTGTCTCTTCACAGGCACTTGCACGTCCTTTAGCACTTCCACCGCGGTCCCTAGACTTTCGGGGTCCTCGTACTCTGCGAAACCGAACTTGCAGGGCTTTTCGTCCGCATCCGTAGCGCGGATCCAGCGCCTGAGATTGCCTGCCGAACGGAGAATCTTCTCCACACCCTCGTCACCACCAACGCCCTCAGTAATTCCACCAACGAAGAGAGTCCGCACAATTTCCTCGCGCGTAGGGGGCTGTAGTTGCATCATCGCATCCCGAACGTTCTGACGCTGGGATTCCAGACTAGTCGAACCCAGACCTGCCCGTCTTCCCGGGGCCTCGCTACCGCGTTCTTTGCTCGTATCTGGAGTGGCAGATTTCGGTCCGGACGTACCAAGGCGAATGACGGGGGCAGAGAAGTTGATGTTGGGCATGTTCGGAGGAGGTTGGAAGTTGGGAGGGAAGCCTGCCGGACGACCAGGCTGTTGGGCATTTGCAGGCTGCATCCCAGGGGGAGGAGTGGTTCCGGGGGCTACCATACCGGGTGGAGGAGCTACAAAGTCAGTAACAGATAACAGATGGGGTATTGGAAGAAATGGGAGACTCACCCATGCCCGGGGGCGCACCAGGATAGGCGCCAAAGTCTGGAGGCCTGCCATAGAGACCAGGAGCTAAGAAAGTTAGAATACGTTCATTAAGTTCGTAAGGACATGCAGCGATGCTATCCAATGAGGTGGGAGACGTACGCTGGTAAGGATTGTACATTGCGACGGAATCGCAGCTTCAATAGCGATTGATCAAAGACGTCCCCAGGCACCGGAAAAAATCTGAATAGTCGTGGATTAAGAGAAAGGGCGGTTGTTCAAAAGTTCAGTCAGTTCAGAGTAGAGATTCGCCCGTATAAGGGAGCGTAATCCTCGTCTGATCGGCGGGGAAGAGACGTTTGAGCAGATGAAGAAGATCGCGAGCTGCGGCGGCATCGCAGTTCGAGAAGAACCAGGTGGCCCGTGCGGACTTATCTTGGCAGCCCAGCAGTTGTTCCGCTCTCGCCTTATCCGTGTTGTTCTATCATCCAGCAAAAATCATTGTAAACAGTACGCTCCACTAATGTGAAATAGAAATTACCTATGACTTCTTCAGCTTGTTGAAAGCTGACCTGCGTTCGCATTTTCTGCCGGAGAGGTTCTACTTGCTAAGCCACAGCACTTCAAGTTGCTTCTGCCAGAATACTAATATTAATAGTCTTGCTTTTCAGAAGATGATGTTTCAGGTCTACTAGTAATTATGATACTGGCTCTTTCCAATCATTGCTCTCAGGAGAATCATCATCACATAAATTTGGCAGAGCCTCACTAGCCAGTGTCGAAGACTCCCGTGCCAGTATCCTAGGGCAGGGGTGCTACTTAATATCTGCAATTAAGTCAAGCAGCTACTCTATGCCGCAATTACTAATGGTTCATAAGACGCTGCAGCAATTGTTAGTGAAGGAAGAGCTAATTCTTTGACAGACAGAGCCTCTTCAAGCATATGCAGCATCGATTAGTCAACTGTATATGAATAGCTCTGGGGATAACCAGCTTCGAAGCTGTTCAACTATGACCGTTGAATATGAATTCTTAGTGGGAGGATCATTCCCATTAGTGACATTTCCCTGTTAACAGCCTTCCTCGGATCCAGAAGGAAGAGTTGTTATTGGATTGCCCTTTACCTAGTGGAATTTGCAACATCCAGATTCCACTGATCGTTGAACATCAAAAGGATGCATTGGGAAGAAGTGAGCCATGATTACGACAAGGCAATCGTCAATTGAATCCAGGGGTAAAACATAAGGGATAGAATGGAGACATCGGTAAAGGCACAGCAGTACACAGTAATAAACGCAACCGGCTAAAAGGGAAAGTATGGAACGATCTCGACCGAAGCTCCCGAGCCTTCGATAGACGATCTGGAAGGGCAGGACGTGGGGGTGACAATTCCACGGCGACGCTTTTCCGAGGGACTGACAGGAACATACCTCTGTAGCTAATACTATCTCTATCATTGGGGCGTGGTCTGCTGTCCTGATAACGCAGGATGGGACTGAGTGCCCGGTGTGACCTTGAAACCGGCTATTGTGATTCATCCTGGGCAGAATGGCCAGGACTGTCTTAGTGGAGCCCGGTCAATCTTGATGGTGAAGCTTCCCATGACGATGCGGCCGGAGAAACAGACACGAAACCGACGGAGATAACTGCTGTGAGTGTGGAAGTGATGACACAAGCTTCCAATTGAGCGGATATACGGATAACTTTCCAGTGGTGATCACGAAGAAGGTGTAGAAGTCTAGAATAAAGTGATGACAAACAGGATCAACGCAAGACAATGTTTAGCAACGGGAAACAAACGTTCAGCTGACCGGCAGAGGTTTCTGGAAAGGACAAATGGGAAAGGGCGCCCACCGGGGGAATGAATCTGCGTCACTTTGCTGGTTGTGGTGGATGCCCCACGGCAGCCCCTCCTACGGACCCCAACACGCCGGTTGACGACATACCTTGTCTTGTTGCTGCTCCTCTCCCCTCCGCGACTCCCGCCTTCTAAACTACTATTCTTCTTCCCCTTCAATTCTTCCCTACTACCCCTCCTCCCTTTTCCCTGCCTTCTTCTCCCTCCTTTCTTCGAGTTTCATCTGTTTTTAAGTAAAAGGTAAGCATCCGTCCTGTTCCAGCTCCATCCAAGCTTCGTCTGCATCAATCCCCCTCTGTTTGTGCCCCGCGCTAACACTTTCTCCTCGTCGGTCAAAGCTCTATACCATCCACCACAATGCCCAGCTTCTCGCAGGCCACCGAACTCTCCGCCTGGAAGGAGCTCCAGGAGCACCACAACTCCGTCGGACGTAACATCGTCCTCAAGGAGTGCTTCCAGAAGGACCCCCAGCGCTTCGAGAAGTTCAGCCGCACCTTCAACAACACCGTCGACAACTCCGAGGTCCTCTTCGACTTCTCCAAGAACTTCCTCACCGAGGAGACTCTGGCCCTGCTGGTCAAGCTGGCCAAGGAAGCCAATGTCGAGGAGCTCCGTGATGCCATGTTCAAGGGTGAAAACATCAACTTCACCGAAGACCGTGCCGTCTACCACGCTGCCCTGCGCAATGTCTCCAACGAGCCCATGCAGGTCAACGGAAAGAGCGTCGTTGAGGATGTCAACGCCGTTCTCGAGCACATGAAGGAGTTCACTGAGCAGGTGCGCAGTGGTGAGTGGAAGGGTTACACTGGCAAGAAGATCGACACCGTCATCAACATCGGTATCGGTGGCTCCGACCTGTAAGTCGGCCAATGGAAGTGATGAAATGAAAAGCCGTTGCTAACATCACAACTAGTGGTCCTGTCATGGTGACCGAGGCTCTGAAGCCCTACGGTGCCCCCGACATGAAGCTGCACTTCGTCTCCAACATTGACGGCACCCACATCGCTGAGGCCCTCAAGAACTCCAACCCCGAGACCACTCTCTTCCTGATCGCTTCCAAGACCTTCACTACCGCAGAGACCACCACCAACGCCAACACGGCGAAGAAGTGGTTCCTCGAGACTGCCAAGGAGGACTCTCACATTGCCAAGCACTTCGTGGCCCTGTCCACCAACGAGGAGGAGGTCACCAAGTTCGGCATTGACAAGAAGAACATGTTCGGTTTCGAGTCTTGGGTGGGTGGCCGCTACTCCGTCTGGAGCGCCATCGGTCTGTCCGTCGCTCTGTACATCGGCTACGACAACTTCCACCAGTTCTTGGCCGGTGCTCACGCCATGGACAAGCACTTCCGCGAGGCTCCTCTGGAGCAGAACATCCCCGTTCTCGGTGGTCTGCTGAGCGTGTGGTACAGCGACTTCTTCGGCGCCCAGACCCATCTGGTGGCCCCCTTCGACCAGTACCTGCACCGTTTCCCTGCCTACCTGCAGCAGCTCTCCATGGAGAGTAACGGCAAGGCCATCACCCGCACCGGCGAGTACGTCAAGTACACCACCGGCCCCATCCTCTTCGGTGAGCCCGCCACCAACGCCCAGCACAGCTTCTTCCAGCTGTTGCACCAGGGCACCAAGCTCATCCCCTCCGACTTCATCATGGCCGCCGAGTCGCACAACCCCGTTGAGGGCGGCAAGCACCAGCGCATGCTGGCTTCCAACTTCCTGGCCCAGTCCGAGGCCCTGATGGTCGGAAAGACCCCTGAGCAGGTTAAGGCCGAGGGTGCCCCTGAGAACCTGGTCTCTCACAAGACCTTCCTGGGCAACCGCCCGACGACCTCCATCCTGGCCCAGAAGATCACCCCCTCTACTCTGGGAGCTCTGATCACCTACTACGAGCACCTTACCTTCACCGAGGGTGCCATCTGGAACATCAACTCCTTCGACCAGTGGGGTGTGGAGCTGGGCAAGGTGCTTGCCAAGAAGATCCAGAAGGAGCTCGAGACCGCGGACGCTGGCTCGGACCACGATGCGTCGACCAGCGGTCTGCTGCTTGCCTTCAAGAAGAAGGCCAACCTGGCGTAAATTTTTGGATACGAAAAGGGATTGAAATAGCAAAAGGAGTACATAGTCATTTTGATGAAGCCACGAGTGTCATCCTTAATTATGAGTTAGCAATGAACTGTTGGACAGTGCAGTACTTGCAGCTGAACTTTAGACAATTAGATCGCATGAAACCTGAAAATATACCAAGGAATAGCCAGTAGCGTTGAATTCACGAGCCTCTTATGTAGTAAGTGCAACATGCAGTCCAAATAGACTCAAGTCGGTAAGCAAAAAGGGTCCGTCTCCTTACCGCGGCTCCGACCACGCCGCTTCTCCTGATCATCAAAACCCGCCTTCTACCTTGCCAGCGCGCGAAATTCCCCATTGCGCTGGCCGGCGAGAGCTCCGAATCAATTATTTATTTTCTCCTATTTATTCATAATGCCCGTTCCTGAAAGGGCATCCCTCCATCGGATCTATCACTATGGACTATTGAGTCTCCTCTTCCTCCACACATCCACCGCAGCGGGGAGAAGCAGCAGTGAGCAACGCGCAACAGCAAACCCCGGCTACAGTTATGGCCAAGCGGTGCCAGTAACATGTCTGAACCGGACGATGTACGCCGTCCCTATCTTTATCCCACTCAATAATTTAACTGTAACGACGTACTAACATAATTGGTGGTAAACAGTGACTCCGGCGAACACGTACGCCACCCATCCACAATAACCACCAAATCCAAACCTAACACAACACAACACAACACAACTAACATACAAATATGATAGATAACCGACCCCCTGGGCAACCTCCAATACATCCCCTTCCCAACATGCAACGAGACCTCCCAACCGCTATCTCTCCACTACGGCATCGCCGAACAAACCCTAACATGCACCATCGCCTCCCTCCCCGATGAGCTCTACCATTTACTAGAGTACTACGTTCACTCGGACGTCCCCATGACATGTCGCGTACCCACCGCGCCGCTTCTCTCTGCCTCCCCTTCCTCTCCAGACATCGATATAATTGATGATGTGGACTTCACCGGCGAACAAGCCTACACGCCCATCACCTTCGCCATCCAGGGCACATTGCAACTAAGCCATCTGCATATATGGACGGATATGAATGTCCTGGTGCATAACATGGCCAGTACGGAGAAGAAAAAGAATAAGCGCACGGACCCCGGGTATGTGGTTGCGGGCACGGCGTACAGTGTGCCCGAGTTTGATAATCGGGGGGCTAGGGAGCCGTGGACGGAGGGTCATGGGACGAAGGTTGTGAGGGGCGAGCCGTTGACGTTTCGGTTTAGTGTTAAGTGGGTGGAGGGGGGGAGGGGGATTGGGTGGCCTAGTGGTGGGGATGGGTATGAGGAGGAGGGGAGTTGTGGTGGGGGGTGGTTCTCGAGGGTCGTGTTTTTTGGATTTGCTGCGGTGGTTGGGGCTGTGTTGGCGGTTTATTGGGAGAGGGTTTATGGGAGGGGACGGGGGAGGGGAGAGGGGATTCTGGGGGTTACTGGCGGTGCTGGGAGGAAGGGGTTTGGTGGGAATGGGAATGGGGTTAGGATGAATGGGTATGGAGGGTATTCGCCTGCGAGTGTTGCTGTGGGTGGTGGTGGTGGTGGTGGTAGTGTAGGAGGGGGAGGAGGATATGGAGGGTATGGGTATGGAGGGTATATGAGTGGGAAGAGGGATTGATGTGTATATTGACTGATTGATTGATTGAATGTATGATTGATGCGGATGATGATAGAAGGAGATACAAACAGATGCAGATGCAGATATACTATCAGTATAGTATCTCATGTAGATTCAACACACATAGCAGACAAAACAAAACACAACGAAAATACAACTCTACAACAATATAGTACACAAAATAATCCTTTTACCCACTCCCCATCATACATATCCCTCTATACACACACACCCTCAACCATCCATCCCCCTGCAAGGAATATCTACCACCCCTGCCCCCTAATCTTCTGAATCCTCTTAACCGTCGCCTGAAACGAAAACTTGAACAACTTCCTCCACCTCTGCATCCTGAGCTGCTTCCGCACCATACCCTTCCGCACATGATACTTCTGCTTCATCAACGACTGCTTCATCTTATTCTGACCAATAGTCGTGCTCAGCGACCTCAACGCCGCCGGCAAATCCATCCCGCGCTCCGGCTCAACCGTCACCTGTCTTCCCAGCGTCGGGCCCAGCTTCAGATCGATCTTGCGCAGGGATGTAGCCGTCCGCAGGCCGTCTGTCTCGGCGGAGAGGCCTACCGCCCGCGAGAGGGAGAGGCTATCGTTGAAGGCGCGGGTGGTGCTGCCGGGTGTAGCTGCCGCATTGCTGCCGGGTGTGGGGGTGGTGGTGGTGGTGGTGTTGGTGTTGTTGAAGTTGAGCTTGTTGAGGATTTGGTCGAAGTCGGTGGGTTTTTGGGACGTTGATGGGGATGAGGAGGGTTGTTGTGTTTGGCGGGTCGGGGGTTGTGTAGTTGTGGTGGTGGTGGTCTTGTTGGATGGAGAGGAAGAGGAGGAGAAGGAGGAGTCAGAAGAGAAGCGTAGGCCAATTCGTGCTGGGAGGAGATGCTGTTGCTGCTGGCTCTTGTAGAGGGTCGTGGTTGGCTTCGCCCGGAGGAGGCTGCGGGATAGGGCGCGCATGTCCATGGTGATTAATGGTGAGGATTCGACGGATCCTAGTCAATTGGTAACTGGAGAGGTGTGTTTCTCGGGATATCACCGTCCTATCCTAGCTGAATGCTGTGGTGGAGGAGGAGGAGGAGGAGGAGGACAGGCGTCGAGGGAATTATTATTGTTGGATATGGGATAAATCTCGCCCGTTGCGGGTTGCGGATCGGAAATTGCGGGCACGTGACTGCGTGGTTGATTCCGCCGGGACTCCGCTACATAGTACTCTAGTATACTTATGTCTGTACGGTGGACTAAGATTTGAATATCGAGGACTTTGTTTAGTCTGAATACGTGTAGTTCTGCAGAAGCAGAACATCCCTTTCCTATTTCTCTCTCATCACTTCACCCTCTACCCCGAAACGAAAAATCAACCAAAATGTCCTCCATAACCATCGCAACCCTCCCCCGCATCAGCCGCGACGCCCTCTCAGCCCTTCTCCTCTCGACTTCCACGCCTAGCAAACTCGCCATTATCGATGTGCGTGATTCTGGTACGTATATCCACCTTCCTCCACTTCTTATCCACTATACTAATAAGTTTTCTAGACCACGTCGGCGGCCACATCACCACCTCCACCTGGGTCCCCAGCTCGTCACTAGACTACCGCCTCCCCGAACTCATCCGCACCCTGGCGGACAAAGAAAAGGTGGTCTTCCACTGCGCGTTGAGCCAGCAGCGCGGGCCGTCTGCTGCGTTGCGGTATGCCCGCGAGCGCGAGCGCATCCTCGGCGAGGAGGAGAGTAAGAAGCAGGAGGTGTTTGTCCTCGAGGGTGGGTTCGTGCAGTGGCAGGAGAAGTATGGGCCTGATGAGAGGTTGACGCAGGCTTGGGTGGAGGATATTTGGAGGGAGTATTAAATCCATGTTTCAGTTATGAATAGGAGGTTGGGTTTGGAGGGATTGATTGGTTTGGTGGTGATACCCTTTTTATTTTATTCTTTATTTTCACTGGTGGGTTGGATTGGGTAGATGGGTGAAAGTGGGACAGATGCATGGTTGGCGCTTTAGAATAAGAGTCTTATATGGTATTTTGTTGATTGTCTACAAGTCTATGCTATATTATACAGGGCAGTATTGACAGCTACATCACAAGTCCACCGCCGAATCCAATCGGTCGACGCTTGCCATCATTCTCCGGAACGATGGCCATCACCTTGTAGATCTTGCCCATACTACCGCCGCCCTTCTCAACCAGTCTCTTCCACCCTGTCTCCAGTGTCTTGCGCTTCTCTTCATCATCGACCTTCTTCAGAAGCTGCTGCATGCGCTCTTCGATGCCCATCGCCTGCAGGAAATCACCCTGCTCGACCGGTCCATGTACCTCCACGCCCTCACTAGCCTCGATCGCCGCCTCCGCCAACGCCGTGAAATCCACATCAGCACTGACATCCACCTGTCCTGGCGACGACAGCGGCGGCACGTTCTTGTGCTCCTGGATACCCCGCAGGGAGTTGATCGGGATGGTATCGAGAGTGCCGTAGTCCATGATCAGGGCAGCACCGGAAGATGTGCGCTTCGCGGGGGCCGGCGCAGAAGCAGCAGCGCCCTTTGTGACCGTGCGGGGTGGTTCTGAGGCACCGCCGATGCGGCGCGCAAAGTCAGCTGCGTAGATACGACTCTCCGGGCTGACTTCGATGGTGGATCCCGGCTGGGATTTGAGGGCGCGGTAGCGCGGAGAGATCTCCGGGATGACGAGAGAGGATGGCGTCGATGCCTTGGCGAGGGTCAGCTTGAACTCGGGCTCGCCTTCAATGTTCTCCTCCACGGCTTTCGGGTTCAAGGTGACCAAGAGTTCGCGCCATTGGGGAGTGTTAGCTGGCTTCAAGGGCTGGTGTAGTTTTGCTGGGCCGGTGGGAGTCATGATTTCCTTCTGCTCAGGCTGGTTTTCTGGAGAGGGAGGGATGGATTCAAAGGCGTGGATTGGGAGGGCGTCGAAGAACTCATGGGCGAATATGAAGGGGGTCTTTTCTTCCTCTGTAGAGTAACCATGAGTAAAATGTTCATCGCGCAGATATCAGTCATACTTCCATACCATGCGGCAACAGTCGGATATCCTCCACCCAAACGATCGGGACATCAAAGTACTTGCATGTACTCTTGTGTCCGATATCCGTTTCCTCCATGACTGCATCCCCGCAAAGCAATTTCTTCTGCACTTCCCGCAGCGTGGCACTAGCCTCCACCAGATATATCGCCTCTATACTCGACGAGAACATCTTGAAGTTCCGGAATGTCTAGCACCGTCCGTATCAGTAATTGTAAGGCGTCACAAAGTCTGCACAACTGGACAACTCACACGCAACATGTCATCCATTAATGTGCCCTTCCCCGGTCCAACCTCCATCAATTGCACTCCGCTGCGCTTCCGTCCCTGCGCCATCCATTCCGCGATTGTCCAAATCCCCACCAATTCTCCGAAGACCTGCGATATCTCGGGCGAGGTGACGAAATCACCTTTCTTGCCAAATACTTCGCCATGGCCTTCTGGTCGCGTGGTGTAGTATCCTCCTTCGGGGTTTGTGAGGACCTGGCGCATAAAGGCGGCGATAGGAACGGGTCCGGTTACCTGGTGGAAGGCTGATTAGATTGGCTCAATGACAATTGGATTGATGTCGTACTTTGATCGCATTGGCAAGGGTCTGCGCTAGTGGCGTCGACCATTTTCTTGTCTCAGAGGTAGATGTGGAAGTTGTGGATGTAGTTGAGGACCATCGTTGCGATTTGAGGCAGAGGGTCTGGTTGGGATGTCTTCTGAGGAGCTGCCTCACGGCGCGCCTCGTTGCGTGGTTCATCTCGATGCTTTTCGATTAAAGGGTAGCGGGTTAATTCATATGTCTAAATTATATGGTATTGTTAAGGAGACCCTAATTTGAGGGGTTTTGTATTAACATCCAGCAAATAATCCCGTGAAGCTCTCCAACTTCTCCGCAAAACTTCCGCACACGTGATTGCATTCTTATCATATCAGCTGCCGATAATCCGCTCCAGTCAGTTATTTGATCTGTCTACGTCCAAAGCGTATTCGTCCAGAAAAAAAAAAAAAAAGTATTTCTTCATATCGTACAGGTCTTCATTCTAAGTAGCCAAGCAATTGCAGAACCATGTAATCCGAAAAGAAGTAAATCCATTCTGCCTGATCAGCAGAACAGCCTGTATCAAAGAACAGCGTATTTTCAGACTGAACCACTGACGGCTGCATTACCGCCGGCCCCGGTTTCGCTGGTTCTGCTGAGGTGCATCGACCATCATCTCATCGCTATAGAGGCCTGTTTCTTGTGTATTCTGTGCTCCACCCCTTGCTTTCCGACCACCCCGGTTTCTGCGATTGTTCCCCCTGGATGGGCCTTGTCCTGCCTGGTTCTGATCATTGAATCCCCACCGTCCATCCTGGACAGCTGCATCGGCCAAGCGATGAGATCGGCGATCACGGTCTGCTTGCTCGCGGAGGTCACTGAACGATTGGGAGTTCTGTACAGCGGGCTGGGCATTGGAGCGCTCGAACAGGTCGGGGTTCGCAGGTTGCTTTAGGTGGAATGAGAGAATCCGACCGTCGGCCTAATCGATTAGAATAGATCCTTGATAGCTGCGACGAGTGACTTACCCTCTGGTTGTGAAAGTTGGCAACGGCACCCTCTGCGGCCTGTCTCTCTGCAAATGTAATCTCCGCTGTGACAACAGGATGTTGCGCAGTGACCCAGCAGCGCAATATCGGGCCGGAAACAGGTTCCAGAGCTGATTGAATATCGGCCGCCGTAGTCCCTGGCGCGAAGTTGCTACCGACAACAACGAATGGCCCAGACCCTTTTCCTTTGATCGATAGTCCACCTCCATTTCGCACGTTAGCCTGGCCGCTCGCGGGATTGAGCGCAGAAAGAAGGCGGTTCTCATCAGGACGGCGCTTGTTCGATGGCCTTGCGTTCTGTCGGGCACCCTGTCGCGCGGGCGCTGGGATTGGAGGAGTGGTTTTGGCCGGTAGAGTAGCCGATGCGGAGCGCTGAATTGGGCGATCCATCGAATTAGTTATGCGACAAGAATGAGCAAGCTTGCAGAGATCCTGATTGCCCTCACCTTCGCTACTCCAATACGACTTGCCAGGCTGCCTGGCTTCACATTCTGCGTCTTCCCTGACGGTTTTGTAGGCGGGTTGGTCGATTTCTTCTTGCTCAGGAGCTTGTTTGCTAGTTCTTCGTTGCGTCTTCTCTTGCGATCTGAATCAAGCCTGTTAGTCTCCAGCGCTCTGCGTGGGTGAGTCGGGGAATGATGGTCATACCGGCTTGGATGATCGCATCGAAGGAAACGCTATCCTGGCTCGCGGCCATGGCAGTAGAGCTTTGGGGACCGAAAGTGAGGGTGATATGATAGTAAGACTAGGATCAATGATATATGGAGTCAATTGAACTTCCACAGTAACTTGTTTGAGAATGGTGAGGATCTGTCGGGTGCTTGAACTGATGACAGCAGGAGGAGCTGACAGAACGGGAATGAATTCGAGCTCCGCCATTAGCTCCGCTCCCGTCGTCTCGCCCGCCGCAGACACTGCTTGAGTGAATATCACTACATAAGGTGAGGATATCCTACAAAAGCTCGAAGTATGTCTTTATTCTAAATCAGTTTAGATTCTACCCCTAGCCTCATTCTGTCTATTTTCACATGTCCTAGATTTCTTATTGGATCACACTCAATCGAAAGTTGTCCAAGCAGTACTCTTTGTAGGTGTGGGACGGTCTGTATGAGCTCCTTTTTTGCTGAGATAGCTTCAGATTTGTCGTCTAACATCAGATGAGGTTCTTGGATATTCGCTTTCTATTTGTCTTGCGAGGGTTTGTCGGGACTGCTCTAGCCGCTATTTTTTCCCCTGCTGTTGCTGTTGGGCAAATAAATCCAAGTCAAATTATACCATATCAAATTGATCCTCTTACACTGCACCTGCTCGAGCGTGCTATAGGAGATGCTAGCTATGTAGGTGCTTCATCAATTGAAGTAAGAAATAAGCCCTGGATATCGTCAAATACGTCAAAGTCACGTAAACACTTGCTTGAAACCATAAGCAGTATATGCTACAACGCAGGAATGTCGTCACCGCAGCTCAACACAACTACATGAACAACGAAGGAGGAGACATCTACAAAGTTGTCAAAGTTAGAAAGAGTGCTGCATCTGACCATTATCACCTCCTCTCTTTGTCTATGACTTGCCTCCTACATGTTTCTTCTTTCTCATATGCGTAGCCTCCCCGGAAGACTCGTAACAGGGCGTGTTTTGGTTCAATTACCCAGAATCTTCAGCGTCTATCCCTGCGACCCTTGTTATTCTGCAAAGACCTTGTCCAGTGTTTGTATTTTTGGCATCTCACAGTGTTGCAAGGCTTGTCTGCCTCGTCATTGCTGCTCGCGGCTGTGATGCATGTTGTCAGTGTTCCTCAGGAAGATCATTCTGCATTCGGCGTTGCTGTAGCCCTAAATAGCGCTGCTGTTGCTTTCTATCAGCCTTAAGCCTTTGTCGTCCTTGCTGATAACTCGAAAAAGTCAATCCACGGAACTCTGGTACGGTCAACCTCTTGATAGGGTTCTTATAGCAACTTTGCTATTTTCTCTCTAGCGCTTGAACTAGTTCAAGACAGGGGACGGTGTATCTATATAAATCAGATCATATTGCTCCATGTATTTTGCGATGGTAGACTTACCCCTGTCGGACAATTCAGCATACTCGCCTACGGACAGGCTTGGGTCTGCTATGGCCCTTCTTCTCAATACGACGCTTTCACCTCTCCACTGGGCATTTTCTACGGGCCCCCCCCTTCGGGCAAGGTAACGTTCACATGGACCTTGACGCCGCCTGGATTTAAGGAAAGCGTTATATGGGAGTGGGCCGCTTTCTCCTTGCCGGTTCTGGTGATAGTGGTGAATTTATGGAAAGATCCACTAGAATGAAGGAAGTGAGTATCTGATTCAAGTTCTAAAGTGAGTAAAGAAGACCTACATTATTATGGCAGTGGCCTTCCCCAGGCGCTTAGAGCACTTGTGCGTAAAGTACTCAGTAGCTGCCTTCATAGCGGTAGCGTTCACTCGGTATTCGATGGCATTAGTAGTCAGCCTAGCTTTAGCGTTGTGAGTCCATTTAATGGCAATTCCATCGACGGTTCCCTCATAACGATCAGCGGGGAGAACTTTAGTAAACGTCATTGCAAAAGCTGAGTACTCTTTGATGTTACAGATAGAATAGCAGCTTGATATAGGAAAGGAACGAAAGGAGGCTGGAGACCGAATGGAACGACATTCATTATGAATGAGATGAATAACTAGCCCGAATTACCCCAGAGGTGAATAAATCACTTCATCCCTTCGATTAGGTAGAAGAGCAGGTTCTGCAGCACTGTGAATTTGTGAGAAGAAGAGAGGGGGCCCCTTCTGATATAGGAGATACTCTAGATACAAGTGTTGTCTGACCCTACAAACTAGGAGGATGCAATCATGTCAGGTGCCTGCAATGCCATATTATAGCTAGAAAAGGTAAAGAGTTACTCCCTAATTGCGTTTCAACAGGTGAGCAGGTCTTTGATCCAAGCATCTACATCAACCTCTGGTTGCCGCGAAGTCGGGTGTTATAGTATAAGCAGTAGGGTACTCCGTATAGATGACATCTGAATTGAATACTTGTGTTTACTACTCGGTGATAGTATGATGATCAGGAACTACCGGTGGTCTACTAATAATTGAAATAGGTTATTCATAGAGCATTTACTGTACTTCACTGTAAATGTACATCAAGTGAAGTGCTCAGACTCCACTTTCAACCTCAGGCCTAAAGTATGGTCGATATAAAACTTGAGGTCCCTTCCAACTAGGACTATCACCACCAACAATTGGCAGTGCAACCCATTCTTATCAACTGCATAGTGCCTGAACTGTGCCGGGTCTCAAAGCTCACATACTACTGTCTTACCCACAATATTTCTAAGCGACTCTGGGGCAGCCGACCAGCATATTCGGATGTCAGATATCACGGATAATTTAAGACCGACCCAAGCACCTTAGGACGATGGCGCAATCAGCTTCAAAGACTGTGAGTATTGGCGTCTCACCGCAAGCAATTGCAAAAGATGACATGATAGACTTCGGAGACTTTGCGAGCACAGAGGATGAAGAGATTGAGCTCGATGAATTTGCTGAGCCTTGGGAAAAGTATGATCGCCAGGTAACGCCAAGCGTTTTCTATCCTATTTGCCTTGGAGAGATTCTCAATGAAAGATATCTGATTGAGCATAAGCTCGGTTCTGGTGGTTTCTCGACGGTCTGGATGGCCCTTGACCTCCAGGAAAATAAAGATGTTGCTGTCAAAGTCTTGCGCACTGGCGATTGCGGAGGCATCGAGCTACGTATACAAGATGTGATCGTTCAGAGCGTGCAGGACAGGTCCCATCTTGTGACATATTCAGACACTTTCACACTGATAGGAAACCATGGTAACCATAGGGTTATGGTGTTTCCTTTGATGGGGCCGTGTCTTGACCGTTATACAGTGACAAACTTAGCTATAAGTACTCGCATGTCAGCTGCGAAGCAATTGTTAAAGGCATTGGAAGCTTTGCACAACGCTGGGATTGTGCACCGCGGTAAGTTATTCTACACATTTCATGTCGTCGCCATCTAATGAATCATCGTCAAGACCTGAGCGAGAGAAACTGCCTGTGGGGAATGGCACCTCTTCACAATCTTAGCAGGACTGCTAAATATGAACTACTCACTCGGCCATTAAAGATAACCATCCAAGATATCGAGCTCTGGAAGCCTGGAGAGTTGGTGCGGCCCATACGAGTCCCTGAAACCCTGCGCACTGAAGATTTCTATCTCGCTGACTTCAGTCTGGCCATGAAGGTTGGCGATCCCGTGGCTCAACCCGGCGAACCACCTCTGTGTTTCTGCTCCCCGGAGCGTCTCCATGGAGAAGCTCCAAGCTTTGCCTGCGACATGTGGAGCTACATGGTCAACTTTGTTGAACTTTACCAAGGGGGACGACCATTCCATGATGGGTACATAGGCGGAGTTTTGACGACTATTACCGCCCGTCTGGGCCCGCTACCAGAGCAATGGAAAGGATCTTACATCTATGATGATTGTCTGGATTCCTGGTACGACCAGAATCGAACACCCGATACGAACAACACCCTCGCATCAGAGCTTGCGCGCTATCGACCCGATGCTGACCCGGCTGAACGAGAACTTGTGCTCTCCATCATGCAGAAGGTATTCCTATACTCGCCCGAGGAGCGTCTGACTGCGACGCAGCTTTTGGCCGATCCTTCATTCAAGGCTCTCATGGCTCGGTATGGTTGTTGATCCTGTGATATGGAGTTGTGACCTGATAGACTTTGCTCTTCATTCTCGCGTCTCAGGCCTAGCATACTGGGGATCTGAATTCAAAGGGATGGCGATAGGCTTTGGCTTCTGCATATACAAAAACAAGCCTTATCTTCTGGGGTAGACTTAGCGCAGGAAAAGGGTAGGGAGAGGGTGTGGCATGAACGAAGGTTGGTGTGCCAGTAGCACAGCTCCGTGATACTATTGATTGTTTAGTAACTGTCAGCTATCAGAGAGAAACACCTTAGTCTAGTTTATAGTATGACCCAAACAAGGAGCTTGATTCGCCAGCACCACCTGAAGCCTTAGGTAGTCTGCAATGTTCTTTATTTAAGCTTAACTCAGATGAAAGAGAAGCATTCATTACGAAACAGAAATAGTAAGAATTTGTCTAGGAGCCAATCAAAGTATATCCCCGACACTTTGTTTGTACATTCACAGCCGAGATATTTCAGGAAACCGCCATGCAGGTAATACAGGCAGAGAAGCAGCCACTCAATTCAATGCCTGCCTTGTCCAACATTGCAAATGCACCCGGTATGACCCGTCTCGTATGTACTTTGGCATCGCCTGCTGCTGGCTATTTACCCACTGGGGACCCCACTGCCCAGATCATTCCCCCGCAAAGTATCTTTCTGTACAACTCTTGTTCGGAGCTTCTGATTCACCGAGTCAATATCAGGCACCTGAATAGCACAGCCATGAAGCCCGAGGGTTCAAGCAGTGGCCGAAGCAGACGTCGTCAGTCGTTGTCGTTCTCGTCTCTTCGTCCGTCCATGAGCCGGAATAGGTAGGCGAACTATATGATTGTGTGGATTCTGTAAGCTGACAGATAGCATGAAGAACTAGAAGACCATCAACACCTCCTCCCACCACTTGCGAAGAAAGCGCCCACTACCCCGTTTTTGATCCGCAAAACCCGCGGCACAACCCTTCGCTTGCATCTACATCATGGCAGCAGTGGATGCAAAGCCTGCCGAAGAAGTCCATGGGGAAAATGCACTCTTTGTCCTTCCGACCTAGGTTTCGCAGGCGTCCCATTCCTCGTCCAAGCCATAACGATGATATACCTAGCCTTTGGTCGTCCACGGATTCAGCCAAGGGCTCTTCAGACCAGCAGGGCACGCTCTACTCGTCGACTGTGTCAGAGGCTAGCACAGAGGAAGATGTTGAGTTTGGTACTGACCTACAGCGCATCAGCTGCAACTACCCGCCGGATGGCAACATGGACAGGTATTTACGGAGTCTGCCGGGGCCATTTGTATGGGAAGATGGAACGGTTTCCTCAGAGTCGACCGTTGTGCCTCATCGGGAGACTGAAGAGTTCCTTACTTTGACCTTCTCAAATGCTCGATCAACGTCGAGCAATAAAGATAGGGGAACGGAGTCTCATAATGTGGCGTCTACAGATGCTATCGGAGGAGACAATCCTCAGCCTATGATTCCGAGCTCATCCTCCCGCAATCCTAGCGAGTCGTACTTTTCGCAAGCAGCAGGCAGCGAGACCGAGGGTCTGTGCATCACAGTTCCTGTTCCTTCCAACAGTGGCGCTTCTGAGCCACAGTTGCCGTCTGGAACAGTCGATAGTGACAGGGATGGTGCGGCCAGCGCGAGCAGACCCAGCAATCTTTCGGTGCCAATCATCGACACAAGCAGTGCCAGACCTGTTGGCTCGAGCGCCAACATGGCACCCTACGTCTCCAACTCACAGATCATAGATGCTGAGTTGGCTATAGAGTCTTTGGAGCTGTGCCAACGGCTAGAGCTGGGTGAAAGTCATGATGGGGAACAGGTCGTGACATACGAAGCTTACGAGAACGCTGGACATTCAGCCAGTCACTCACCAGGGGCAGTGGATTCGATCAACAGCCCCTCCCCGAAATTGCCATCAACTGAAATCCCCGAGTTGTCGAATCAAGGTGGTGAAATACCTCGCATTACGATTGATATGCGCGTTACTTCTGGACAGGTGCAGGAAGGCGCCGATAATCGTATTGTCCGCTGCATTGATTCGATAGAAAATATGCCCTTAATCCCGGCTAGAGCAGAGGATCGTCTGAGTGAACATGGTACCGATGCGTCGGTCTTGCGCAGCCAATCGTCTCAGGACGATCTGGCGTCGCTGCTAGCATTGCGAGACGAGTACTTCCTAGTGGACAAATCCAACGATCTCCGTCCGGATAGGGGGAACAACGCCACCAAAGCGGAGCGCAGCTTCAGCGGTGATGGCTGCTTGTATAGTGGGCCAGGGCTCGACCGCAACTCGTCGAACAGAGTGCATGATATCCCCGAGATCATTGGTCCGCGCACGCCCGTCCAGGTACGTGGCACACGGCCGTTCCGACGCGAGTATAACACCAGCGATTCAGACGAGTACCTTATGACATACCCGGCCATCGACAGACACTACTTTTCGTGAGTCCATGCTGACGTGAGTGATGTCGGTACTGCCTTCATTTCACTTTGCATGTTACCTAACCTGTGACGTTCCTTATCACACCTTGCTGTTCAGTTTGGAAGTGTATTTTAGTGATACCTCCAGGTATTTTGGATATCGAGACATCTCGCTCCAAAACCTGAATCACACGAGGTTCTATATGCACATTATAAGACATTAAACCAGGCTCCATACTAGCCCAGCCGTAGCGTAAACCCAGCCCCCTGTTCCCCCGTCTCCCCACCACCTTGCCCACCAAACACACTCGCAAAGTCCAGCTTCGGAGCCTCCTGCCCCCGCTTCGGCGCCTCGGGAGTCTCCCTCCGTCTGCGCTTCTCCATACCCGCCTTAGACGGAAACGTTGGGAACATCTCCTTCGGCTTCGGCCGAGGATCCTCCTTGAAGTAGCGATGCGCCAGACACTCCTTCGTCGACATCCGCACCCCGGGATTCAACGCCAGCAACGATGAGAGCAGATGTAGCCCAGCGTTTGTCAAAAACGGGAACTTGGTCCGAGGCAGTAGAGGCGGGTTTCCTCCCGCCGTAGTAGTAGATGCAGTCGGCGGCAGCCGTAGTGACTTGGCGTTCGGTAGTGATCTAAATTCAGGCCAGATCTGGGGTGTGGGCGGGCCGGTGAGGGCGAATATCTACATCACATTATTATTAGTCAACATGATCCTTCACAGAGTGATGGTTTTGGGAAGAGGATTGGAGGGGGGCGGAGGGGTTAGGCTCACCTTCGAAACCTGCTCGACCTCATTCTTGCCCTGCAATAGCGGTTCCTTGGTCAACAACTCGCCCATAATACACCCCACACTCCACATATCGATCTCGGTGCCGTATTTCTCTGCCCCCAGAAGGAGTTCCGGAGCCCGGTACCAGAGGGTCACGACGAGCTGGGTGAGTTTCGGGGGCGGATCACCGTAGTAGCGGGCCATGCCGAAGTCGGCGATTTTGAGCTCGCCGCGGTTGTTGAGGAGGAGGTTGGAGGTTTTGAGGTCGCGGTGCATGATCCATTGGTCGTGGAGGAAGTTGAGGCCCGAGAGGAGTTGGAGGAGGAGGGTTTTGATTTCGCTGGGGAGGAAGGGTTCGGGCATTTCGTCGAGTAGGGTTTTGAGGTCGTGTTCGTGGAAGTCCATTACTAGGTAGATTCTGTGGATTTCGGTTAGGACTGCGTGTGATGGGATGGATGAAGGGTAGGGGGGAGGTGTACTCGTCTAGTTTTGTGCCTGTTACTACTTCTCGTAGGTAGACTATGTTTTGGTGGCGGGCTTCGAGGAGGGTTTGGATCTCGCGGAGTCCTGTTACTGGGAATCCGTCTGGGGAGTTGTCCATCTTGAGTTTCTTCAGGGCTACTACTTCGCCCGTGGTTATGTCTTTGGCGCGGCTGACGAAGCCGTAGGAGCCTTCTTCGATGTGGTTGAGGCGTTCGAAGTTGGTGACGTTTCGACAGGGTCCCCATTCTTGGGTTGGGAAGGTGAGGATGTTGGGTTCATTGTTTGTGGTGGTGGTGCTGGATGTTGCTTGTTGTTGGTCTGGGATGTGGTCGTTTGAGAGTCGGCGACGCTTGGTGGGTGGTGCGCTGCTATCTGTATCAGCTTGTTGGGCTTGGAGCTTGGCTTGCTCGTCCAGCTGGCGCTGTTTCTCGGCTTTGGCGCGTCGCTTTTCTTCCTTTTCGCGCTTGCGCTGGGCCAGGATAGCCTCCGTTTCGGGGTCGTCGTCGGTGGCCCATCTGGATTTGGAGGACATGCTGCGATGGCCTGGATTGGCGTGGGGCGAATGACAATGGATGGATGGGATTGTGGGGAGAGTGCCGGATGCAAAGCAGCAGCTGTAGACAAGCTGGACGCGGACGGAATTGCGGCGAGAAAGTGATGCTTGATTGGTCGGATGACGCTATCGGCGAGAACAGAGTGACTAAGCCCGATTGGGTTGATTTCAAAGCGTCCCCGCCTCGTCCCGCATCAACTACATTCGAGGGGCATTCCATGAGAATCCACAATTCCTTTTTCCCTCTTTCTTCTACGGTGACACTTACATGCACATTGGTGTTGTAGTACTTTCTATCCAGACAAGATGATTGAACCGTTTCAGGTGGGCTCTTGCCAGGGTTGACGATGCATCTCGTGAGGGGAATGCCTAACTAATCGCTTAGACTACCTTTGCGGTCCCGATGACCTGCGAGGGCTGCGTCAAGGATGTGTCCGCATCGCTGAAGAAGTTGGAGGGTAGGCGCATCCGCATTGCAACCCTGTGCGCGAGCTGACCGGTCAGGCATCAACAAGGTCGAGGCAAACCTTAAGGACCAGCTAGTCTTCATCGAGGGGACGGCACCACCCAGCTCGATTGTCTCCGCTATCCAAGCTACGGGACGGGATGCCATTCTACGAGGCAGTGGCACCTCCAACAGTATGTCTATCACCTGCCTACTCCAGGCAGTACACCGAGGCTGATGGCACCATTGCAGGTTCCGCGGTGTGTATCTTGGAAACCCACTCGAATAGCGTCCCCAACAAGATTCGTGGCCTGGCGCGCATGGTCCAGGTCTCCTCCAACATGACCCTGGTCGACCTGACGATCAACGGCCTTACTCCCGGCAAGTATTATGCCACGGTACGCGACACAGGGGATATCTCGCAGGGTGCTGGATCCGCCGGCGGCATTTGGGAGGCCGTCAAGGCTAAAGTGCTTGGTTCGGAGCCAGTCAAGGAACCCCGCGGCATTTTTGGATCGGTTGAGGTGAACGACAAGGGCCGGGGCAATGTATTTTTGGATCGCCCGGTAGCGGTGTGGGAGATGATTGGGCGCAGTATGGTAGTGTCGAAGAGCCAGGAGGGGCCCTTTCGACAGGAAGACCCTGACACTCTAGTGGGAGTGATCGCTCGAAGCGCGGGGGTGTGGGATAACGACAAGATGGTGTGTTCCTGCTCCGGTAAGAATGTGTGGCAGGAGCGGCAGGAGCAGGTGGCCCAGGGAATGGCCTAAAGGGGAAGAAGAGAGGGAAATGAGGATGTGGTTGGAGGAAGCTAGACTGGCGGGTGTGTCTATGTATAGCAAGCAGTCCGGTCAGTGGTTAGAGTGTGCATAGTACTAGGGATAGGATACCCACGATCGATGATCGATCAGCCCTGAGATAAGGAATACGAGCAAGCATGAGTGACGATATTCTAGCGCATTGCCGAACTTTTAAATAGAAACGCGTGGGCGAGGGGTTTCCAGAAATAGAGACCGGACCAGGGTACCCATTGCATCACCGGTAGTTGATGTTTGTGGTGGTTGGTGGTGGTGGTGGTGGTGGTGATGTTGGATGGGGATAGAGATGGACGAGGGATCCAATAGTAGACACCCCAGACTCAGGTGACCGACGAGTATGCAGGAGAGCTGCACGACAGAGCGACTAGTCGGAGGGACTACGGTGGCTCGCAGCTAAAGATAGGTCAGCCAGCAGCGTCTACAGGACTAGTCGTAGTCTAGTCACAACGGTCGTCGAGGGGTCGATGAAGGCGGGGGGGAGAGAAATCAAATGGGATGGTTAGTTGGTAGTTGCTTAGTGGATAGTGATTAATGCTGGTGATTATTGCACCAACCGCGAGGGACCATCAGCGAGGGTCGGAGAGGGACCCCAGGCAGGAAATCGGTACCGAAGGGGAGTTCGGCCATTTCCTGCAAGCGCCGTGGCGGGGACACCCAAAAGTTAATCATCCCCTGAGAGAGTGGAAAAAAAAAAGAAGGATTGGGACAACGTGATGCGGATTTTGAAGCAGACTGTGTGATGAATTTTGATTTGTCCTGGTTATTTTCTTTTCCCTCCTGTCCCGGAGGTCCTCTAATGGTACCTAGTATGTATCATACTATATCTGGTAGGGTGATTGATTGATTTGATTGAATTCTTCAGTGACATCGGAGATTGCCCACATTCCCCACTCGGCATGGGTTGCGGAACGGGCCATTGACCCCATTTCAGCCCAACATCCAGTCTTCATCTATCCATGGCTGGTGGCAAGGAGTAGTAACGAGATAGTGAGGTAGTATCGAAGTAATCTGGTGTAAATTAAATGGTATCGAATTTTAATTGTATCTTGTACCTCCGAAAGTAAAAGACAGAAAGAGAGTGTGTATGTATGTATGTATGTATCTGAGTACTGTAAGGTACGGGCGTCAACTGGAAGAGAACCCCGACCAGCAGCCAATCAAGGGGGAAGAGATGGATCTTGGCTGCACTGTGATGAAGTGCCAACCCCCTGCAGGAGCCAATGATCATCGCGCACACCGGATTGGCACCCTGAGCACTGACCGGGGGTGGCTTGCTATCAGCCATTCAAGCGCCAGTTTCCCCCTCGGGCGTTACGAACGGGGCAGTTGTGACAGTTCCTGTTTCTTTTCATCACCACTCATTTTACTTGACTAGTCGACTCAGTAGATACGCTGTAACTGTAAGAGACTAAGAGTATTCCTCTTGGCTACACCGACTGACCAGACAAGCTTATACTTCTTTCCCTTTCTCTCCCTCCCCATCTATGCCCGATGCCATGCCTAAGTGTCATCAATTTACTGCTGTTCACCCCTCCCTGGTCTTCTCCATCTTGACCGGCATGACGGTCACCATTTACACCTACTACTACTACTCTTACTACTGCTGCTGCTGCTGCTGCTAAACTAACTAGCTCCCCTGTCGGCTGCATCGTCTCTGCACGCTAATCCCACCCCCTTCCCTGTTTCTTCCTTTTTGGCATTTACATGTGGATTTGACTTCTTCCATCGCGATCCGTACCTCTTTCTCTCCCGTCCCGCTGGAATTCAATTATCTCAGGGCAACACACCACAACCCACATTCCTTAATCCACAACCCTATCTGCAAACTCACTCAAGAACAGACCCGTTTTTACGAATCTCTGCCAATCCTTCCCTCGAATCACCTCACATTGCCCCGTGCTCCCCTCATCCCATCACTCATCACATCCAGCCAACGGCCCTCCTTGCGTCTTGGCTGGTCTCCGGTCCCTCTTAGCGGCTGGGTCGCTGGATCCGTGATCTAATTATATATCCGATCCAACTCTCGGCTCTCGACGCTTGGATAGTGCGCATGGTCTATCACTCCTTCACGCTGGTTATCGCTCTCTCGACTAGCAGCCACACCGACTGCCGCGTGCCGACCCCAACCGGCTTACCCTCGATTGGATCCCCTTTACGGCATCGTCCCAGTGAACTCGCTGCCCCTCGTCACATCCCTGCTCCAGCGTGGCCAGGACCCAGCCATTGCGTCTTGGCCATAGCCAGTCGCATACATATACACTCGCTAGTTGCTGCGGCGTCTCGCCTCGCCCAAGTCAACTAGGCCAGTGGCCGTGCTACGGACAACTTGATCATGTCCTTGAAGCAGGTACTTATGCCAGCCTTAGGGTTTAGGATGATGCTAATGTGACTAGGAAATCGAAACCTGGGTACAGGCCCTTGACCACTACGATAATCAAGAATATGATGAAGCTCTTAGGGTCTTTGGTGCGATTGCAGAGACCTCCAAGATTCTCTTCAACTGCGGGGTCATCTATGCCACGTTAGGAGAACATGAAAGAGCGGTATGTTCCCTGATCAATTCTCTGGTCATTACTGACGAGAGCAGGTTGAGTGCTACCAGCGGGCTGTCGGCCTGGACCAGTATCTGGCTATTGCCTACTTCCAAGAGGGAGTGTCCAACTTTCTTCTGGGGGACTTTGAGGAGGCATTGGCTAATTTCAATGACACGCTGCTCTACCTCCGGGGCAACACCTCCATTGACTATGAGCAGTTGGGCTTGAAGTTCCGGCTCTTCTCCTGTGAGGTGTTGTTCAATCGGGGCCTGTGCTATATCTACCTGCAGCAAATGGGACCTGGCATGCAAGATCTACAATATGCATCAAAAGAGAAAGTCACGCCCGACCACGACGTGATTGACGATGCGATTCGTGAGCAAGCGGCGGTAGGTCAGCTTCCTCTTGTGAGAGTGATGGTACTGACGGAACAGGGCTACACGGTCTTTTCGATCCCGGTGGGGGTGGTGTACCGACCCAACGAGGCCAAGGTCAAGAACCTCAAGGCAAAAGACTACCTGGGCAAGTCCCGGCTGATTGCCGCATCTGAGCGCAGCAGCATGCCGTCCGCAGCCAGCGAGGAGCTCAAGCGGACCATGTCCATGCTGGACCACCGAAAGCCAGAGACGCTGCCGTTTGCCACGTCACACCTGGTGCATAAGAACCTGCAGAGTCGGAGCCGTCAGCAATCGGAGCCGCCTCTGAACCGTAATCTCTTCCCTCCTACTCCCCCGCCGGACGCAGACAAGGCGAGTACCAACAGCTCCACAGGTAGTCTCGCGATGAACAGTCGACCGGGGTCCATCCGAGCAGCGCGGCCACCCCGGCTCGACCTGACGGCGGGCCACAGTACAGAAACGCTGGTTGAGAAGCCGCGGATCGGCACGACGCGCACGGCGTCCGAGTCGCGGGCAGGTCCGGGTCGACCGGGGCCGGGGACAGGGCCAGGGCCACGAGGGCCGGGCGAGTCCCATGGCCATCGACGAGGCATGAGTGATACGGGGTTTGTCCCTACGGTGAGCTCGGAGGAGTCGTATTCGGGCACCCGATCGATGCCAGCGGGCGCCACCTGGCGCCGTCAACAAGAGCGGTATATTGACGAGCAAGAAGAGTATGCCAGTGATGCATACGAGGACAACGGACCGGACGGTGAGTTTGAGATCATGGGAACGCGGCCGCAGGCGTCTCCGAACCGGGGGTCGCGGCGGGGGACGTCACGACGGCCGGAGGTGCGCAAGTTCCGAGTGAAGGCGCACTCGCGAGAAGATACACGGTACATCATGATGGAGCCGACGATTGAGTTTAGGGAGTTTGAGAGTCGGATCCGGGACAAGTTTGGGTTCCGCACATTGCTGCGAATCCGCATGCAAGACGATGGGGATATGATTACGATGGTAGACCAGGAGGATCTAGACTTGTTGATGGCGGGGTCGCGCGAGGTGGCACGACGAGAGGGGAGCGAGATGGGGAAGATGGAGGTATACACCCACTTGACTGCAACGAGAGAAGGGATTGTGCTGACTATGACAGATATGGGTTGAGGAGCGAGGCGTGATTTAGGATTGCATTAGCGTATACCCTGGAGTTTGGTTGATATGGTATGGTTGTATGGTTGTATGGCTGGTATGGATGATATGAATTATGACAATGCATAAACACGTAAGCATACATCACGTGATCACTACCTACGTAGCTAGATGTAGTGTAGATACATTGAAGCCAGCTCGCACCAACAGACCACAACCCCGAAGTGTATATAGCAACACAGCACAATGACCGACCTCACCCCCACATTCACCCAGCTGGTGCACAGCAAATCGCCGACCTCGAAACTCTCCACAGGGTACATGACGACCGAAATCGCCGACGAATTCCTCAAAGAAGCCTACCGAATTGTATGCCATCCCCCATTATCCATCCACCATATACTAACAAATACCCACGAAATGAAATAGAACTCCCACATAACCTCCCTACTATCCTACCTCCAAACCATCCGCCCCTCGTACCTCTCCCTAACCAACACAAAACCAACAACCACCACCCAACCCAAACAGAATGAAACACTAGACGACTCCGCCCGCGACACCATAACCACCACCACCTCATCCTTATTATCCAACCTCTCCACATCAATAACCACCCTCAGCGCAGCAGAGAATCTCCGCCAGGAGACGGTCTCGCGAAGCATTACCCAACGCTTCGGGAAGGGAGTATTTGCCCGTTGGGCTAGCGGAGCCACTCTTACTTCCCCTAAGGATGAAAATGAGGGCAAAGAAGCAGAGCAGATTGTTGAGGAGGAGAAAGAGAAAGTGTTAAAGGGGGTGAGGGAAAGCGTGCTATTTTATCTTAATAAGAAGCTGGGGAGTGTGGTTAATGAGCAGAGGGATATGGTTGAGAAGAGGATTGAGAGGGTGAGGGAGAGGGAGAGGAGTGTGCTTTATAAATCGAATACTTCGTCTTCTTCTTCTTCGGTTGGGTGGGGAAGGGTGGATGGGGAGTGGAGGGGGGATAATACTACTGGTGTGGTGAAGATGGACGAGAAGGAGGTAAAAGAGATCGAGAAACAGTTAACACCGGAGCAATTGCAACTGTTCGAGGAGGAGAATGATTCCCTGGTGAGGTATTTTGAGGATGTGGTGGGGAAGGTTCAGTATGATATACCCTTATCCTTTCTCTCTTTCTCTCTATTGAGGTATCTGTGTTGGGATATGGCTAACAGTTGACTGTGGCATGTGTGTAGGAACGCCGAAAAATCCCTCCTCGAGATCTCCTCTCTCCAGCAAACTCTCGTGTCGCATTTATCTACCCAAGAGGAATATATCTCGCAGCTGGTGACGGATGCGAGTAATACCGAGGCGAATATTGGTCAAGGGAATAAGGAGTTGAAGCGGGCGACGGAGAGACGGAGTACGGCGCAGGCGGTGTTTTGGGGGACCGTGGGGTTGTGTACGTGGTTGGTTGTTTGGGATTTGGTTTTTTAGTTCTTCTTATTTTGATTCTTTGCTTGTTTATATTTTGTATTGGGGTTGTCTACCAGTCTAGCTGTTGTACCTTACATATATCCATTCCATATCCATCATGTACTACCTGTGGTATCTTATGAAGTCTCCCGCACTACGCTGTCCACTGCCTCGGCAAAGTAGTCCAGGTTATGTGTGTTTAGCCCGGCCATGGAGATACGGCCGTTCTTGGTCTGTGTCCTTTGTTAGTATATACCCACATAGTGATATCGAAGGGAGGAGAGGGGGGGAGGGAGGGTACCATATAGACATGCCACTTCTCCTTCAACACCTTTACTTGCGTCTCGGTCAGCCCCGTAAAGCTGAACATGCCAATCTGATCCGTAATGTGGTTCCAAGTGCCCGGCGTGCCCTTCTTCTCCAAGCGCTCCCTCAATCCCTTGCGCATCTCCGCAATGCGACCACTCATCGTCTTCAAATCCTCCTCCCACTCCTGGAACAGACCCTCATCGTTCAACACCCGGCTGGCAATGCGTGCACCGTACGCCGGCGGGTTACTGATCTCACTGCGCTGCAGGATCGCCAGCTGCGACGCGATATGCGCATTCGCCTGGGTGGCCTCAGCACCCGGGGCCGAGACGAAATGGAACGCACCCGTGCGCTGACCATACAGACCAAAGTTCTTAGCGAAGGATTGCGCGACGCACAGCTCGAAGCCTTGCTCGACGAAGTAGCGCACGGCCCAGGAGTCGCGGGCGAGGTCACCCGAGGCGAAGCCCTGGTAGGCGCAGTCGAAGAAGGGGAAGTGGTTGCGCTCGCGCATGACGACAGCAACCTCCTTCCATTGGTCTTGGGTCAGGTCGACGCCGGTGGGGTTGTGGGCGCAGACGTGCAGGAGGATGATGGAGCCGGTGGGAGCGTCGCGCAAGGCGGAGAGCATGCCGGAGAAGTTGAGGCCCTTGGTTTGGGGGTCGAAGTAGGGGTAGTTGGCGAGGGAGAGGTTGACGTTGGTGAAGATTTGGTTGTGGTTGGCCCAGGTTGGGTTGGAGAGGTAGACGGTGGGCTTAGGGTTGGAGGGGTGGAATTTGGAGAGGAAGAGAGCGCCCAGGTGCACGGCACCGGTGCCGGAGATGGTTTGGAAGGTGCATACCTAGGAGATGTTAGATGGATAGAATCACAGAAGGGATGAAGGAGAGGCTTACGCGGTTCTCGCGAATGGCAGGGCTGTCAGCGCCAATCATCAACTTCTGGGCGGCGGTGGTGTAGTCGGCGAGACCTTTGATGGGGAGGTATTCGTGATTGAGGGCGGGGTCATTGCGAACGAGCTCATCGGCCTGTCGGAGTTGGTTAGTTGAGATGCTGCGGGGATGGAGGGAGATAATGATGTGCAGGTGGGGAATTGAGGGGTAGCGAAAGTACCTTCTTGACGACGGGCAGAATCCAGGGTTTGGCATTGTTGTCGCGGTAAGCGCCAATGACTAGATCAACCTTCTTGTCGGAGGAATCCTGGCGAAAAGCCTGAGCCAGACCGAAGAGAGCATCTTCTGGCGCGGCGGGCACGACGGCGGTAGAAAAGACGGAGGGGGTGGTAGAGCCCATGATGTGCGAGGAGAGAGAAGCAAGACGGGAGCGAGCGGTAGTAGTAGAGGTAGCAATGGAGGAAGAGGATGGAGAGGATGAAGAAGAAGTAAGGGAGAAAGAAGAAGATGGAGAAGAGGAAGAAGAGGAAAGGGGCGACATGATGTATTGTCAGGTCGAGAAGAGGTCACACCACCTGATTCCCTCAATCACTGCTGCTTGCGTTCACCGGCGCCAATAAAGTGAACTTGACCGAAACAGATAAATCCCGATGGATACACCGGAGCTGGGCAGATGCAGGACAAGGAAAAAAAAAAGAAAAGAAAAGGACGGGACGGAGTAGAAATGGACACGATCGGGGATAGGTTCGGAGGAGGGAGTACGGGGTACATATAGTAGTCTAAGAATGTTATTGATCTTGAGAACCGAGACAAAAAGTTGAGGGTTGGAGAATGAGCCGAGGATGTGGCAGTTGCTGGCCCGGAATGATGAGTTGAGCAGATGATAATAATGATGATGACGCATTCACATGACTGCACATTAATTAGATAATTGAAGCATTATCTCGAACCTCTATCTGTATACTATCTACTTCTCTGAAAATGAAGATACATTCCAGCTATACTGCAGTTATCAACATGAGCAAGGATTAGATGTTTGGCGGACAGAATTGCCCGAGCTGGCCTGACATCATCATATGACAGATCCACTTATGTTTTCTACAACTAGTTACTAAGTATGAATGAAAGTACTAGTAAGAAAAGCATACAAATATCCCTCATCTCTCCGATTTATCTTCTTTATTATCCTCTACTAGATAGTACCAAGACAGTCAGTAATAGTAGTATAATACTTCCCACTTGAGTAATTTCATCCACCATCCACATATCCCTAAAGGTACTTACTTAAAATAAGTAGAACTGCTTGAAACGCGGCATTAACCACCAATCACAATCTACTGTTACTCATACCTACAGCCCCGACGCCAGCCGCATTCAGCCAAAATCACTCACTTTTCTGACTAACAATAATAATAGCAAAGTTCTAGGTTCTTTTCCCCCGCCCCGACCGAGTCTTTGTCAATTTTTTTACTCCAGGATAATCTGTTCACAATGACAGACTAATCACAGTAGTATAGTCTCAATGGATGAGGATATATCCAGATATCTATTATCCACTCTAGTACTTCAATCTTCATAGAGGAAAGAAAGAACCGGAAAAGCATTCCACCCTGCAAGACACAAAGACAAGAAGTAAGACAAAAAAAGGATGATCGCTTACCCCACGGGGTGCAATCGGGACAGCTCCTCTACGAGCCTCGCCGGATTCCGGAATCCGATTTGCATTTCGTGCTTTTTAACTTAATTAACTTGTTTGTGTGGAATTGGGATCGTCGCAATTTCGTCACTGGAAAAGTACTACTTTACATAAATAATTTGTAATGTATTGCAATTGGCATGGATTTGGCATGAGATTCCGAGGTTGGGCTTGCTTTGTTTCCTAACTAGTTACTCGTAGGCTAACTAGTTAGAGCTCGTGCGAACTGACTAATTAACGATTCTAGACCCATACTAGAACAGTCGGATTCTTTGTCCTAATGTAGTAGGTATATCGCTGGTACATAGGATACATTTACACACTGCTTCGGTGTATGTTATGTGCCTGTTCACTGGTCATTTCCAGGTAAAACCATCGGTCCTATATACACAATTTTCCCCCCGGTGCAAAATTCACCTTATCACTTCTAAACGCCATGTTTCGCCAATATCGCCATATAAACAAACATCATGATGTGATAGTGTCCCCATCATCAATCCAATCAATCATGTAAATCATAAACCCATATATCCCAGGTCACAGAAACCAGAAGGGGGAGTCGCCGGCAGCCAGGCCGGTCATATATATCCATCCCATCGGCTTCATACATAACCCTCCCCATCTCGCATCTTCAATATAGCACATGAACACTCAATGCTCCGAATCACGCCAGCATGCACGTAGAAATAAGTAATGCAAATGAAGAAGGGGAAAACAATTCCAGAGCAGAATCAGGCAAATCAGGCAGGCGGTGCGTCATTCGATGATGACGATTCGACCGCCTCTCCATGCGCCCGCGTGCGCACCCGGAACTTCTCGCGCAGTCGCGTCGTCAGTCGACTGCGTCGCCGCATTCGCTGCTCATCCGCTTCGTCGGCTGCTTCCTCCCGGTTGGCCTCTTCCCGCACACTCCGCAGCGCCGCAAGGCGTTCTTCTACGCTGGCATCGCGCATGCGGCGCGCATTCAATGTACCGTGCAGGTAGTTGCTAATGCGACGGTGGCGGCCATGGCCACTCTCAGTCGTTGCCTCGGCGGTTCCCTCGGCCGTCTCCGGCTGACCATCACCCAGATCTTGCTCCTCCTCGCCTTCTTGCTGTGGGGGGTTGAGATCGATGCGGCTGCAGAAGTTAGTAAATGTATACATCATTTAGATAAAGTCCAACAGAATGCTCACCAGAGAGGGCATGTGCCAGAAACATTCACCAGCCACGGGTCAATACACTCGGGGTGGAATTGATGGTTACACGGCA
Source organism: Aspergillus costaricaensis CBS 115574 (assembly GCF_003184835.1). Classification (NCBI taxonomy): domain Eukaryota; kingdom Fungi; phylum Ascomycota; class Eurotiomycetes; order Eurotiales; family Aspergillaceae; genus Aspergillus; species Aspergillus costaricensis. Next base: position 143,320 of record NW_020291808.1, read on the forward strand.
GCACGCGCAAATCCTGCCCCTTAACAAAGTCATCCGTGCAAATAGGGCACGAGAAGTTCGGGTGATCCGTTGTCGTCTCCGCCGCAGGAGCATCGCTGGGTTTCTCTTCATGCGATTCAGTCGGGGGCGCCTCCGTCTGTGGCTGGTGTGGGGAGGTGACCTCCGCTGTCGTGGTCACATCTCGTTCCTCTACTTCATTGGCCGGCACCTCCAACCCCGAACCCATCTCAACATCCCCCTTGGGGCCAACCGTCTTGCCGTCGGGTTGGTTGTTGTCCCCGAATTTGACGATCGGGATCGTATCTAACATGGCTCGCGCTATCCCTCGCGCTCGACTTTGTCGCGGTCGTCCCGCGGTATACCGAGGCCCATAGCGCTCCGGATGGCGGTGCGCACGCACCGCACCGGTGATGATAATGGCTAAAAAGAGGGCAGTGATAATGCCTGTAATACTATACAGAATGATCATCGCTGTAACAAATTAGCACATGCTGCCGCGGCAATGGAGAATCGACATACCCGTGTTCGGACTCCCGGACGAATCGGTCTGGTCCTGGGTCGTTGTGGTGGGCCCCAGATACGACATGTTGGTGCCGATATACGTCGTTCCGTTCCCTGGAGCTTCAAGTTGAGACTGGACTTGCCGATTCAAAGTCGGATTCACGAGCGTAAAGACGTTGATATAGCGGTTGGCGGATGGTTCATCCGTCGTATAGTTGCAGAGCAGTGAGGTGCCACTATATAAGATGACAGCGAGAGCCTGCTGCTGTGCGGTGAGAACGTTGCCTAGCGTGGAGCTGGCATCCAAGTTCCCGGGATAGGCGGATGGGTCGCAACTGATCACCGCAATATCCTTGCGGCTCAATGACAGAGAGTTGGTGGCATCCACATCCAACAAAGTCCCGGACACCAGATATTGCTAGATTCCATCAGTCTCGACATGGTGAGGCGTCGACAGGGCTGACTAACCGCAAGTTCCGCCTGATTGAGATCCACCAAAGCCTGGGTCAACGGGGCCAGACGGACGGACGTTGGCAAGTGAACCTGACTGCTATTCAAAAGGAACCGGAGGCCACCAGTCCACGACAGATCCCCAGAGTTGTTGGAGGGCCGCACGGTCCAACCGGCCGTGTTCACTGCAGAGCCGAGGGACGAGAGGGCGAGCAGGAAGATAACGCGAGCGGGGAGCGAACAGGTGGAGGAAGCAGCAGAAGCAGCAGGAAAGGACGTAAAACGACGGAAGAAGGAGAATAAAAAGAAGAAAGGAAAGAAGAGTGAAGCAGGATGGAAACGGGGAGGACCCATCGGCGAATCGCCCAGTTGATGATGCTGGCCGGCGATGGAACTTTCCCCACAGTGACGAGGCCTACGGAGACGGCGGAGGATATGGGGGACGGACGAAGATCATGAGCCACGGACGAGGATCGGCCCAGGACCAAGAAACCAGGAGGGACCCAGAGGCAGCCGAAGAGGCACCCAACTGCCAGTCAGCGTTTAACGAGGACGGTGATATCACCCCCGTGTAGGAACCGGACGATCCGCGGCGGCTACAACAGGATTGGAGCGACCGTAGTGGAAGGGGGGGGGGGCTGTGAACAACAGTGAGAGGTAGGGATGCCTCGTCACCAATACGGGCAAGTGAAGAGCGATTGGGGGAGATTGGGAGAGATTTGGGTAGTGGATTGAGTACCACGGAAATTAGGAATGGTGTGAATGAGACAATTTGGAAATTCAAATGGGGTGGGTGAGTTGGGTGAGAGGAAGTGAGTGAGTGATTGAGTGTGTGTGGATCGGAGGTTCACAACCTTCAGCAAGCAGACTGGCTGCAATGGGAATTAGCAGCGGCTGGCGATGGGGGAGAAGGATGATGATTATCCACCAGACGAGGGGAGGTTGGCGGATGGCTGGCGAGCTGCGCAGCCGGGCGATCCGGCAGGAAAAGCGACGGATGAAATAAGAGAAAGACAAATAATAATGATAATAATAATGCCACTGGTCTGTCAGCCTCGTTACTATTCTTATTACTGCTGGCCCAGTGGGTTGTTTGGAGTGAGATTCAATCAATCAGTCAATCAATCAATCAATCAATAAATTCAGCCAATCCACCCGAGGAGAATGAGCCGTAAACGCTGCCTGTTTCCCAACTTTTTAGTTCAATCAGAGGAGACAGCAAGCGAATACGAGAGGGTCGAGCAAGAGTGAGAAAGTAAAGAGCAGTGAGCAACCGGCGGAAGTTCCATGGATCGACCGAGCGATGCCGGTGGATGAAGGATTATTCATCGCAGCGCCTCGGTCTGATTGCTTGCAGATAGTCGTGGCCGAGGATTTGCGGGCGTGATGATGGATGCTTGCGGTTCACTGAGAGCCGAAAGGAAGAAAAAGTGGGACGCCGACAAGAGACAAGTGTGTCAAAAGAGAGACACTAGAACTAGACTAGACTCAAAAGCAAGAGATAAAATGGAATCACAAATAGAACATTGGAGAATCCAAGGAAAAAGATGGGGCAGGATAAGATAAGCCTGGTCGCATCCACTTTGGGTCTTCTTTCTCTTCTTCTTCTTCTGCCCTCCCTCTGATTAGATTGGGGTAATGTCAATCCACCCGCGATCGGAATCTCCGCCTACAATAATATTTGAGGGGGGTCATAGAGGAATGAACAAGCAGACAAGCAACCCAATGGCAATGAAAATCCCCCATTCCATAGGAGAATAATGACTGGTCCTGAAGGTAGGAGAAAGAAGCTGCAACTGGACCGAGTGCGGGGGATCCTGGGCAAACCCGCCGATCGCTTGTGCTTGTCCCAATTTTCGGACGGGAGCCGTTCATGGTTCCGGTGACTGACTAAAAGATAACCAGTAATTCCGTAGCTAGCCAGCTCACTAGCAAAGATAACCAGCTGCCAGACAGGCTATTGTCAATCGGAGGGAAAAAAAAAGGCTGACGGGGATTGACTTTCCGATTGATTAACCCTCAAGACAGGTGGCCCTGGTCAACAAACGCGCACCACAAGAAAGCATTAACCATAATCTATCCCACATACACCTACCCCCCAATTGATGGATGCAGCAGCACGAATAGGCAGCCAGATCACCGTGCGGCATTGCATCATTCATTGAACTTTGTTTTCCCGATCCAGCACCATCCCATCAAGGGGTCCCGTTTCCAGCAATGCAGAAGGGATGAGATCCCTCTCACCGCACCGCACCATATAAAAAGCTGACAGTTGCGCTCGTGCATGGGTCTCGTTTGAGAACGGGGTAAAGGATGTCCTTTCGTCCACACCTTTTCTAGCTGCTGCTCCTGCTGCTGCTGGGTTGAAGGGAGCGCGCATGGACCCTTTCGCGGGATGGGAATTTGATTGCTTTTTCCTCGCCAACTCCGATTTCTTCCAACGTGGATTCCTCCCCATCCAGCCAGCCAGAGCAGGAGCAATTGGTCATGATGGTGTGCAGACGAAACCATCCTCCGTCGCCAATTCACCAGTGATCGGATGATCTGGAGGGGATCAGATCTGATCCCTTGATGGCGATGGTTACCCGTAACGGAAAAAGGTAGGTATGTCGAGCTGACTAACCTTCCCTGCCTTTTGACCGGATTTGTTTCCGTTTCTGTCCCGATCAGGAAGGTCCAAGAACTCATCCCCGTTTTTGCTTCGCCGGTGATTCTCCGCTTCTCAAGGTGGGGGTGAATCAAGCACGTCCACAGTGAGTCTGTGTTCATGTCTCCAACGGACTCTCCGATGCCGGAGTCCATACGTCTCCATTTGCGGGGATTCGGCGATGTTGCGAGCATATTTGCTGTGAAGATGACGAGGCAGCTGGGGAACGGGCGCAAGATTGCATTGCATCTCATCTGACCAAAAACAAAGGGACTGACTGAATGTTCATGATCTGCATAAAAGGGCGAACACAATTTTATTCATCCTCATGCAGGGATTCCCTCTTTGAGCACTAGGGTTAGGGTCCCTGCCAGTCACTCGCCCCGTCCGGAATAAGCTATGGATTAGGCCGATCGGGGGGATCCGCCCATCCTCAGCTTGTTCAGCTCGCTATTTTCTCCAGACAGCAACATTCCTCCGACCAGGAGGTTAGCAGTAAAAGGAAGACGGTCTCTGGGGTGTCCTCCACTTCCCCCACTTTGCAGACTCGCTTTCCTCAGCCGACAATGTTCTAGTCCATCTGCTCGTTGCTGGGATGGGTTGCTTCCAACACGCCGTGTGACATGTGTCACATCTCTTTGCCTCTATCTTCTCGCTTTAACTTGCCATCCATGTCGAGCAGGCGACCAAGCACAGTCCCTACTGTCAATAAGTAAGTTTCAGCACCTTACCTGGGAGGGAGTATAGTAGATCAGCGAGCCGAACATCCGCCAATCCATCCATCCATCAATCCTGATCCGTCACCCATCCATACTTTTAGCGGATCGTAGGGCGATCAAGTGGGATTGTTCTAGCAGGGTTGATGTGACCTGACCTGACCTGCCCACTGCATCCCCCCCACACACACAGCGGCGGTCGCGTGTGTTGATCGTGCCGAATTAGGTGTAGATGAAAACTGGAAGACGGAGAACAGACCACCGACTGAATCAGGGCGAAAACAAGAACATACAAAGCATAATGCAATTCATGTTTGTTTTTTGCTTAAAAGTGCGATCGGATCTCGCTTGCTTGAATAATGGAGGATCTTCCTCTGGTATTTCTGAGCTGAGCTGAGCTACTTTTAGTGCCAAAGCTACCACCCAATTTTAACCTATGCGTGATAGCCACCCTCGTCACTCGTTCCAAGAGTATTGACAACCACCACATCACCACTACCATCACAACCATGCAGGGTGTAGATGATGATGTAGAGCAGACATGACAGACATGACATGACATGTCTAAAGTTGGATTCTACCTCAGGGGAACGCCCCAATCAGACGACCATAGGTTATTGAGGGTTCCGATCTGTCGTGGCGCGCAACAGCAGCGCAGTACTACCACCACCATTACGATGTACTCATCTTCCATTGAGAAGAACTATCTACTGGGCAGTATTCCATTTATCAACACGACAAAAGGATTACTAGTAAGATAGTGATAGTTAACTAAGTCAGAAATTAGGTACCGTAGCACTCGCCCAGCCAGCACGCAAGCACCGACGAACCAAACCCGCCACAGAACATACTACATACTGTTATATCGCAACGGTGTTATTAGGGGCTCCCGCCGAGGATTACCTCTCAGTGCTACCTACTACCTACCTATCTATGTACCTACTTAATTCCTACTACGGAGTTACTGCTCCTGCTGCTGCTACGGATACAGCCGATTAAGGCCGTCGCCGCCGCCGCCGCCGCCATGCATGCATCCCTACCCTTTCCCATCCTTGTGAGGGGGAAAATTAAGAGAAAGGGATAGAGGGATGGATGGATGGAAGGATAGGTTGATGATAAATGCAGCGGCAGCAGCAGTAGCAGCAGCAGCCACCGCCAACGATTGGTGGGAGTATCGCGGTGGTCTCGACCGTGTTCTATACTACCGTGGGGCTTGTGACAGCAGCAGGAGCAGCAGTTAGTTAAATAAGTAACCTACTTACAAACTACTATGTAAGTAGTGTGTTGTAGTGTAGCCAGCAACACTTGGTCCGTGTGTTCTGTTTCTTCCTTACTTAACTTACCTAATACCCTCTTTACTCACTATCTGAATAGTTAATAGAGATAGATCTACTTCTGCTATACTAAACTACGGACCGTTTTACTACCCACATATAGTAGATAACTTGATAGATAAATGAACAAGTAAAAAGAATTGGGGCCAACTTCCACCAGTCTAATATAAAAGATTACATACATACATACATAACAATACCCATAACCAATCAATCATATAAGTAAGCAAGTAAGAAGACTACTTACTCAGTAGGAGTAACTAGTAGTACCCGACAACCTGGAAACACATTCCTATCGACGGAACAAGCTGCCACCAATCTCCGTCGTGGATAGATTCCCGCAACTTAACTTGCTTCAAAGTAGTAGATATGTATCCGTAGGTAGTAGATAACTGGTAAGTAAGTAACTAAGTATGGATTGTACCGTACCAAGCATGATGGAAGGTAACTCCCAAGCCACGTACATCAGGTACTAAGTTACTACCGCACTCACTACCCGATTTAACCAAAGCTCAAGAAAGGAATGAATGTGGTGGTGGCTTGGACAGATTCGCCTCATCCGACCCTCGGATAAAGGGGGGGTGGTGGATGGTGGGATGAGAGACAAAAGATTGGGGCTTTGTTTCGTTCCTTCGTTCGTTTCTTTTATTTTTTATTTTTTATTTTTTATTTTTTTTTTTTTTCTGTTTGAATGCGATGGAATGGGATGGATGGGAACTTACCGACCGACTGGGTTCATCGTTCTTATTGAATTATTTTATTTACCTGGGTATCAGGGCCATGGATAGGGTGGTGGTATGATCAGATGGTGTCCTTTTCTACCGTAGGGATTTTTGTTTTCTGGAATGAGTTAAATTAGTACTGTGTTTTGTGTACTCCGTACTTGTCAAGGGTATACCGAGTAGGGTAGTTGGTAGTTGGCAGTGAGAGTGCAGAAGACTGCTTAAAGGGGTAAATAGCTACTTAAGGGAATGAGAAAAGACCGAAGGAAAAAAGGGACAGAAGATAGTAGTAAATTGCTACGAAGGTAGAAAGAGCAGAAGATAAAGAATAAATGAAACGGGAAAAATAATTAACCAGGGCGTGAGGCCATTAATTTATTATTTTCATGGGGGTGTTGATTAATAGAGTCAATTAACATTGACTAGGGAAGGAGGGAGGAAAATAAATAATAAACGAAAAAGGAGGGATGGATGAATGTGAGTAAAATATTGTGGATGGGGAGGGATGTTTGTTCATTGTCATCCAACCCATCACGCACTAGCTCCAGGTGTCAAAGCTCCAGCCTACTGTAAGTAAGTCAGTCAGTACTTTGCTTTCTTTATGGGGGGAAGGGGGAAGAAAGAGACGACATGACATGCCTAGTCTAGCTAAATATCCGCTGGTTATAGTTCAGTCAAAGGAATTGACTGACTGATTGACACTGACTGCGGAAAATCCTACCCTACTTCTACGTTTCAGTCCCCACTTGCTCCTGGAGGAGAAGAACGAGTCAACCTCAGGCTCGTATGGGGAAGTGAAAAAAAGGCAAAAAGGGCGCCAGGAAGCGCACAGAGACAAGAGGTAGAGAGAGAATGCCATGTCAGGCCGAACCAAAATTAGCAGCAGCAGCAGCAGCAGCAGCAGAGCGAAAGATGGGATGGCGGTCGAGGGTCTGGAAGAGTTATCCCGCGTCCTACTCCCCGCTTCTATTCGAGGGCCTCGACCGCTGGAGCCCCCGGCGAGATCCAGACTGATTGGCCACCGCCGCCCAGGGAGGCGCGCCCGCTTCCCTGCTGAAGGTGTTGAAGGAGGGTCACTCTCTCCTCCCAGTCGAGGGCCGAGGCCTCCCATCGAACTGGTATTGTAGTAAATTGGATCGGGGAACCCGGTCAGATGCTCTCTCTGTAACTGAAGGTATAGGGGGCCCGTTGCTATGTTATACCACCCTGCTCCAGGGTTTTTTTATTCCCTACCTATTATTTTGAATTCTCACCACCACAACAACACGGGATGCGATCAAATGGTGGTGCTGTCTGTTTGGAACTACTGACGCCGTCTTCCCGATCAAGCACCAGAGAAGCTTAAAATGATTGATATTTCCGGTGCATCTGAAATTTCAAATCCTTTCGAATTCTAATTGCGAGGAACATTGGTTTTTTTTTTTTTCCCTCCTCCCTCTGTGGTTCTGTCTTTTTCTTTTCCTTCTTCCCTTTTTACTGATCAAGACAAGAAATTAAATAAAAAATCAATCATAATCATATTAATCATAATAATAATAACACATCCATCCATCCATCCCAGTGGAAGCCTAAACTTAACTTTTTTTTTTTTATTTTCTAGTTCTCTCTCACTCACTCACCCTCTCTCTCTCTCCATTCCGAAAGAAGATAATCGTGGAAACAAATACCAAAAATATGCGTTAAATAAAATAGGCAGTTAAGAATAACAATAACCTGAGAAATGATAAATCATCCGCTTAACATGGAAAATTAAAAGCCAAATAAATCAGTAACGATTGAGCCAAAGAAGGCACAGACAGTCTGCTTTGCACTGACTGGTAACCGTAGTACTTTTTCCCTGGTCCTCTTGGGGGGGGATGTTTTTTTCTGTGTCCGAGCCCCCCCCTCTTCTCTCTCTCTTTCTTTCTCTTCCTCTCCAACTCTCTCTACTACTAACTAACTAACTCACTATTGACGCTGTTGTCTCTTTCTCTTCTCATTCTTGTCTTCAACCTGTCTTTATCCCTCCTCCCCCAGATCAAAAGTCCCCTTTTCCCGGGCGGGACCTCCCGCTAAAGCAAACGCGATCAGGATGCGCTCCACGAGGCTTTAATCGGTCAAACAATCCATCGACAGGGAATTCATTCATCGAGGCCCCAACGAGGCGATCAGGAACAAATCCACCGCCCTACTGCCATTCCTATTCCTACTACTTCCTCACTACCTCTACTACTACTACTACCACTACTACCACTTCCACTACTACTTCCAATTCCTCCCCAATCTCACCCTCCCCCTTCGCAGACATTTAGATCCCAATTCCAATTTACAATTTCCCTTCCAATCCCTACCCTATCCTATCCCCCTTCTAATTCATTCCTTCCCCTCTTCTTCCTCCCGCTTCCCCCCAAAAGTCTCAATCTGAAACCTCACCTTCAACTCCATCCATTCATTCATTGATTCACTCACTCATCCATCCATCCATCTATCCATCCATCACCACTACTACTCCACCCTTCTCTATTGTCAACTTTCACCCCCTCGCGCTAGATGATCGATCCCGCCCAACTTTAGCCTTCCCATCTTCTTCTCCCTCGCAGACGTCCGCCCCTGACATGCACCTGTCGGCCCACTCGACGAGACAGCGCTCGTCGTGCCTTGCCGTCCGTTAGCAGCAGCCCCCACGCCTGCCCGGCAACCATGTCCCCTCCGTCCCTCGCCATTCCGGCCACTTCTCCCGTGGCCGAAACTCTCCATCTTTGGAAGAAACGCTTCGACAAGCGACATCTTTCCACGTAAGCCAATTTCCCCCCTTGCTTCCTTTCATGATTCGAGTCTCGTGGGGCCGTCGTCTCTTCGTGACTCGTTTGACTTCCCGTCAACCTTGTGTGTCTGTGTGTGTTGTGCCCGCGGATGATCTACACAGGCTCCATCCCCCATGATAGGATAGATAGTCCGTGCTTTAATACTCTTCCGGAATAGCTAGAGCACGGTGCGGATACAAGACCGTGATCGTTCGTCCCACTGACCATCCGACAGCAACCCGGTTATCGCTACCCTTGATATAGAATACAACGAGCTGGTTCAGTCTTGGAAACGCTTCCAGGATAACCTCCTCCCCAACGATCGAGTGCTCTTCCACGAACGTCTGCAGGGTCCCGACGATGTTTTGGACGTTGTCGCCAGCATCGAGCCCGTCTGGACGTCCACGTCGGGACAGCGAATGTTGAGGGAATGTTGCGACGAATTTCGTTCGACCCTGGGCTCACACGGGAGGTTACTGGCCGTTCTACCAAGGAATGAATTGTACTGCTCGATCTTTTACGGCGTCCTGCAATCTCTTCTGAAGGTGAGCCCGGATGTTGTTCGTATCCCCCTCCCCCAGTCAATAACTAAATCATGAGTCCCAGGCATCCGCGGGCTATCCCAGAATCATGGAAGGATTGGTCAAAGCACTGGTCCAAATCAACCGCCTCATTGCCCCTCCAGCCTCGGGCGAGGCAGTACCGACGACGAAGGACTCCATCAACGCCATTGCCCGCTTCTACACGCTCCTATTCTTCTTTCTTGGAGAAGTGATGGACTGGTATGTGAGAAAGGCCAAATGCGGGCTCCTGCGGAGCCCCAACCAAGACGTGTACCGTGCCTTTCAACGCCTGATTGGCCAGATTCGACGCAGCGCGAAAAGTATGATGGAAGATCTCACGGACGCCATGGACCTCGATGACCCCGACTGCGATAGCTTATGTGAAATGACCCATGACGACTATCGGGGGTGGTTTGAGCGGGCTCGATTGAGCCAGGTGGGTCTTCAGAACGGGGCCCGCCGCTTTGCAGCGCAGAATGCCCTCACCCGTCAGTTGATGTGGGAGATTCATCAGGATGCGGCGGAGCGTAAGCGATTATTGCAAGACAGAGATGTTCTTCTGGCGCGATTGCTGGATACTGTTAGTCTACAGCTACAGTCCGTGAGTAAACAAAACAGCGGCATTGCCTGTTTGACCACGACCGCTTCCCAGGACTTAGGTAGGGAAGCCAGGCTCACATGGCCCGAACTGCTCGAAGAGCTGACCGTGCACGCATTACAAGACACAGACAGGTTCAACCTGATAAAAGGGGGGCACAAGCATAAGTACACACGCATGGAATTGCAGATGGCTTCCCAGAAACTCGAAGACTTCTTTGATGCCGACGACCAGGTCCCCGCGCTCGAAGTCGACGTTCCAGTCATTGCGGAAGATAACGTGATGACCTCGCTGAAACAATGGGCGACCGACGCCCACTCACAGGTCCTGGCCGTGGGGGGCCCTCAATCGACAGTCTACCCTAGCCCGGTTCTGCTTGTCTCGACGTGTTACGCGAGCTTTGCTCGCAAGGCGGGCTTGCCCGTGATCTCTCACTTTTGCAACCGATCCACGGATGCCGCCAACGAACTGACCTATGAGCAACACCTCATTGCCCTGGCGTACAGCCTGATCCGCCAGTTGATAGAATACCTGCCTCCCGTAGTCGAAAGTCATGCGGGGTGTGATCTGAGCGGCGAGCGGTTTAAACCTTTGAACGGCTCGCTCACGTCCTGGAAGGAGGTGCTCTCGCTGATCGATATACTCCTGCACTTTGCGCCACCCCTGCTGGTGTGCGTGATCCATGGGCTCGATGTCATTCAAGATGCGTCGACAGATCCGTACATCCGCTCATTGGTGCGGACCTTTCTGACGCATACGCGGCACCAGCCCGAATTGCTGCCAAACGGCGGACAGAGCCAGAGCGTATTACTGAAGGTGCTGTTCACGGTGGCTGGTCGCCCAAGCTCGCTAGTGGAGACATTATCCGAGAACCAGCTCATTCTGCGGGAGTCGAACACGACCGAGGAGCTGGCCCCGACCGACGCCGCCTTGGACGCCGATGTAGGCCCTACGGCCATGATTGCATAGTCATTTCGATGCTTGAGCGACGCCGCATTGCGATTTAAGTTTGATTATTCTTTTCTTTCGGGTGAAAAACGGGTCCTCATAGAATTTCATGCAGGCTGGGAATATTCTTCATGTTTTGGATATAAGTTGGATTGGCATGGGCCGCTGGATGATGCATTGCTGTGAATTCTTCCTTTCTTTCGTAACGTCACCTCCCCCAGATTAAGGGGAGCTTACAACGATGGTTTTTCTTTGTTTCTGCATGTTGATGGAGATATTTTTATTGTTTGGGACAGGCACATCTCTTCTATCTCGGAAGCACGGAGTATACGACAGGACCGGTTGGGAGGGAGCATTTGGGTGTACATTTGTAATTATAGCAGCTCGACGAGGACATGCATATACGACGGCTGTTGCTAGACTGATACCCTGCGTTGCAGTGGCTGTCCTGATCTGGATCAGAGTCTCAAGAGTCTCTGTTAGTTGTCTTTCCCCGGATTGCTGGGTGTTCTTGGCACCCTCGGGATTCATCTTCCGACGCAGTGCCGCTGCATCCCATCCTCTCCCCCACAATCATTCTTTTCTTTTCTTCTGCATCCTCTTCTGGAGTCTGTACGAGTCAGCCAAGCGAGCATTCTCCACTGACTGCGTCTTCCTTTGGCTGTGCGCGTGACCTGCTGTGTTCGGAATTTAACGTGGGAGTGGATCCGGGACTGCACCTCCGTCCCAGATATATATTTATTGAACTCTCCCATGCTGGTGGACAACGCAGTCAACATCAATCGTCTTACAAACCATCTCCAACATGGGTTCCAACGGATTTCGCACCGGCTCCAACCGGCTATTTCAACTGAATTCCGTCAATGTAGAGGACTTTAAGAAAATCTGCTCCCAGACCACCGACCCCACCAGCTATCCGCTGGCTGTGGCCGTGCAGAAGAACATTCCCATCTATGATGCCGCCACCTTCGATCCCCTGAGTGCGGATACCACCCCGGCTCTCCAAGCAGAATGGCATCACATTCTTGAATCTGGACCGGGCATCTTTGTCCTCAAAGGCATGTACCATCCTTCCCGGTACGCAGACACCCTGAACGCCACCAACACAGCTTTCCAACACATCATCGACCGGGAGCGCCAATCCCTGAATCCCAAAGGCGACCACTTCGCTGCCAGTGGGAAGAACGACCGTATTTGGAACTCCTTCAGCAAGCATGCCTTTGTCGACCCCAGCTCCTTCATCAAGTACTACAGCAATCCCTGGCTGCGTGTGGTTAGTGAAGCCTGGCTGGGGCCCGCCTATCGGGTGACCGCCCAGGTCAACATCGTCAAGCCCGGTGGCGCTGCCCAAGATAGTCACCGAGACTACCATCTGGGATTTCAGGAATTGGATCGATGTGCAGCCTTCCCGCGGAGTGTTCAACTCGCCAGTCAGTATCTCACATTGCAGGGGGCCGTCGCGCACAGTGAGATGCCGGCGGAGAGCGGTCCCACGCGGTTCCTGCCGTTTAGCCAGACATACGCACCGGGATATCTGGCATGGCGCCGGGACGACTTCCGGGAATACTTCAAGGAAAACTATGTGGCATTGCCGTTGGAGTTTGGCGATGGGTTGTTTTTCAATCCAGCGGTATTCCATGCCGCGGGGGCCAACGAGATGGCCGAGAGCACGGGCTTCCATCGCAAGGCAAACCTGTTGCAGATTGGATGTGCCTTGGGGAAGACGATGGAGCACATCGATGCAGTACCGGTGGTGGAAAAATGTTGGGAGGAGGTCAGTGAGAAGTATCGGCGGCAAGGAGGGCTAAATGCAGAGTTGGAGGCATGGGTATATGCCGTGGCAGATGGGTATCCGTTCCCCTCGAACTTGGATCGTCGCCCCCCTGCTCCGAGTGGGATGGCACCAGAGAGCGAACAAGAGATGATTCTCCGGGGGTTGAAAGAGGGATGGGATCGGACCAGGATTGTGGAGGAACTGCGAGCGCTGCAGCGAGAGGGACGGGGGCACCAGGAGGTGTAGTTGATAAATATACATTTTTGTTGTCCGTATAGATAGCTGATCATAAACCTATGGAGGAGCATTTCTCCGATGCAACGCTATCCCGTGTTCTTCCACTTTACACTCCCACAAGACGAAGTTCAAGTAGGACAACTGCCGCCATGTACTCCGTCCCTATCATCCTTCGTTATTCTCACGATCAGACCGTCCACGCTTCCACCATGCCCATTCCCATACCGACCCAACATGCTGTCCTTTTGGCAGCTCCTCCAGCTACTGCTGGCCACCCTCCCAGCAGCAGCCATCAACCTCACCGGCTATGAATACATCGTCGTAGGCTCCGGCGCCGGGGGAGGCCCCTTGGCTGCCCGCCTAGCCCTAGCAGGCCACTCCACCCTGCTCCTCGAAGCCGGCACCGACCAAGCTCACAACCTCAACACCTCCGTCCCAGCCTACGCAGCCCTCGCCGCCGCAGATGACCATCTCTCCTGGAACTTCTTCATCCGCCACTACGCCGACGACGCCCAACAAGCCCGCGACCCCAAAGCCGTCTACACCACGCCCACCGGCGAGCAATACGTCGGCCTCCATCCACCCCCAGGATCCACCATGAAAGGCATCCTCTACACCCGCGCCAGCACCCTAGGAGGCTGCACCGCCCACAACGCCCTCGTCGCCATCTACCCCCATCGCTCCGACTGGACCTACATCGCCAACCTCACCAACGACTCCTCATGGCTCCCCGACCCCATGCGTGAATACTACATCCGCCTCGAAAACAACCACTACCTACCCCCGGACGTCCCAGGCCACGGCTACACCGGCTGGCTCTCCACCGAACACGCCCCCATCAACCTCGTCCTCCAAGACCCCCAACTCCTCTCCCTCCTCCTCGGCGCTATCTTCACTCACCCCCGAACCATCCTCTCCAACCTCATCTCCCTACTCCTTGGCGACGTCAACTCCCCATACCCCTCCCGCGACTCCAAACCCGCCTACTACCAAACCCCCATCGCCACATCCTCGAACGTCCGCAACGGCGCCGCAGACTTCCTCCGCATCGTCCACTCCGCTACCAACCCAGACGGCAGTCAAAAATACCCCCTAACCATCCGCACAAACTGCCACGTCACCCACGTCCTCTTCGACACCACCTCCCACCCCCCTCAAGCAACAGGTGTCTCCTTCCTCGACGGCCCCTACCTCTACCGCGCCAGCCCTCTCTCCTCCCCCCACACCCCCAGAACCCCCGGCACCGCCACCGCAACACGCGAAATCATCCTCTCCGCAGGCGTCTTCAACACGCCCCAGATCCTCCAACTAAGCGGCATCGGGCCCGCAGACCTCCTCAAGCAACACAACATCCCAATCCTAGTCAACCTCCCAGGCGTCGGCGCAAACCTCCAAGACCACTACGAAACCTCCGTCGTAGTCGAAGCCCCATTCCCCTTCCGCATCCTAAACGGCTGCACATTCAACTACACGTCCGACCCGTGTTTGATCCGCTGGCTGAATCTAAAAGGACTCCACAAAGATCGCGGTATATACTCCTCTGCAGGGTTCACAAGTACATTACTCCACCATACCCCCTTCCCCAACACATCCGCTACCCCCAACCACAATAACGACAACAACAATGATGACTACAACACAATAATCTACGGCGGCCTCGTCAACTTCCGCGGCTACTTCCCGGGCTTCGAAGTCAACCTAACCCTAACGCACCACTCCTTCACATGGGCCATCATCCAAGCACATCCATCCAACAGAGCCGGAACGGTGAATATCACTTCGTCAGATCCGCTCGATTCTCCACATATCCTCTTCAACTCCTTTTCAGACCCTGGTTCGGAGAAGGATCTATTCGCCTTAGTGGATGCGATTAGGGTTGCGAGAAAGGCATTGAAGAGACAACTTATACCTACGTGGGAGACGCTCCCGGGGAAGGAGGTACAGGGGTATGAAGAGCTGAGGCAGTATGTGTTGGATACGTCGTGGGGGCATCATGCTGTCGGGACTTGTAGGATTGGAAGGGGTGAAGGGGGTGATGATGAGGGGGCGGTGGTGGATGGGAGGTTTAGGGTTAGGGGCGTAAGGGGACTGAGGGTCGTGGATGCGAGTGTGTTTCCTAGGGCACAGGGGACGTTTCCGGTTTTGGGGGTTTATATGTTGGCGGAGAAGGCGGTGGGGGATATTTTGGGGGATGATGGGGGGTGAGGTGGGGTGGGTTGTATGTAGATGGGGAGATATTGTGTAGGTCTGTGGTGATAATGATGATGATGATGATGATGATGATGATGTAGGGTTCGTTTGGCAGTTAGTAACTTAGTTAGTTTGCCTACAAGTGGAGAGTGATTGAGAAAGATGCCGTGGAATTACTAGTGGATCTACGTGCCATTACAGGGTATGATTGTCTTCTTTGGAACAGGAAAATGGCATCAACTTGAAGCATAAGGCATAAGTGACATGTAAATGAAATGGTATTCTGGCTGGGTATAGTATTAGGGATTATATAGCGAGGGATATCAGTGGGTAATGTGGTGTAAACAGGAAAGTGAAAGTAGGTAAAAGGAAGATAAAGAGGGAATCGTACGAAAAGAGTAGGAACAGGCAAAGAGGGAATAGGAAGAAGAGCAAGAAGAAAGGCGCTGCAAAGAGAGCCTCTAAGCAAAAGGGGAAAAGAAAGAGATGAGAAACGAAACGAAACGAAAAGAGAAGGAAAACACAAAATAAGTGAGGGTAAGTGTGAATGAGTGTGTGGTGAGGGGAAGGAGATCATTTCTTGTTGATCTTGTTCAGATAGTTTTTGATCTCTTGGTTGCCTCTTTCCCTCACATCCGTGAGCCAATCTCTCACTCCCCGGCTACTATCTCCCACCCGGATAACACCGTCCTTCACACCCTTCCATCCTTTGATGGGTTGTTCTATAAAACTGTGATTGCCCCAGCACATCTTAGACCAGAGCCCCTTGTCGGGCGAGGTCCGCAACCCAGCCCGACTCTTGTTGCAGTCATTGCAGTAGTCGGTCGCCGGGCAGTCAAGACACATGTACCACTGAGGTGCTTCCAACTCCCACTTGCTCAACTTCGGCTTATTGCAGGGCCCCATGCACTGCAGCGTGCAGCCATTACTTTCATCGACGTCGATAGTCTCGTCCGGGATGGGCATGCTGTCGGGAGTCGTCACTGCCGTTGTTGGGGACTCGTTTGTACTATCAACAGAGCAATGACAAGTGCACGCGCTCTTGACGGACTGTGGGCTTAACGGCTCCCCAGGATGGGCTGCTGGCGCAGAGGCAGTGCGGCTTGGGTCCACCTTCAACCCCATCCATCCATCGACAGCAGGCATTGGCGCATCGCGATCGTAAAGGAATGCCGACAAGGTGTGCTGGAATTCATCGTCACTGACTTGGACCGCGTCGGCATTGGCACGATCAAAGATAAGAGACGCTGCAATTCCGGCATCCTTTCGGAGATTAAGCCAATTCAGCACCTTTGCCAGTGTACGGAAAGCAGACATGTCGTTGTCATCAACCCAATCGTCCAGATCGGCAATGCAGAGCTTAAAAGCTTGGTCGGCTATTTCGTACGCCCGACGTTTATGATTCATGTTTGAAAACATTTTTGCGAGCGTTATGAGAGCATTAGCCTTGGCAGATGATTCTATGACATCTGCTATCCGGACATTGTTGATCAGATCAGCCGCTGCATAACACAGAGCCATCCTCAACGATTGGACCTTGGTCTTGCTGAATCGATAATAGTAAATGTCGAAGCGCTCTGTGATAATAATGCTGAGCAGTCTAGAGTCGACTTGAAGGGTCTCGTCTCTTATCATAGCATCCAGTATCCTGTTAAAGATATCCTCGGCCATCCTGATTGCATGGCAATCTTGTCGGTAGATGACCGCAAGTTCCGATAGCATGACACATGTCTCATGGAACAGCCCTTGATAAGCCCAATAGTTGATGGCACTGTCGTAAATTCGTATAACGACTTCAACGTTGCCAGTTGCCACGGCTGCCCTGCGGAGCCAGTCATCCTTGTTCGTTTGGCGAGAGCGGCTCATCAGCCAAGTGGGAATGAAGTTGGCTTCCTGGGTAACCATCTGTCTTTCTACCGTATTGATGATCTCCATATGATCTTCCTTCTCCGCATAAATCTGCACAAGAATAGTCAAGAAATAATTCAGCCCTCGGCATTTCTTGAAGTCGCCGCTTAGTGCGTCTGTGCATCTCTTGTAGGCTAGCTGCTTATCACCGAGGGCCATGCAGGCTTGGACGGAAAGCATATAGACCCTCTTGCATCGGTTAAGATTGAAATTAGGTCGCAATGCGGCATCTGTATTTTTCCAGCACTTGAGGGCTTCATCAGTGTACTCCTTGACTTTTCTCCACTCATCCACAGCGATGACTCCGGCTTGGGGCACAGAATGTTCTGCAAGTCCAAGCAATGAATATAGCTTCTCTGCACACATTGAATCGTCCAAGTACCGGTTATGCCTATACAGGGAAAGAGCATACTCCCGGTCATTCTGGTTGTCCGATTCATACAAAAGGAGGGCGGCTGTGAGTCGCGCTTGCGCAAATCGTGTGCGCGAGTCTCTGCACCACGCAAACAGATCTTGAGCGATCCTCGTGTTGATCTGGTCATCATCTCGGGACCAGTGCTTGTATTGCCCAGTCTAAACATGTTAGCTCACCAGGATTGATTTTTATCGGTATCCAGATACGTACATTGAATAACGCGCGATAGGCAAGCCTGTATGGCACCTTAGCGCCCTGAGGAGTAGATTTTTGAACCCAGCTGCGAATATGGCCTTTAGCTAGATCTTCCAGCATTCCTTCAGGGCGCTTCTTCAGGGCCTGGGCCCAGGTCCATATCTGAGTCGGAAGAGATAAGTTTTCCCTCTCGTCTCTTTCTGTCAGCTTTTCTATCCAAGCCCGTACAAGTTCATTGGTGCTCCTGGCCTTGTCGGTATCATAGATATCGAAGTGGATTTGCTTGTCAGATGAGTACCATATTATATCCTCGAACACAGAAGAAACGCCAGTTTCGTTTGTTAGAACCCTGCCCAAAGCTTCTCCGACCTTCTTCAGCTCCCTACCCGGGATCTCCTGTGGTTTTGCGGGCCTCGTGTCCCTGTAATGTGACATCTTATCTTTGAAGCCCTTCTTAGCATCTTTGGTACTGGGTCGCTGCCATTGGGGAACCATTTCTCTGTCAATGTCTTTTAGATGCTGGATGAGGTGACAGGCCGCATATTGACAGAGAGCGGTAGGTTTATCCGCTTTGTGATCGCAAAGAACGTCGCATAGAGTGACAAATATGTTAACCTTCTCAGCATTGACGTCCAGTCCTGGCTGGAATTGACCCCTTTTGACGCATTCTCTGACCTTTGCGTTGCGGAACTCGATGTATTGATAATCACCGATGGACGGGGTTTTGCGGGATTTCTGATTAGAGTTCTCAGTCTCGTGCTCGGGTCGGGAACACCAATATAGCTCGCGGTCCAAATTCGAGGGGCCCAAATCGGGAGGAAGCATCTGCCGCTTGAAAAGGAGACTATGAAAAGGTCAGATTGAACGTGTACCGCGCTTTCTGGGTTCAGCAGTCCTTACTTCTTACACTGAGACAGGATGGGTTCCAGCCCCAGACCCCTTACCCGCGCATCATCGTCAAGGGCAAGTATCTGGTTTAGGTTGGTCACCGTGAGAGTCTGCTTCGCAAATGCGCACCAAAATAACACTTTTTTGACAGCCTTCTCAAGTGGCTCGTTGTCTTTTGCCAGAGCTCTCCTCACCAAAGCGTCTTCTCCATCACCTATCATCTCTTTGAACCTGCCAAAGCTCTTCGGACCTTTAACTTCATACTGTTCCATAATTTCGATGGTCTGGTCCAACACAGACAGGTTTCCTAGTAGCCATATACCGCATTAAAAGAAAAGAACTTCCACATAGGAGGGATTAGTCAGCTCACCTTCTGATAAATGCTTTATGAAGTCCGAGACCTCCTTGACGAGGTCCTGATGAAAACGTAAAAGGTGCGAGAGCTTGGTAAAGGAACTCATGCGTTGGAGAATGATCTTGTCTTGAAGAGGGTCAGTATTCCACATGCTGATTTCAGGAATGGATGCTTTTTCCGCCAAGTCGGATGGAAAGAGTTCTCCCTGATCGTGAGACCCAGTCAGGAGGACCCAAATACGATGGTTCCTTTCCCCAAGTGTCTCATATAAGAGACCCAAAAGTGATTCTCGCTCTTTGGGCTGCATCTCCGAAACACCGTCCAGGAGGATGTACAACTGTTCGGACGAATGTGATCGCTTCTCAAATCGCTTCAGCACGAGCTCATCCCAGACCATTTTCGCATCGCGCGAATCCAAGACAGGTTTGGTGGCTATCGCGTCACACCACTTTGGATCCTGGGCTGCAATCTGGAATAGAATAGAGGCCACAACGCTGGCGAAGCTCTGATTGTACTGCATGCCCGGCTCGAACAGAAAGTAAGTGACTATTAGTTGCTGTCGCACAGTTTCTTTCTGAACCAGAGTTTGATCTCTTCCGGCTATTGATGGTATCAGCTGATAGCAATGTGCTGTTAGGAACGTCTTTCCCACGCCATCACCGCCTTTAAAGTATAATAAAGGACAGGTGCCGTGCGGGTATAGCCACTTCCTAAAATAGTCATTCTTTTCAACCCACAGTAAACCGTCATCAATCAGTTGTGGCATGAATGAGTCCATCCGAGTGGCCATCTGAGACATCACTGTGAGGTTGAGATTGAGCTTGCTTTGGAGGGTTTTCGTCAGCTTGTCAAACACGTTCCCTTTCTCAGACATGCTGTGCATATCGAACGAGAAGGCAGTCTGCTGCATCTTGGTATTGGTATTCTTGATCAGCCAGTTAACGCCATCTTTGATCTCTTTGGTATCATTGTATCCTTCGATTTTTATTGACTTATGGAAGTTCTTGATCGCTTGTTCAACCTTTTCGCATTTGCCGGTGGTCAAGTCGGTTTGGTAATTGAAGAGCTTTTTTGCGAAAAGCGCTAGGGTTGGAGACCCCGTTAGTTGCAACTCTGAAGACAAATGATGTGCACTTTTCTGTGACTTGTATAGACCTACTGATACGTTTTTGGCTTCGCAGATCGTGCCCTACATAGGAGCAAAACTGCAACAAGGCGATGAAAACACCCACTAGGCTTTGCTTAGCAGTTGGCGTGACGACGGGATATTTGTCGAAAGTATCAATTTCTTGCATTGCAGCAGTGATTGTCTGAAATGTTGCCTGAACAGTGTTCAGGTCTGCGCTCACATCCTGGGCAGCCTGCTTGGTATGAGTTATCTGGTCGAAACTGGGCTGGTGAGATGAGCAGAGATTCCCGCGCATGGTTTACCTTGAGCAAATACGATATGCCCCCAGCGAGCAGTTTGGCTGGTTCGGCATACTAAGTTGGTTAGATAATTGAGCGAAATTCTTTGGAATAGCCATATACATACAGTCCCGCTTGCGTGGCCTTCGACATAAGTGCACGCTTTCTGTGCCCAGGACATACACTGTTGCACTGGCTCGCGTAATTTGTTTCCAAACTTGTCAGCTTGGGGGTGTCTCCAATCGCGGAAAAGGGCCTCTGTTTGAGCGAGAGGGTCGCTTGCTGAGTGGAAGTCGGCTAGGTGCGCTTCTTCGGCTGGGTCGAATTTCAAATCTCCCTTTGCCTTTGCAAAAGCCTTATCCCACAGCTGCGTCATCGATTCCTCGCCATACCCCAATCTTTCATCGTCCCCATCTTTGCGATTCAGTAGCGATTTGACGTCCTTCATGGTGGGCGTATCCGATCGTGGAAGTCAGAGACCTGCGAAAAGCAATCCCACAGTCGTCGCGATGGGGCGAACTGAAATACATAAGACAGGGGGAGGCAGGTGCGGCTGAGCTGAACTTCGTCAGCCATCCCTATTCATCTCGCTCTATCATTGCTCGATCTGAATCGACCTGCATAGTTAGAGGCACACTAGACGAACCATGGAGCACGGCAGGGGCCCTCATTGGGCCGATCGATCGAAGCTCAGTGGCAGAGATCCCGAGCAGGTGGGGACACGGGAGATTAATCGCTGCCCAGCTGACAGCGTGGTTCTTCAGCTCAGAAGTTTACTGATTCTATGCGCTCGCGACGCGTGCACTTGGATTGACTTCTAGCGGAGCAAGTTCATTGAATGTGATATCTAAAACCAAACATACTTATGATGTCTCCATTTCAGCACGTACATCATGGAGTGTTCCATGGATTGGCATGAGGGATGGGTGGCTAGCGCGCATCTCCGGTGATTTGACGATCAGCAAAGAGACCCACTGTCAAAAGTTTAGCACCTCTCCTGGTTGGATCGCGATGCGGAGGCCCCGTCGCATGCTCCATGCTCCCAACATGGTCCCGGAGCATTGGAACTGCAGCTGCAGGTCGACCATGGACCATCTGACGAATCAAATGTGTCCTTTGGTGGTCGTCAGTAATGAAAATGTGATTGCAAGAACGTGATGGCACTGACACAGTGACGGAACCCATTACCCCAAGGGGGAATGATATGCTTCGCCCTGGCATGGGCCCCTTCATCTCCACCAATGACGGCAATGCTGGAATTATTGTGTAAACCAGTTGCAGAATAGGGAGGAGGGAGAGAGAGGTATAGAAAGGGCAGAGAAGTATGAACACAGACTCGTGTCTGCCGTAGGTTCATGCAAGTCATGATAAGATGACATGGCTGCTTGTTATCGTAAGGAGAGGTGGGTACACAACGAGTAAGTACATAGTTTGGTGCTAAACTTCCGATAGTCGGAAGTAACTACCTCAACATCACGTGTATGAATCTCGCTCATTAATCACGTGATGCTATATCAGGTGATAACAGCCATTCGAGGCTATTCCTCTTTGAGTTACCGTTTCTCCGATCCATCGAAACTCTTGATGGAATCAATTATTCATGAAATGATTCTCCCGATGGACCTCGCCCTTCCTTCCCGCGGATCAATGTCCGACTTCTTCATTCGACATGGCTCCTACCAGACCTGGCAAGTCGGGTAATTAGCCAGACGTCTGCTAATGCAGCTTCGGCCTTCTCCGCTCGAAAAAACGACTTCCAACCTACACTGAGCTCAAAACCACTGACATCAACATATCACAAACACGATAGAGCGTAAAAGCAAGCATTGAAATGAGAGAATGCTTTCAGTTTGCCTATTGCAAATACGCTGAAAGCCACGGGCTATTTTAACAATGACATTGGCACCGATTGAGAACAAAATTACCAACGTGCGCTGCTATGCGACTTTCCGCCTAAGGTACTGCTGGTGGGGCCTGACCGGATATCTCGGTGCTCCAAAGCTCACGTCGTCTGACCGACCATATCTATGAACAAAGAGCAAACAACGTCTTTTCGCTGCTATAACTGGATGACGGTATACGGTGTCTTCTCAATAAGGGGCTTCTCTTCTAGTAGCATCATATGGTTCAACGCTTTCATGGCCACCGCTGCCGCTCGCCAAATAGTTGCTACAGGGACTTCTCAGGGTCCGTGAACCCTGAGAGTCCCTGAACCCTGAAGCCAAGCGCCAAGCGCCAAGCCCGTCCAGTGCCGACCTCAGCGCGAATACTTGCTGCGCGATTTGTTCGTTGTCCGCGAGCAGTGGATAAACGACCTACTACGTACCCACTCGCTACTTCTTGTCATTGGATGGTCACTCTCTATACTATATGAATTTTGCTATCCGGCTATGCCGGCACAGCAGACGCCTGTCTGGGTAGCAGCATATAAGAGGTCCTTCTTCTCTTCAGGAAAACTAGAGCTGTGGTGTCCCAATCGCTTCTCTCCTGCAATAGATCCCAAACTACCAGCTGGTCCTCTCCAAGACAACGCTCTCAGCCATGCCTTCCTGGATCGTCAAGCTCGGTGCCCTTGTGGCTTTGGCGCATACCGTCGCCGGATCCCAGATCTCCCTCAGGACGACCACGCCGCCTGCAAATGAGTACGTGACACACTGCACTGTCATCCTCGATGATGAGCTTTTTGGCTGCAAGGGCAGTTCGAAGCCTTTCGGAAAGAAGTGCGGCCACAACAGGGGCATCCAGACCAAGTCTATCTGCGATACATCATCTGTCACCGTGGATTGGTCCACCGCCCAGGTCACCTTCCAGGATAACAATGGCCACTCGGCTAACTGCACGCTGAGTTCGACTGAGGAGGGAGGTCACTGCAACACTGACGACCCTGATGAGTTCCCAATTGAGCACAATGGAGCGGAGAGGCTCGGAGCCGGAGCTGCCCTCTGGGGTCTTGGCACCATGGCTGCCACCCTGTTTATCTAAACCTGACGATTGAACTCAAGAAACTGGGTAAGTGCTTCCGGGTTGAGGCGCCAGCAATGTCCAACTACTGCTGGTCCTAGACAGTCGACTAACAATCTCCTACCTGGTTAGGTCTTTCGTCATTTACTTGATTACACTATTCCCATGATCACTGGCTCAGCTACCATACCATCGATACCGTGGAAAGCAAGTCTACCATGGATGCCGTTATCATATACCCACGATCTCCCGCATCTATGCCTGAAAGGAAAGGGATAACGCAGGACCGAACACACTGAGGCAATACTTTCTAATGAGCTATTCTTTATATTTCTTCGCCTCTACCATTATGTATATAGATTTATTTCTTAGTCAAAAATAACGAGGGAAAAATAAAAAAAAACACCACCAAACCTCAATCTCTGATATCCACCCGCCTAGCTACCCTCAAAGCGAGCAGAAGAGTCTTCGGCACCGTATACCCGAGGTACCACTCGTCCTGCCCGCTCCCGGCCCAATACTTCCGACCAAAACCTCGCTATGGCGCTCGTTAACCGAAAACGAAGTTAGTTCGGCCAAGGTCATGCAACTAAGCGTTGGGGCTGCCGCGCCTTGGCACACAGTCGGGGAGGAAAGCTCGGCGCCCTATACCGCTTCGGGTAGGGTTTGCATTAGTCTGCCCTCGGCGATTGCTTACGACTGGTATGAAAGGCTTATCAATTCTTATTTGAGTCATGTATATTTCGGGTTGGTTTGTATAGAGGTGATTGGGTATGTTGCGTTTCTTTGGGTCGGAAATACATATGCACTCGGATGAATCTTGGTCAAGTTGGAAAGTGCCGAACACGGAAGATGTTTGACTGCACTTAAATATTCGGTTAGTCTAAGTAGTAGTGTTCACTTTAGTTTTATAAACCCCTGATCTTTTGATTGGGAGTAGGTAGAACATTTAAATATGTGTGTCTAAAGGATAAGGAGAGCAAACAAATGCTCTAACTGCATAATAGTATAAACACGAACTAACTGAAGTCACAAGACATTTATCATAACCAAAACAGGTCTATCGTATATATAATGACTGTAAACCCCGCCAAGACCCGCTGCGAGGATACCAAGACCCCTGCCTAGTCCAAAGTAGCTAATTCTCCAATTGGACCCCACCATCTAAGCCCACCTCTTCTCAGCATAGCCATAAGAGCCATCCGCTTAGAAAAGCGACGAAGAGCATCCAGCAAGACCCATCGAGATACCAAAGTTGGAAAAGTGTCCAGCAGTGACACCAACCTGGCCATTACCCGCCGAGCAGGAGGTATCGCGCTCACCACTACACTTGACCGTGCTGGCCTGGGTTCCGGAGCTGTAGTATTCCTGTAGTAAACCAAAGTTAGGAAAGCGTACAAAGCGGACTCATAGAAGTAAGAAAACTCACAGTGCCATAGTGAACAAAGTCCCAAGGCCACATGACGTACATGTTCTGAAAGATAGCTAGTGAGCATTGAATGTCAGGTCAGATAGAGTTTAGAGCAACTTACCGGAACACCATCATTAGCATTGTTACCCCGGTTCAGGGTGCCGTTCTGAGAAGCACCAAAGTTGGCAAAGTCCTCGTTACCGATGGGGTAGGCGGCAAGGGCATTGCTGATGATTGTCTTTCCGGGGAAGTTCTGCGCAAGCGCGATGTAGGAGATGTAGGTGAGAGAGCCACCGAGGGAGTGTCCGGTCGATTCGATGGTGTAGTCGGGGTACTGCTCGACCAGCGACTTGACCTCCGAGATCACATCATCGTGCACGGAAGACCATGGGGAATAGATGCCGTGCATCATCTTGGCGCCGGAGGGGAAGTTGACACCAGACAGGCTGGGCTCGACCAGAGTGGTGTCGACGTCGTTGGCAATGTCGGTTGCTGTTGTTGATGTCAGTTTAGTTCTTAATCAATATGGTTATGGTTTTGATGTACTAACCGCTAGTGGAACCCCTCATGGCGACGGTGATACGCTTCTTCTCGGTGGAGTAACCGATGAAGCCCTTGTAGTTTGTTAGTATAAGCAGGCTTGATGGGAGCACGGCACATACCTGGGTATCGGTTGTGAGCTCATTGATTTGCTTCGTGATGGTGACATCGAAGGCAGTACCGGTACAACCGGTGTAAGCTGCAGAGGACAGCTGCGCAGCTCTGTGTAATTCCGTCCATTCGGCCGTATCTGCAAGAGTTAGAGAATGGCGATACCAAAACGTCGTAGAAGGCTAACCGGCAGTGGCTCGTGACTGGAGCATTGGCACAGCCAAAGCCAGAGGAGTCAGGGCGAGACCGCCAAAAAGAGTGGACTTTCCGACACGCATGACGAAAGAAAATGAAGGACAAGAAAAAAAGACTGAAGTAAGAAACGAAAGGTGCTACAATGAGTCTCGAGTTTGCAGGTAAAGGAAAACAGAACCGTTCTACCCAACTTCCTTTATAATGCTACATCCTTATAATCTGTGTGCCGGTAAAAGCTTGATCGGTTGAAACAACACTGATACATCACCATAGGTCGGGTACCCCGGGAGGGAAAATCACCGGAACGGAAATCATCCTTGGATAGGATTAGATTAGGGATAGACTTCGAAACCATGTGCAGCAGTCACCCATGCGCCGAGGTTAGAAAAAGGCAGTTTGCCTGCGGTTGAGAACCATCAGTGGCTCACCAGAATTCGGGATGTGATTAGGGCTTGCTCCGTTGTTTCATGATCGGCTATAGTGGGGATCCGTTCGGGCGACCCAATTTTGAGCCCCGGGCGTTCAGTGGTCAGACCGCACCCTTTGTCCTAGAAGTGTAGCTCCTTAGCGGCCGGTAAATGGATTGCCAGGAGTATACTTAGAACCGTTCGACATGTCTCGTCTTCAGTACCTCTGGAAAAACCTCGGAAAGGTGTTTGAGACCTCAACGCGGGTTCCGCCCCACTCAATCGTTTTCGATAGATGTTCGCCCGCCATCACACTGAACTTTGACTGTCGCAGATCATTGAATCGGATGCCAATTCCGCCATTGTCGCGGGATGGATAAGTGGCCTCATAATTGTCCTTGATGTACCGTGTCTGGATGCCGAGACTGAACGGTGGCATGGATCAAGCGAACTCGAGCATGCCGTTAAATGATACTAAAACACACTCGGCCCAAGTCATCTTCAACATTTTACCCATTTATCTGGTTTTTGTGGCAGATTGTGGTCGCGAGGCAAGTGCCCTGTCCCACAGCTTCAAGGTAATGGAAAAGAAAATATCCGCTTGTTTTCATTTTCCGGCGTATCCCAGTCCGATTATTAGCCACGAGGCACTGTCCATGATCGTGAACACGCATGGGACGGGACTGTCAGTCTGTTGAACATTAGGACTGTGGGCCGAATTCGAGAAGATCAGTCTCCACAAAGTATGACCACGGGATGATCGTAGAAGAATTGAAAGGTGTGAACCGTCACAATTGCCATTCTCATGGCCCACATGGTCCTGCCCAATTCTCAGTCGTTGTTGCCGGTTTTCCTGAGGCGACAAATTGCAGGAACTTGATCGTAATCGTCGTTTCACAGAGATATGGGCCTAGCCAGCTTGGTTAGAATGTGTAATGCGGAAATCTGGATAGCCTCCTATTGTATCCTGGATTCCCCAGATAGAGATTATAGGGAGACCAAGCCGAGGTCCGCTGATATGCTGTGCAACGTAAGCACAATACTGCCCAGAACTCCATGGACTTCTTTCTGGTCAAAGCGGCTTTTTGATCATTGATAGCAGGATTGTGATTGCCTGAAATAAACCTTCGATCATTGTTCTGGTTTCGCTTGGCACTCTGATCGTTACATGTATATTTTTTGCAGTTTCTATGGAATAGATTGTAAATCGATCGTATTTACCTATTGGATCAATTTACATTCAATTCCCTCAGATCAAACCAGGTGAAAGCCGCCTTTCTTCTCATGTGTACTAACCAGCAATCGGATCGTTCATGCCCGCGAAACTCCCGGTAACATATTTGCTGATACGACCAAAGTAGAGGATATGAAAGCTTACGTGTAGCAGAGCATGCGCTAGCCGGAAAATGACCAATCACTCTTATTTTCATTTCTAGCACGTCACTGCTAATATACCGATATACACCTGGAAGGTTAGTATGCTGCCCTCCTGTAAAGTAAGCCTTTACCTAGAGCTATTGTGAACTCCCTCCATCTTCACCACGTACTTCATGCATCAGATCCAGCTGACCTCTGCCTGATCTTTATTCCGAATTGCACAGGCTTGACAAACCACATGTTCTTTGACCTCATGTCTGTACCATCTTTCTGCTGTATATCGATGTCATAGTCCCGAATGAGCTGCGGGATGAGCTTATTGATCTCATACAGCGAGATATTTTTGCCGATACAAGTCCTTGACCCAACTCCGAAAGGAATCAGACACTGTTCCATTACTCGGAGCTTTTCAGAGTCATCCGTCAGCCATCTCTCAGGCACGAAGTCGTCAACATCGGAGCCCCAGATACTCTCATCCCGGTGAATGACCCAGCTATTTACACCGACATTTGTCTATGACTCCATTAGCACATGTGGGGTACAAATCCAGGAAAGGCACAACTTACACCCTCCGGGAAGAATCGTCCACAAATCACAGCACCACCCTTCGGCACGATACGGAGAAGGGGAAACCCAACACCCGGATGCAGACGCATCGACTCCTTGATAACAGCCTGCAGATACGGTAATTTCTGAGTATCCTGGAAAGAAGGCTCGCTTCCTAGACCAGCATCTTGAATTTCTTGTCGCAGCTTCTGCAGCTTCTCGGGGAACCGAAACGAGTAGAATATCACTGAGCTAAGACCAATTCCCGTGGTGTCACTCCCAGCACCAATATTGGATGCTGCGCTTGTCTGAATATCCCTATCTGTCAGGCCTTTGACGTCCTCTTGCCGAGCATGAAGAAGCCTTTGGACCATGGGCTTTAGCCCCTCAGGAGATGGATCTTTGAGAAACTCCTGTGACAACTCCATGAACTTCTGCGCGTTGAAACGAGCCACGTACAAGGCATCTGACTTCGCGAAAAAGCTGCCGAGGAAAAGAGCCAATGGCCGCAGCCAGAGGAGAAGGCCCACCAGACTGCTAAAGGTGAAGCTGTTATCCAAGTTGGAGATCAAGTTATTGATGTCCTTGCCTTTATCCAGGAAACCGAATCGCTCGCCGTACTGTTTAATTTAGCATGGCTCTATCGGGGTAAATAAGGGAAAGGTTGGGCTGGAAGAGCATACCGTAATCTCGCTAATGGTATCAAAAGCAAAGCACTGAAGCCAGTGTCCCAGGTCCAAAGTCAACCCGTCCTTTGCAGTGGAGTCGAGTTTCGCACGCAACCGCCGGATGCAGTTATTCACATAGGGCTCGTACGATACTACAGCAGACATGGCGTACATGGCTGCGACCTTGCGACGAGCGCTGGAGTGATCGGCCGTGTTTCGGACGGAAAAGAGGTTATGGCCCTCCGGGTCAGGTGAAAAGTTCCAAGCTTCGTACCAGTCCGACTTGATAAACTTGGAGCCGTGGGCATATATGGTCTTTAGAGCATCGAGACCATTGACACTGTACCAGCCGGGTGCGATCCGCACAATCTTGCCTGTGAAAGTCTTCAGCATCCAATCTTGTTTATTCTCTGGTCTTCACACATACCATGCTCCCGATGAAGTTTGATATTGGTATATTGGAAATCACCTCTCATCATTTGTCTGATATACCAGAATCGAGTGAAGCGGGCCAGAAAAGGGCCGGGAATGTCACGGTCAGGGGACAATGCCCGTCTGACGAAGACCCACAGGACCAGGCCTAGAGCCAGAGCGGCAAGCGCGGGGGTGGAGTACATGAGCATTTTGGAATCCCGAAATGAACCAAAGCTCTGCTGTTGTGAGCAGATTCTTGATGAGTCTGTGTTTACTTGGAGCACCAGTCCACACTCTTATACTCCTGCCACGCATATAGCCAAGTAGTCCTCGGAGGTTTCGGTCTCGGAGATGCTGACCATGCATGCATATTGCTTTGAATGTTATAATCTAAGCGACTTTTGTCTCCACTTGCAGTTGATCTGCAGGGATATTTGCTTGACTAAGCGGATCTCGGCTCGATGAGCGGAAGTTGCAGTTGAACAAGATCTATTATACGTTGAACATCGAACAGCGAACATGGTTTTGAACAGCTTTTTCGGAGAAATGATAAATCTAGCAGTTGGCTCAGACAATATCTTTTTTCATCAAAATGTTTAATATCGCTATGCTACCCTTTGAATCGTCTGTAGTCATATCGGTCCTCGGAAGTGCGGACTGCAGACGCGGGGGATTCCCGATCAGGGTTCAATGCATCCCGTCAACAACCCGCCAGGTGGCTCTGATGTCCGCCAATGAGACGAAGATGGAATAATACCCCACGGCCCGGGGTACCCTTTCAAGACTGCACGATAAGACGGCTCCAGCCCACATTACCCAGACCTGTAACCAATTGATCAATCGTCGATTACTGAGTACTATTTGTGTCGGTGAATCTCACCACGTCTGGTGATTACGCCAATTATATCACGGGTCTTGATGTCTTGTCTGCCTACAGTACTTTCCCCCTATATTACTTCTTCAGTAAGCACCTTCACGTACAATGAACATATTAAACTCCACTGCCCATTTTACAAACTCTTCCTGGCAGTCAAGAGATATATACATCCTCTGGATCAGGCGTTTGCCAAGTACAGCTGCCAGTCTCGATCTGGTATCTACTTATGAATCTATCGCGCATACCTGTACGCTAATAGATTATGGATATATATATACCCGCCAAGCCAAGAAGAGACACCAGCGCTGGCCGACCCGGAGACAATTGTAGATGAGAAGGAGGGACATCGCGATATATGTTGAATGACGAAAGGGACCGATTCTGAATGGCGCCAATAGAATAACGGCTTTTAAGCACTGCAATTCCCCTGTATTCTCAGCGATATCTATGAATCTTTACTTGAGTGACAGAACCGTGCAATTTTCGTACATGAATAACTTAAGAGAACTGTTCCGAGAACGAAAACTCAAAGATGTCATAGCGAGCTATTGATCTTCTGTGTTTATACTTAAGTTAAGTGGGTGGTTGTGTCTGTGCTCAAATATATCATACGCGTCCTAGTAAGGTAGGATGACTGTCCGCCAAAAGTCCCTTCAAAAAGTAAGAAATAAATAATGAAAAATAAAAAAGCAATATACTGTCCTCTTCCTCGGACTTTTCAAATAAAATGCCGACAACAACAAATTCACCAATTGACCGAGGAATCACGGTGCGGGTACTTAGTTCAGGGTGCACCATGATGTTGTTCAGAAGCGGCGTGCAATTGTTTGTTGATTTAGGAAACCCCGGCGGAACCATAACGCAAGCCAATAGACTCAACTGCGATGGCAGAGTTACTCTCGCAAGCCTCATAATGATGCCAACGGTAGATGGCAACCAAAGCAAAGAATTTAACAACCCTCTCTGGCTAACAGTACTTCCGGCATGGACGCATTATTTATTAATAGCCAAAAGACCCTGTATGGTGTCATACTAGTTCCATGCGTTGGAATATTGCCAATCCTGCAGGATGACAGCCTTATCACACCATACCCATGCAGGGATAACCCATGTTACATAGCGGATGCAGCCACCCGCCCAATCATCACGGCGACAATCTTATCCATCTAATCCATCTTACAGATACAATCACATCTCATCTATTCAATTGGATTCTCATTATTTACAATATCCTGACATACACATATACCGAAAACACCAACAAAAGAAAACTCCTATCCATCCTGCCTAAAATCCTTGGATACCATAATCCCGTGCAACGGCACCTCATCCCCCTCCTCGCCATTGCCCAACTTACCACCACTGCCACCTCCAACCAATCCACTCGCTCCCCTACTCCCCCTAATATTCGTGACCGTCAGGCCGCGATCGTGTTTGGGCCGCAACACCGCATCCAACTTGATCTGCTTCTGCGTGACGCCTACGCCTCCCTCGTCGTCAGGTAGATGGTAGAAGGAGTGGCGATTGGCGCGCGCCGCCGTCATGCCCGCTGTGCTGCCCGTGCTGTCAGCGGGCATCTGGCTATCGCCGGACTTGGAGAGTGGAGAGGTGCGACTGCGGAAGAGAGCAGGCACGAGGGCGGATTTGAGGCCGAGTTTGCGGGCGGCGAGTTGGAGGGCTGGACGGAGGGTGGGGAGACAGGCGGAGACGATGCCAGCAGACATTTCGATTGCCGTCCAGCCGACGGTTGGGGCAAGGGTGTAGCTTGAGTCGGCGGAGGTGTAGCTGAATAGGACGGTGAAGCGGTAGGCGGAGGCGAAGATTACGCTGTTTTTGGTTGATGTGTTAGTGGTGGTGGTTTGTTAAGGGGGGCAAAGGGAGGGGGAATTGTTACAAGAAACCCAGGCCAAAGGCGACGGTGAGGGCGATTTTTTCGGATAGTCGGAGCTGGAGTTTCCAGACTTGCGGGAGAGGAAGGAATAGGATGATGAGGTCTGTGGCGATGGTAGAGGTTGCATTGGCGATCCAGGTGCCGACTTGACTGATGCAGTGGCCGGGGAGACTGGGGTACCAGAGTTTCTGGACGGGGACGCAGATGAAGATGAACAGAAAAGTGATGCAAATGACCCAGAGAATGACAAAGGTGCCGATGGCGTAGGCCCATTTCTTGAAGTAGGGAAAGCGGAAAATGCGGTAGTACATAAGGAGAATGCTGAGTTTGGTCCAAACCAGATTGAAGACGTAGAGAATTTCAGCGACCACAAGGTATTTGGCGATCAGGATGATTTGGGAGGTAGGGAGTTTGTCGGCGTGAATTCCCATGCCCTCGTGTATCATGGCAAAGATGAAGCCGACGACAATGAAGTTCCATAACTGAGTTGTATTGTTAACTGTATGCATTGGTGTAGGTGGTAGTGAAGAGGAAACCCTACCATCGAGAAAATAATCATCCAGTCATCCCACCATAACTTCTGCTTGCGCTCGAGACGGGAGATCACCCGCAGAACAACACAAATAAAAGCCAACACCGTCACAGAGACCGTGGTGGCCGTGGCCCATGGCTGGAGATCTTGCTTCTCACCCATCGCCCCGGACGGAGACACATACACACGCAGTTCAAGCACCAGCACCAGCACCAGCACCAGCACCAGCACAGGGACAGGAACAGGAACGGGTGGTCCCACGCCCGTCAGGGCGAGAGCGGATCATTTAATATAGCAAAAGCATTAAGGCGGGAGAAATGGATCATGCAGAATGAGTAAAATCTTCAGCAGCAGACCAGGATCCGGCAGAGGGTCCCCACTCGGGCCAGGCGCCAGGCCACACAAACTTCAGTGCGGATCCAACACTCTACCATTCAGCAGATGGCAGCCGTGACCAACGAATCATCCGCAAGCGATTCCCCCAGGTCTGACCTGTCAAATACTCAATTTTTGAAGTTTTGAATGCGCGGGAACTGGTCCGACTGTGCCGGTCTGTCGCCAAGGCCACGCCAGCCGCGACCGGTTCGCTTTAGTTGCGACCAATATTGGACTCCTTGCCTTCTAGACTGTTTTGCTTTTTACAGGCACACGCCCGGATTTGATCCGGGGGGGAGTCTCGAGCCTCGAATCTCGTGTCCATCGGGTTCCTTCCCGGTGGACTAGTTGATTAGTTTACTCGATAGAACTTCTTAGTCCAGGCACGCGAGATACATCCGTCCATACATGAATATTCTTCGTATCTACATATAACTCTGATCTACAGAGTCCTACCTAGTATGGGGGGTTGATAAGGTTGAATCGCGCTTACGCCCCATATTTCTGAACCATCTCCAACACCGCCGCATTGACTTCCTGTGGGTTCGTCGCATTCAGATAATGCGCTCCTTCCTGCACCAGCACCAATTTCGCCTCCTTGGACGTGGTGAACTTCGAGATCTGCTCGCTTGCCACCGTCGTCTGGAAAGGGGTGTCTTCCGTGCCCTAAGGACAGTAGTTCGTATTAGCCCCACCCCCAACCAAACCGAACCGAACCGAACCATTGCAACACTTCCCCGATGTGTCTTTGGAATAAACTCACCTGTAGCCAATAAACCGGACACTGCACATCTCCGAGCCTCAACACCAACCCATCCCTCGTCAACAGACACATCAGTGCCATGCGCACCTTCTTCCGTCCTTCATCGCCCTTGTACACTTCCTTCAGGACATCTTTCCAATATCCGACCGTCTCTTCTGTCGCTCCCTTTCCGAAGCCAATGCCCCCGACCATGCCGCACCACACATCATCCACGACAAATTCGGGGGTGGGTGTCGCACTGCTCCATTTCTCCAGGAATGGGGTCAGTAGCGTTACGGGATCCCAGCAGCCCTTAGCTCTGGAATCGGAGGACTCGTAGTCCATGGATGTGCCGAGAGGGAGGACGCCGAGGATCTACGACCATCATTCACACGCAATTAGTACAACACCACCGTCAAAATATTACCCATCCTCATTAACGAAAAATCATAGTTAATGGGAAAGAATAACGGGATATACGTACCCTCTCCGGCGCCAACAGCGCCATGCGCATAACAATCCACCCACCCTGGCTGGTTCCCAGAGTGAACGCCTTCTCAATACCCAGCTTATCCATCACCTGCAGAGCCATGATGGCCGTATCCCAGTAAGTAAAGTGCTCCGCGACATGGCAGTGGGTGGCACCATGACCGAGAGGTTCAATAGCGAGGAGATTCGCCGCGTTAGTGAGAGTCTCGTCGTTGAATTGGGGCTCGTAGAGAGCAACAGTCATGCACATGGAGTTGATGAGCACTACGGTCGGCTTGGCGGAGTCGTAGGTGTTGTTGTTGCTGAGGCGGTAGCCGACGTCGATGCCGCCCAGATGAGGGACGGCGATGGTGGTGGTTGCTGCCATGTTCTCTTTGCTTCCTTCCAGTGAATGATAATGTGGTATGTGTAGTAGAGAGAGGAGATAGATAGATAGATAGATAGCCTCTCTACTCAAAAAGGAGGTGAAATTGAGGAGGGGTAAGCTTTGGAGATGGTATCACGTGGGGCTAACACTGAACTCTACTCAACAACAACAACTCAACTGTCGTTGTCGTGTCAAATCGATAGTCCATTTCATTTCTTGGTACCAGGTACAACTTACCGCGCGGACAAGAACCAAGGAACCAACCAACAAACAAACATGAGCGGGGGATGGGGATAACTCCTTCCCGAAACTGACACTGACAGGCCAAATGACAGTTCATTTGAACGGAGAAGCTACCCTTTTCGGATGGCAACCCTGACTCCATTTCCAACACAGAAAAACCTCGGAGGCTAGCCTACAAAAGCCAGAAAGTTAAACCCTAACTGTAACTCGCCTCACTACGGAGTATCTATTAGTACTACATCGTACCTCGGCCTCACCCCGAAACCCTCCCGAGTCTCAACCGAGACAAAAAGAAAAAGGGATCCGCAGGGCTGGGTCCCTGCCACGCGCTCGATTGGTTCCTGCAGCTCAGATTAAACTTCTGATGGGCGTTTCGGGCGCTTTTTAGCGGGTAAGCCACTGTGCAGGGGGAAGCAGAGTAGCCTAACTAGTCTAGTTGTTTGTGTTTGTCACACTTGGGGACTGACTCGCAACTCATCATGTCATGAGTTCAAACAAAGGTATTAACTTTGATTAATAACGGTCGGAACAAACGGAGAAAGGGAGAAGGACCGTGGAACACAAACTTATGACAGGAAAACTTAAGCTTAATGCCGCGTGGTTGGGTGGGGAGAGTTATTCGTCATGGTGGGTGTCCAGCTTTTGCCATGTGCCGAGGGTTCCGGCATAGTAGAAGATTTTTTATGATTATGAAACATGAAGATGCACAGACATACAGACATCATGCGATCGTAATCAAATCATGTCATACCATACTCATAACTAGCCCACTGCTATAAGACAATCCGATTATACCTTCTCTTCGTGGGAACTGCCTCCCTTCTCCCCATCATCAGCCACCTCCTGACCATCTTCCACCATCCTCTCCTCCGGCACCTTCGCCCACCCGATCTTCCACCAACTCTTCGTAAACAACTCCTCCATTCTCTCCATACTCCTTCCCTTGCACTCCGGGAACCCAACCCCGGCCCACACCGTCGCGAGCGTCGTAAACGCCGTGAACAGCGCAAACGGGCCCCAAGACTGCATACTCTCAGTCATACTGGGGAACCCGCGCGTAATACCGAAATTAAGCAGGTTCTGGTACGTGAAAGCAATCGTTACCACCGTGCCGCGAATCCGGGTCGGACAGATCTCCGATGCCGTGAGGGAGAACACCGGGGCCCAGCCGAAACCGTAGCCTACAGCGTAGAGGCAAATTGCGACAATGCAAACATACGAGGCGGCGGAAGGGGAAGCTGTTCCGGATGAGGAAGGTGGACTGAGGGCAAGGTAGCACGTTAGGTACAACAGACAGACGACGTTGATGGTGGAGCCGATCAGCAGGAGAGGACGCCGGCCGAAGCGTTCCGTCAGGAACCAGGCGTAGAAGAAGACGGAAAGGACCTTGACGAGGCCGTAGATAGCGGTGAAGAGGAGGATTTGGGAATGGCCGAGGCCGATGGATTCCAATATATCTGGGGTATAGTAGGTGATGCTGTTGCCACCAGACATAATAAAGAAGGTTTGGATGAGGGTGACGAAGAGGAGGATTTTGCGGGTGGGTGGGTGATTGATGCATTCATGGAGGAGAGATAGGAAGGCTTTGGTGGGAGTGGTGGGAGTGGATGTGGTGTCGAGTTTGCTGAGGAGTTCGGCGTATTCGCGTGCGAAGTACTCGGTGCTTTCGTCCATGCCGCCACGGAGTCGAGACAGGCTGCGACGGGCGGCGTCGACGCGGCCGCGCATCATGAGGTAGCGAGGGCTTTCGGGGAAGAAGGGGTATCCGAGGAAGAGGATGATGGCCGGGATGGATTGTAAGACGAGTGTGGTACGCCATTGCCAGCTGGAGCTGTCGGGAATGACTAGGTACGAGGCGTAGTTGATCCAGTAACTTCCTGTGACGCCGCTCATGATGCTCACGTTGTAGAAGGTGGTCATCATTCCGCGTAGCTCGAGGGGTGCAACTTCGGAGATGTATACTGGCCCTGCTGACATTCCCAGTCCAGACCCTAATCCGGAAAGAACACGCCCGACGAGGAGTTCGGCAAAGGATCCCAGGTTGGCGGCCATGAGAACGGCTCCGATCGCATAGCAGATGGCGGCAGCGAGGATGACTGCCTTTCGGCCGCGACGTTCGCCTAGTGGTCCTGCGAGCAAAACTCCGACGGTTTGGCCCTGTATATAATAGCACTTGCTTAGTTCGTGCACTTTGTAATACTGTCGAATCACATACCAGCAGCATGGAGGAAACCGCCCAGCCCTCATTATTCGAAACAGCCGTGCTGGAAAGTTTATCCCAGCCAAAATCTGGATCCCATTGCTCCATTTGCATAGCACCCGATATATTGGACGTGTTGAAGCCATGCAGACCACCGCAATACGACGCCCAAATGATGGCCAGCCAGATGTATAGTCCGCGAGCCGCAGGAGGCACCTGTTTGATGGCTTGGGGGGAAAACCCGCCGCCTGCTGCTCCCATGCTGAACTAAGGGTATGAGTTCGGGGGTATTTTTCGACAGAGAGAGATCCCAAGTTACCAAAAATGGGCTGTCAACATGCAATTGGCAACTCAGGCAAAGGGATCTACTAAATACCCCAGGATATCACGGCCGACGCAACCAAACTCATGATCAGTCCACATCTGCAGGTTTGGGGGGTAGCAGCCAATCCAATTTGGCCGGATGTCATCCGCTGCCAGCCAAGTCTGGGGTATGCGGATCCTATCCGGGGTATCTCTTGGGTTACTCCGGCTGGCCGGAGCTGTCCATGAGAACCATTCCCTGCGCACTGACATGATGGCTTTGTGGTACCACCAATGAGGGCGGCGCTTTTGCCGTGATGATGTTCTTGTGGAACCTCGGGGATAACATCTAAGGCCGGAAGATACGGCATTTATATAGGCGGCTGATATTTGAGCTCAACATATTGCCGAATGTACTTTGCGATCATTCCTACTCAAGTAGAGTGCGTCTGAGAGCCTTCTAAATTGGCTATTATGAAGTCCGTTCAGCGAGATGGTTAGTCCAAAGAAAGAAATTGCCATTTATGTATACAAGCTTTCTATACATTTGATTCATTTACTTCTGTGATAAATAATCATCAGCTATGTACCGTAGTCTTAATATGATTCAAGGCACTGCCAGCCCGAAGCCACGGGAGCTGTCCGGCATGATAGCTGTGGCACAACTCAGCCTCCCAGCTGTCTCCACGGCGCGGAGTAACCCGCATGGTAACATTCTTGCCCGGTTGCAGCTCTCCATCTTCTACACCAATCAGAGTGATGCGATCTCCCTCTTGCACTCGGTCGTAGTCAGCAGGATCAGCGAATGTAAGTGGGAGCATTCCCTGTTTCTTCAAGTTCGTCTCGTGAATACGAGCGAAAGACCGGGCGATGATGGCAACGCCACCGAGGAAGCGAGGCTCCAGTGCGGCGTGCTCACGCGAACTGCCCTCACCGTAGTTGTTATCTCCGACCACGCACCAACGAATGGAGTGGTGCTTCAAGTCCCGGGCCACTTCATGAGTAAGCTGGACCTCGTTCGTCAGCGGATGTCTCGTGTGACCTAGCATCTGCGGGTCGTTGTCTAAGAATGCATTGGTTGCGGTTGTGAGCATGTTGTGGCTAATGTTCTCCAGATGGCCACGATACTTGTACCACGGACCAGCCGGTGAAATATGGTCCGTCGTACACTTGCCCTTGACCTTCATCAGCAACTCCATGTCGGTAGCACTTCCGCTCTTCCAAGCTGGGAAGGGCTCCAAGAGCTGTAGTCTGTCGGACTTCTCATCGATGATAACCGAGTAAGAGGAGCCATCTGACGGGGGCTCTTGGAAGCGATCTGCACCAGGATTGAATGATTCTGGCAATTCCTGGCCTACGGGAGGTGTAAGCCGCAGTGGCTGGGATCCTTCCGCTGAGATACTGTCGGTGACAGGGTTAAAGTCCAGGCGGCCAGCATAAGCAAAGGCCGTGACCAGCTCCGGCGACGTGACAAATGAGTGAGTAGCCGGGTTGCTGTCATGGCGCCCCACAAAGTTACGGTTGTAGCTGGAGATCACAGAGTTTTTCTCTTTTCCGCGGACATCCACGTCCTTACGGTCCCATGACCCGACACATGGTCCGCACGAGCTGCTCAGAACCATAGCACCGGCGTCTTCGAGATCCTTCAGGATACCAGCCTCTTCAGCGGTGGCCCGGATTCTTTCGCTGCCCGGCGAGACCAAGAAAGGAGTTTTGAACTTGGTTATTCCGGCCGCCCGGGCTTGATTGACCAGCTGCCGGGCCTTGTCCAAATCCTCATAGGAACTGTTGGTACAGCTACCCACCATGGCGTGACTTAAATTCATTGGCCAATCACTCTCAGCGACCGCAGTAGCCAGCTTTGAAATGGGGTGGGCGAGATCCGGTGTGAATGGGCCGTTGACATGCGGCTCCAGAGTGTTCAAATCGATCTTGATGATTTCGTCGTAGTACTCCTCGGAGCCCTTATCGGCGGTGAGCAGAAGGTCTTTGACTGGGTTTGCTGCTCTCACAACATGACCGCGGGCGGTGGCACTCAAATAGCGAGCGATCGCATCCGAGTAAGGGAATATACAAGAAGTCGAACCAATTTCCGCAGACATGTTGCAAATGGTGGCCATAGCTGTCGCGCCCAGAGTCTCCGTACCCGGACCGAAGAATTCAATGATGCGACCTTTCCCGCCAGACACGCCGAGTATTCCGGCCAATTTGCAGATGATGTCTTTTGTTGATGCCCAGCCTTGGAGCTCACCCGTAAGTTCGACTCCAATTACTTTGGGCGCGACCAGCTCCCAAGCCATTCCCGACATAGCGTCGACAGCATCAGCTCCGCCAACGCCAATTCCAAGCATGCCCATTCCACCTGCATTGGGGGTATGGGAATCCGTTCCAATGATCAAACCTCCTGGCCTAAATTCCAAAAACGTCAGTCATGGTAATTGCGGGGCTCATGTGGTAGACATACATCGCATAGTTCTCGAAGATGACAGTATGGATGATTCCAGATCCAGGTTTCCAGAAGCCGATCCCGTACTTCTTCGAAGCGCTACTCAAGAAGTCATATACCTCTGCATGTTCTGTGGTCGCACGCTGCATATCCTTTTCCGCGCCGTTCTCCGAGATTATCAGATGATCGCTGTGCACTGTTGTCGGTACCTGTACGCGCGGAAGGCCTGCGCTGATAAACTGCAGCAAGGCCATTGTTGCGGTCGCATCATGGCAGGCGACTCGGTCGGGGCGCAGCTCCAAAATGGTCTTTCCCCGGGCAATCTTATCAATATTCCAGCGACCGCTATCCGTGTCCAGTAAATGACTGTATAGGGTCTTTTCGGCTAGTGTGAGCGGGCGATTTGATCCCTGCTTAATCGCTTCGATGGCACGAATCTGTTTGGGGTAATGAACACCCAGAATCTGTCCAATGACCAATATTAGCGTCAACTACTCTGGGTTGAGATTGAGGCGCACTGACTGGGTTACCTGAAACGGTTGTCGCATAGTTCCGGGCTCCGTTCAGAGAGAGCGGTCGGTATGATGCTTTTAGCATCGGTAAGCTCTGGCGACATCGCTGCATTGTGCTGACTTGAGAATCAAGATACGAGTATCAGCCATTGAGGAAGAGGAAGTTACAAAGGATATCCTCGAATTTGATCGCAGATTGCGTAGGTCAAGCTCTGTCTCCGGCCGAGGCAAAAGGGCGGGACTACTCCGGATCCGGCTTCGGAGCTATCCGAACAATGTCTAAGAGCATCTGCCCCGGGCTACTCCAGAATGCGGGATGGCCCGTCGGATGGCCCGATTGTCTTCCCGCTTTTGTAAGCTGGACCACTACCATCTACCTTCTGGGGCCACCGTCTTGCCCTTTTGCAACCCCGTACTATCGAATCAATCGTGAACAAGTAGCTATGGCTGTCAGACCAAACGTCCTCAGCGCGTTGCGGCGTTTCACCTCTTGTGATGTAAGTTATACCGTTCAGCACGACTCTGGCTTGAGCTCAACCAATCCCTTCAGGTCGGCGACGCCCTCGTCAAGCTCGGAGTCCCTCAGGGCGGCTATTTATCCGGTCTCAAAATGTACTCTCCGGATTTCATGTCACCCACAGCAAAGTTCCTCGGCCCGGCATACACAGTGAAAATGGTGCATGCCTCGGACAAGGTTTCGCCAACGCCTAAGGTTCATTTCGCCGATGCCATCCCCAAAGACAGCGTTGTATTTGTGTCACAACCGAGAGGCTTGATCAGTGCTTGTTGGGGAGGACTCATGAGCACTCGGGCTCAGAAACGTGGTGCTGCCGGAGTTATTATTGATGGCAAATTTCGCGATATCAATGAACACCGGGAGCTGGGAATGACCCTGTTTGCGCGCGGCATTAGCATTTTGGGATCCAACTCTTTCACTCGTTCTTCTGAATTGGATGTACCAGTTACTTATGAGAACTCAGAGAATGGGGGGCAGGTTGTTATTAATCCTGGTGATTATATCCTTGGAGATGCGGATGGGGTGGTTGTCGTTCCGCCTGAAAAGGCAGAAGAGTGCGTGCGCCTTTGCCAGGAACGCTTTGATATTGATGAGGAGACACGGCGTTGTTTGGAACAGGGTGATGAAATAGGGAGCACTATCAAGAGGTTGAGGAAATAAGCTAGCCGTGAGATCCAGCTTGTTTTGAGGGACTGTATTGTCCTTCTCGCAGACTTGTGAATAGCCTTGAAGTAAACACTGGTGCCTCTATGGATTGTATCGGAATGTATAGTATATGAGACACACTGTGGTATTCGTTTTATATAGTCTGTCGGCTCCGATCGACAAAGGCCTTGTGATGGGGGTAACGGTGATAACAGACTGGTGTGCTTTCACAAGGCCGCTGTGCCTGAGAATGGGTCCCAGCCCCAGTCTCCGCGGATAAATTCGGCGAGAAAGCTCTCCATCGCAGAGTCAATGGAATATGTGTCAGTAACATCCATGCCATTCGGGTTGGGAAACAACAATCCAGGTTCTCCGAAACCAAGATCCAAATTGTCTCCTAAACAAGCAGAGACATTAGCACCCAAAGTGATTAGTACGCCCGTGGATGTAAGTTATGCCGAAAATACTCACCTGTAGAGTCATGAAACCCTGCATTGGGGAGACCACCGAGCCCTTCAGGGTGGCGGGATGAGTCTTCCGTTAGTTGAATACTCGAATTATTAGGAAATTCGGGAACCAAACTGGAATCGTGTAGATCAGGTTGACAGCCAATCTCAGCATGTTGGGTGTGTAGTGAGCCCCGCATTTTTGATGGGGAG
Organism: Aspergillus costaricaensis CBS 115574; assembly: GCF_003184835.1. Classification (NCBI taxonomy): domain Eukaryota; kingdom Fungi; phylum Ascomycota; class Eurotiomycetes; order Eurotiales; family Aspergillaceae; genus Aspergillus; species Aspergillus costaricensis. The sequence goes on from NW_020291808.1 coordinate 185,379, forward strand.
GTCTGAGTACGACTTAACTGCCGTATAGTAAGGTCGACCATCTTGTCGAAGCTTCCCTTGCCATTACGTACAGAAGGCCACCACTGACCACCGATACTGAGGAGGTTGGAGCAGATCCGCAGATCCCTCAATACCTCCGCGAACGGGGTGGTGGCCTGAAGAGAGGGCGATGCCCAGATGCAGTAGATCAGTGTCGCGCCTGAGGAAAATATACCGTGAATGTTTCGCCAGTTGTATAATAGCTGTTCCTCTGAACTGAGATGATCGTATATGCGTAGCTTTCGACTGCAACTTTGATAGCACTGTTTTAAAGCACTTGGCGATGGCGAACGGAATGCTTGGGAAGGTTGAAAAAGGAGCGTCACTGCTGAGTGGTACAAAATCTCCAACCTGAGTTTCTCATGCTCAACGCTTTTTCTGTCCTCTTCTCGGTCAGTCGGCGGTTGTATGAGAGATGTCTCGGTTAACCATGCGTCAAGGTCAAGCTTGATCTGTGCCTGATGATTTTCAAGGTCATTCGGCCACACGAGCGGGCGAAGCTGTTTGGGTAAATGATAGAAAAGGAGCTTTATCTCAGTTATGTACTGATCCAGTCTGAAACGACGAATGGACATTGTCATATGGGCGGACGATGGCGCTGAAACATGGAGTTTGCAATTTCCAATCATAGACAATTCTTCAGTGACATCTTCTACTTCGGGACGTTGCATATCAAAGGTTTCATCCCTAATACCTAAAGGACGGCCTTGGATGGTGGCTATTGTTCTATGACGTTGTTAGGCTCAAGCGCATCGGGGAACATGGATGATTCCCTACCGATCAAGGGAGTATGTTGTATAAAATATCAGTCTCTTGACAGCCAGAGACGTTCTGGAAATGCCTGTAGACGGGCTAGGTTCTCGATGAAGGCCCAAGTCAATGCAATGCGACATTGCTATATGTGCCAGTGTCCAAATATTGAGGCCAGCCGGGCAGATCATGCTATGAATCGCCAAGAGTAATATACCCTGCAGAGATGTCACTGACACAGAGGAGAAGCAACTGGATGTTTCTGCTAAGGCCATTCTGTAGAATTTTGTCGGAGAGTAATCAAAGCTCTTCTTGCGCGTTAGTACGGTCGCTGCCAGAGAGAAGACCATGAAGACATGAAACACGGCTGTAAATACTGATATCGGCGTAGACGGTTTGCCGCTTTCATGATCAGCCATGCCATTGTACTCGAAGGGTTCCAGGCCTTCCATCCACCCGTTGCTATCGTATTGGCCCGTGGGTTCCATCTGTGTGCTCTCATACAATGCCAAATACGCATTGACTAGCGAAGGCGCATGAAGAACGGGGTAGTCAATATGTATATGCTGGAAGTAGACCGCAAATAAGATTTCAGCTTCCTCGGGGGGAGGGAGTTCCTAAATATATGATGAGAAACGTGACCGGAAACCGAGGGGAGCGACAGACCCTTGTCAAGCTCTGGTACAGAGAGCGATAGCCTTGCTTCAAGGCTTGAGAGATTGAATGCCTCCCATACTTGCTAGTTTCACTATTGGATGATGGGCTGGATACCTGTGTATCTCTATCCACTCCAATCAGCTTCGTGAACAGCAGTCCTGAGGAAGAACCCATGTAGTGCTGTTGTCGGGAATCTGAATGTAGGGACAGCATCCCAAATGCATTTGCCACAGATGATGCTTCTGCACGTGGGGTCTGGTCAGGTTCTGGGTCCTCGACTAAGTTGTACGGTCGTTTTCTTGTGGCTGGCTTGTCGCGACTCTGTGTCTCAGTCTCCAGCATAGTAGTGACAGCATTGCCACAATCGGAAACCCCCGAGCTAGACGGCAATGTCAATTCATTCTCACCCATATTCACGGATGGCCCTTTGGTCAGATCGAAGTCCGGGTCCAAAAGTTTGATCTGTTGTTCGAGCCATGTGAGTCTGGCACGGCATTGCGCGATGAAACTGGGACATCACAGGACAATTAGTGCGGCTGAGGGCACAGAAGCCACGGGTGGAGGAGATCTTACTCGCGAGGAATCGAAATATCACGGTTCCGACCATCAACATCGATACAAGGGACCCTCGCTCGCGAGCAATTGCTACATGCGGGGATGCGGCCGTCACACTCCGGGGCAGGTAATTAGCAAAGATGCACAGTCACAAGCTTGGCAACATGAACATGAATGTGGGCCAACCTTGACGCGTTTAGCTCGACACCGACGACAGGCGATCCGGACTTTCTTCGGAGCAGGAGACCCCGGGCGCTCTATGTCTCGGGGACTCATCTTGGAGATTTGCGAGATGATGTGTGCAAAAGCTCGATGAACCAGCGCAACGGCAACATGCGACCGGCCGGATTTGTGGGGGAAAGCGGAATGCCGGGGGCGGCGGGTGACTTTGGACTCGGTCGTCGGCACATGATTTACTCCACAACCGTTTTGGTTCCTGCTTCTTTTCTCTTCTTCCCCCCTTGCAAACCCTTTATAACTTCAATTTGCGATACTAATAACCACGATGTATGTTTTGCTTGCTTCTCCTTTCTTGACTGATATCGCCGTCAAGTTTCTAGTGCCTAGTCATTTCCTTTATGCGAAACTACATATATCGAGTACTGTTAGTGGATAGTATGAACCTGCCAGGTGAGCTGATCAAAAGTTTGGATAAGTAATGAAAAGAAATATCGAGAATAAACCTAGTATACAGCAGCAATGCTATAATGATTATAACATTCAACATGTTTAACTCAGAGAGGAATTGATGACATCTCAACGTTGAAACTGTACCAATGTCGCCACTCTGCGGGCTCAGCATCGATGCATCCTCGGGGCATGTTGAGAGTATCAGTGACGATCTCTTTAAGTGCAGATATAAAAACTGACATATGGACAATGCATGATCCATAATTTAGGGTCATATGCAGAGTACAGCAATATGCAGACTTGCCAATTCGTAGCCTTCAATATAGTAGGGACTTCATAGGGGGATGTGACAAGTTTGGAGCCTTCAGCTGCAGAAATGATGATATTCTCTAGCTTACTGTAGCAGGCGCCACTTTCCGATTCACCAGATTGACATGAGTATATATGTTCCTGAAACGCATGTCCGACGGCCTCCAGCGCTGCATATCATCTGCAGATGAGACCTAACCGCAGATAGTACCATATTCTCACGGTGCTAATACTAAACCGGAAGATACTACAGCCAGGAGGATCGGGGAGGCCAATTTCTCGTCCAATTATCACAAGACAAGTCTTTATCAAGACAAGATTGCAGATCACAACCAACATGGCATTGAGGGGAGATTGTATGTCGTGTTGCATGAGACCCCAAGTACATGGACAGGGTCGCTCCGGCTGCCGTTGGGACCCGGAGTAACCCGCGATCCCGAAATGGATCCGTATACAGACAAGGCGAGCCGATCAGACTTACAAATATGAAATAAAGTGCAGCTCCCAGGTCCCTACCAATGTATTTGTTCCCTCGATGTTTCTCGAAGGTATCAGATTTGCTAAACTCTTCCGAAGCCCATCATGACCGTCGAACACCAACCATGCCCGGAACCGGTGCTGTTTCCAAATGGTGGCTGGGACGTCCACCACCACATTTTCGAGCGTATGATTCTGGACTCCACTCATAAGCTAAACACTCTATTAAGTAACATCATACTGATGCGATCGTATGTGTAGCGGCGAAATTCGCCTACGCCCCTGACAGACATCTCACTCCGCCACCCGCGACCGTCGAGCAATTTCTCGCATTTAAAAACAAGATTGGGATCACCAACTCGGTTCTCACGCACGGTTTATCATACGGGTCAGACTGTACATCTCTCAAAACATTTGTCCGCGAACTAGGGGAGTCGGGAACGAGGGGCATTGGAGTCATTAACCCAGAGACAATAACACCAGAGGAGCTCCAAGAAATGCAAGCAAAGGGTATCCGAGGTATCCGAGTCAACTTGTACCAATACCAGGCAATGCACGATGTGGAACGGCAGAAACAAGCTTTGCGTGCCCACATTAGAGCTATCAAGCCACACTGTCCCGGATGGAGTATAGCATTCACTCACGTGCATCCCGAGTTCTGGGGAGAGTTGAAGCCTATCATCGAGGAGGAGATGGGATCCTCTAGCCTGCATCTGGTCACTGATCACTTTGCATTGCTCAAGGCCGCTAGTATGTTGCCTGCAGAGTACGAGGGTGATATCACTCGTCAGCCCGGGTTTACGGAGATCATGGATCTGGTCCGTTCTGGACTTCTATACGTGAAACTTAGCGCCCCATACCGCGTAAGTCATGAAGCTCCGCGGTATGCAGACGTGAAGCCTCTGGTGCGCGCTTATGTGGATGCCAACCCGCAACAGATCCTTTGGGGGAGCGACTGGTGAGGATTCTCAAATAAGCACTGTCATGGTTCGCTGCTAATGCTCAAGTTAGGCCTCATACCCCGCATATGAAGGTTCGTACACGTGAAGAGGCACTGACGGAAACACCATATCTGGCCATCGATGACGCGGAATGGCTGAAGAGCTTGCGGTCCTGGGTCAGTGCAGAGGAGTGGCAGGCGATAATGGTGTCCAACCCCACTAAACTGTATAACTGGTAAAGCTGCATGTTATTGCGATGATAGAATATGAGAGTATGGCAGTTATGCCACATTATAGATAACTATAACCTCTTATTGAACTACATAGAGCTCGTAGATGCTCAACCTCGGCAGGGAAGAGCCAGAAGTACACAACAAAACAGGGGATCGGAAGAGCCGTGACACGCCTAATCCATTTTGGGAATAGCTGGTTTTCGGGATTCAACGGTATCTCCGACGTCCGACTTCCGACCGTCGAAAAGGTTCCACCTTTTGCAAGTCACATTTGTCCTGAAGAATATAGTCTCGTTTTGGTCCCTGATTTAGTATATATCTGCCAACGTAACCTATTTTCTCTTCGATGGTACCCGTGCTGTGAAACTTCCATCTAATCTTTGGAGCAATTGATCTGTCTTATCAAAATGGGGCCAAGGGTGACTGACGATCCTCATCAAGCGGGTCCCCCAACCAACAAACGCGGCTTGGAATCCGAGTCCATCTCAATCCTCCACTACCGGGCTTGGCGCAACGCAATCCCTCCTAAATATTCCTCCAGACCATTGCTTCTTCATGAATTACACCCTTGACACGCACAATGTCGGCCTCTATGCCCTCTAGCTATCGCTCCCTCAATCTACCAAACTCCCTGCCCCCGCTAAATCAGTCGTGCGAGAGTTGTAGGGCGCTCAAAGTACGCTGTCTGCCGGATCCCAACGTCCCGCGCCAGTGTCAGCGCTGTACCCGCACGAGAAGAACCTGCGTGTTTGCCCGCACGCTCCGACGACAGCCACGGAAGAAGACTGGCTCTCGAGTGGCCCAGTTGGAAAGAGACGTGCGGGATTTGCGCTTCCTGTTACATGACCAGATCCGACCGGATTCAGACCGCGGGGGAAGGGCAGATGATGCCGCGGCCGCGGCCGCAGCTACTGATCCTCCGGGGGCGTCTGGCCGCGACGTAGCGTCCTTGCCCGCCCTCTCATCATCCACGCGCATGGAGCCCCCTATTGTCCACAATGCCTCTGCTCAGGGTGACTCAGATCAGCATGCTGGGAATCCTCCTGCCGAGCCTGCTCCCGCCAACAGTAGCCTGACCCTGATGCAGTCGCCAGCTGGCTCTGGGGACGTGGTTGATCGCGGCATCGTATCGCTTGACATGGCGCAAACGTTGGTCTCATTCTTTATCAACGAACAGATGCAATTCTACCCAATGGTCGTGTTGCCATCAAACACAACTGCGGAATCATTGCGCAGAACGAGCCCGGTGCTTTTCCTGTCTATTCTAGCTGCTTCCTCAATGACCTTAAATCCTCACCTCGCGGAGACTCTGAATGAGGAGATGCTAAAGATATTTGCAGAACGATTTTTCCTCAGACAGGAAAAGTCAGTGGAGCTGATTCAATCAATCCTCTTGATGCTTATCTTTTACTTCCCCCCAAAGTCACGTTTACAGGGTCAATATTACCAATACACGCACATTGCGACCACCATGACTCTAGAGCTTGGTATAGCAGCTGGACCGGCGGGACGGAAAAATTACCGTTGTCATGGCGGATATGGTGATTTACCAGCTTCCATCCATAGTGCCCAGGCGCGCGCCGTACTGGGCTGCTATCACTTCGCGTCCAAGTATGGACTCTATGATTATCACGTAGTTGTTACACGACTGACCTAGCCGTAGCATAGGGATTCGAACGCATCGACCGAATATGCTCCGCTTCAACGATGTGATAGACGGGTACATACACCACCTGAGAGAATCTACAATCGGCCTAGATCAGCAAATAGCAACATGGTTTGGCCTTCAGCGGATCGTTGACGATACACTGTCCTCACTGGGCCAGGACAATACCCTAGTGGATATTTCCCTTCGTGAGTCGCAGATGCTTCCAATCCTGAATTGGTTCGATTCTCGGATGCTTCAATGGAAGAGGACGACTCCGAAAAACATGCTCACAAGTAAGTCGCATCAACACATAGATGGAATCCTGCTTATACGATAATTCCCAGCATGGATGAACCTGGAATATCACCACATGTACCTCGCCATCTACGAACTTGCCGCTGGTGAAAGCTACCGCGACCCCGACGCTCCAACCCGCAAATACTACACCCTCCCACCCTTAGAAGGCGACATGGAAAGACACAAAGCAAACGCACCTATAACGGCTGCACGGGTCCAGATAATAACGAAATGGCTGCTGGCCTCCCACCAGATGCTAGACGCCTTTTTAGAATGCGACACCTCTACCATGCGCAAGCTACCTAACATGACCTACACACGAATGATCCTGGGCATCTCATCCCTACTTCGGATATATCACACGGCCCAATTTGGTCCTCTCGGTGAGGTGGTCTCTTCCCAGATGATGGACGTTGACGGCTACCTGGACCGCGTCGGACAAGCTCTATTACGAGCGAGTGGAGAGCAGAAGTACCGCGTCCCGAGCAAATGGTATCACGTTGTTGCGATCAAGAATCGAGAGTGGTTTGAACAGATCCAGAAACGGATTATTGCTCGCCCGATTGATACACATACCTATCTACGCGGCGGAGTTCCCCCACCAGCGTCGGGTGTCCCCATGTTGGACCCTCACCGTGGCCCAGGCTCAGCTGCCATACTACCCTCGCTCGGGAGTGGCATGGCGGGTCCCTCATATGCTGAACCGTGGTATGTAGACGATGCCGCAGGAAGGGTTGATGCGTCACGGTCTTTCCCTGCTGTGAATGCACCAGTCTTGTATATGGGACAGATGCAGCCAGTAGAAGGGGATATCGGTGAGAGTGCTTTCCCATTACAGGTGGGTGACGAACCGTGGCGGTTGGATGAGTCGATGCAAGAGAGCGTGCCATTCCCATATTGATGCCGGCAATTCCTTACATCCGGCCTAAACGGTCTAAAGGTCGATGCCAATGATTCACCTGATAATGATCTGTAAATAAACGACTGCTACGAACATCCCAATCCTTGGTTAGCGAGGAGAACAATGACAGCCTTTTTCTAGAAGATCAAATTGTCACGAAGCCCCCCAAGTGCTAACATTTCTACGTGACACTCATGATTATCATCATGGTTCAGTTGGAATTTTCATTCAATTCATGTAGATTAGGACCTTTTAATTTTGATATCCTCCGAAGTCCGGTGAGGTAAACGCTATGCATTTGGGCTGGGCCTATTCACAGAGCTTGAATATCCCGTGGATTGATCATGGTCAAAGACAACGCGTCCATACTCACCAATGGTCCCACTTACTACACTACCAAGCCCAGTTAGTTCATTGCTCAGAATACTCACGTGTTATTGATAGGGAAATAAATTGGAGCAGGCGGAAGTCGGAAGGGAACCACGACCGACTCCGTAGCCCTCGACTTTCCAGGCTATACTGTCTACCGAAAGGGTAAAAGGTCCGGGTCTCCGCACTACTGCTTATGATCAACTGGCTTCAAGGCTGAGTATTAATTCCAGAATTGATGAAACCAGGCTCGTTGAAATGCTATTGCGGACGTCATGCAAAGCTACTGGGTCGATTTCATCAAGAATGGCAACCCTAATGGCGAAGGATTGACCTATTGGCCACCCAGTAAGGGAAATGCAACGACTATGTGGCTTGGCGACTCTTGGGGAGCTGGAAAGGTTGCAGAGACTGCCCGAATTGATCTAATCCGGAGCTGGTTCAGCCAGAATGTCGAATGGTAGGATACCTCGGGTGGGTCGGACTGTGGGAGATAATCTGCGTGAGAGTAGATCAGCTTCAGTAGCTTACGTGGTAGTGGTAGATATCTTATTTAGCTTGCAGTCTATAGCCCATGGCAATAGCGGACTTTGCATACGCGTACTGAGTTGAAACAATCTTTTCTTATTTTTTTTTTCTTCTGGTCATTTGTCTTCACCTAATTTTTCCTAAAGATGCACGGTCCACGTATATCTCGTCCTGTATCCAGTAAAATTGACACAATCGACGTAAGAAAAAGAAAACTGGAACATAATCGTCAGGGTCGTCAACCCTAACTGGACCCTCAGGGACTAACTAGTAGGCGGCCGCGTAGCCCTCTCCACTCTGCCCTCTAACCCGCCCTATTTACGCCATCAAAAATGCTCATATCTCGGTTGTTGGCGCCTGAAAGCCCTGATAAGATGCGATCAGTGGGCGGATGGACCCTTCAACGGAAAAGCCGGCAGCCGGAGATCGGGGGATGCCGCCACAGCCACATCCGACGTCCGACAGAGACTTATCACAATCGTATTCGGACCGCGTCTAGGCAGGTACGGATGCGTAAATAGTTAGTATATTCTGCACGAGCTTTACCTGGGCTGACTGGAACCCATCCCTGGTCAAACTGTCCGACGCCATGAACCCCGGCAACGCCACAGCAGACAACTTCGACCTCTCACCCTTCTACAACCGCGGCTCGAAACTCATCCACTACCACGGCCTCGCGGACCCGTCCATTGCCACCGGCAGCAGCGTCGACTTCTACAAGCAGGTTCAACGGACTTTGCAAAGCAAGGGCATTGATCTGGATGACCTCTACAAGTTCTACTTGATCCCGGGAATGGAGCATTGTGGAAGCACGCCGTCGAATATGGAGGCACCGTGGTATATTTGTGGTTCGTCGCAGGCGTCGAGTATTGGAAGTGAAAGGTTGGCGAATCATTTTCATGAGAGGAAGGGGTTTGATGATGGGAAGCATGATTCGTTGTTGGCTATGATTGGATGTGTGGAGAACGGTACGGTGCCGGATTATTTGGTTGCTACTAAGTTTCATGATGAGAATGAGTGGGATTGTGTTGTTAAGTAGAGGCCGATTTGTCCGTGGCCGAAGCAGGCTATGTATATCGGGAATGGGAGTTTGTGGGAGGCGAATAGCTGGGAGTGTGAGGGGTTATATTAGGGGTAGGCTTGGGGGGGTTGTATACCTAGCTATGCCTTGGTTGATTGAGGGTGATTGTACTCTTCATTTCTATCAAGTTTTGTGGCTTATATTTTCTATACTCCGTTTATTGATCATGTTCTCTTGTGGTGACATACCAGAGACTCCATCGCAGCGGAGTGTGATATCTAACCCTCCGCCCTATAGCTACGGACCGGTTGGCCGATCAGATGATTCAACAAAACAACTGACAATTTCATGGGAGTGTAGAATTCCTAGATATAATGAGCTGTGATTGGCTCCACTTCTATCCTGTACGCTCTCCAGTGTCTGGGTTATTGTGGTAGGTCATATGGGAAGCGTACTCCAGCCACGCTTATGCGCAAATCCTGCTACTTCAGCCATTGCCTACGCCCTGTAATTGGAGATCCTTGCTTGGCCAAAGCCAATCAAGGGGCCATTCCGGTTCCAGGCTCTCGAGCGGCTTTCGCACGTGGAACGTACGCCGCACATGGCCGCCATGTGTTGAACTTGTCAAGAAATCTAAACAGGTTAGGCTGAGTTGTAAATCAGATAGCTGCTCGCTAACAGTCAAAGACATTCACCATGGCTACTCTTCGTCAAAGGTCTCCGCAAACGACACTTGCAGTGCCAACAAGGTAATTACAAAGTAGTGGCTTGCCTTCAGCCTGATGAGACACAAGGTGGTCTGAGCTCTTTCCTCAGATGCTATGTAATGCTATCTAACACGTATGTCGGGAATTTCCTACGGTATGAGACAATCTCAAGCTGATCATCTTTGCTATGGTTGGAGTACAACGGAAGCAGTCTATGTCATGGTAGATAGGCGAAATTAGAATGGTACAAGCATCATAATCATCATGAAAAATAGAAAGACCACAGATCACTCCTAAACATCATTACCTCTGGATATATTGGAATTATTCAGTGCATAGGTGAACAAGATATCACCGCAGCGAGCGACCTGCTATGTACATCATCTCGACCACACGCGGTTCACCTCCGCCCCGACACAGTAACGCACCTGCAGACCTAGGGATCGCAAATAGTAGTGAATTATACCCTACATCCAGTTCTTATCACAGGCGTATCGATCGAGCTATTAATTAAGAGTTCCAAGATACCATCTTCAGCGCTCACGCCAAGCGCACATTCAAAAACGGGTATAACGACAACGTCAACTGTCCACTAATCCTTAATCTCCGTTATCTCCCATTCCGCCCTCTCAGCCTGACGACTCCGCCACGCTTTCTGGATGATAAGGCCCAAAATCCCACAGAGCACGATGAAGACCACGACAAAATCCAGAATCACACCGGGTTCTTCACCAGCCCAGCTGCGCTTTCCGATGGTTTTGTGAGACAGGACTGTGGTCGATCGGGGAAAGTTGATGGCGGGCATTGTGAACTTCTTGTTCGAATGAGGAAGAAGATCGTTGAAAAGGTTGGAAGCTGCGCGATAAAGTCTGCTTTGATCTGATCTGCTGTTATGCTTGAAGTTCTGTATGGTATCTACGAGGCGTGTAGTACTCACAATTTTATGGCTAGAACGGTGAAGAAGTATTAACGTCCCAAACTGTTATGTTCAAGAATTATAGACGGTGGAAGTGTACTAAGAGAACAGAGAATGGACCGCAGCTACAGGGGCTTAAGCTGCCTGTTGTTATCCTAAAGGTGTAAAAGTCAATCTAGTCTATCCCAAAGAATACCTTGGCTATCCCGCGATAATATGTAGTAGTCCAGTCCTAATGATCAGGCAAATCCCTCACCTACCCGAATTACCTTCCCGTTCCTTGACTGCGTGATTTTGTCATAGCTCTCATATCACGAAGCATTCCGGTAACGAAAACCAATAGTATAGATTATTATAGTGATGTCAGCATGCGCTTCTTGAAGGTTTGGGTAGTTGATTGGCGAGGATATGGCAGGGAGGATTCCGTGGGGCAATCGCGGATTTCTCGGAAGCTTGAGACCGGTTTCTTGCAAAGCTGATGAAGGTCTGGGGGCCTATCATGGAGCTGAACCCCATATGCCGCATATCCGACTGGGTCGTATTGGCTGGGACTGGCAGGGGTTCGGTCCGTCGGCATGGCGGGATCTGGTCGTGGCTGAGAAAACGGGGCACGGATATGGATGGAGGACATGCTTGGATTTGGGTCTAGATCGTTAATTTGAACAACAAAAGAGTTGCATGCTATCGCATGACGATGTATTGCGAGTGTTGAAGGTAAGAAGTTTTCTATTCTATAGCAATGTTACGTTTCATGATACCCTGTATTTTTTTGCAGTTGTAGTCGATGAAAGGAGAACCTGGTAGTCTACTTCGACCCTATCTGCGTCCCGTCTTCCCATCCATTTCGTGCGTGCAAAGGGCAATGATGGACGTGGCGATAACACAGGCCTGTGACAGAGTGGGTCAGGACCAATCAAGCTTTTGACCTCCGCACAGATCGTCGACTGACTCGTACCTTTTGCCGAACATGACATCAACAAAGCTTCATCTGACCTTTCGGGGCGTTATACTTCGTAGACAACCCTCGGACCGCGCTGAGGTATTTTTAACCCATCTTGAGCCTCATCACATTGAGCAGCAAGTAGTAGCATCAAGTGAGATGATGGGATTTTAGATATCGTTTAGAGCGCATTGAGGTACTTTCAGATCACTTTGGACTGTAAGCAATGACCGAGGGTCATTGCCAGCGATCCTGGGCATCAATGTGCAAGTGGAGCGACAGCTACAAGCTTCACACCATCTCCCAATAACAGCCACTCCTACATACAGCTAACGACAATCCCTAACTCAATTCGGAATGGCCAAACATTACACAGTTACAGCTCAGGCGTGCAACCCAGTGAGACACCTGCAGTAAGCATGCAGCATGCAGCACGCGACGTCATGAGGTATTTCAGCTTCGTATCTCCGAGCTTGCCGATTTCCGACCGGACAGCAAGCAGCAAAACAGGATGAGCAAAAATCCCAGTTAGGTTTTACTAAAGACCGCTTATATCGTCTGCGGGCGTACAAAACTGCTTGACATTCCCTGTTCCTGTCTCCTTAATCCCCGATCTCCGTTCCGGTGCAGTTGGTTGGACCTTCCGCGCTATATTTTCTCTCTTTCTTTCCCTCCCAGTAATCCCATACGGGGCTACGCCATCACCCACAGTATGTCTACTAACGGCGACGTCGAGCACGATGCCGGCTCGCGCCGTGCCTCCCGATTTTCCAGCCGGTCTGCCCGGTCGGACACGAAACTCGACGAGTACACCAGACTGGTGAAGTTCATGTCCACGTACCGCGAGAAAGACGCAAATGATCCCGGAGAGGGAGAAATCCACGAAAGCCGGGTGTGGTATGCGCCGTGGAGGAAGAGAAGATTTCGCTGGAAGCATGTTGGGTCGTCGCGCGAATTTCCGGAAGAGTGGCGCCTGACTGATATCCATCATGGGTTATCGGGGTCGGAGGTCGAGACGAGGAGACGATCGGCAGGTTTCAATGAATTGAGCTCGGAGAAGGAGAACCCGGTTGCGAGGCTGTTGTCGTATTTTCAGGGCCCGATTTTATATGGTGAGATTTGATGATCGGTTTTGTTACTGATTGGGTGTGGTGAATGCGCTGACGGTTGTGTTTGTAGTTATGGAGATTGCGATCCTACTTGCTGCGGGTTTGAAGGACTGGATCGACTTCGGTGTTATTATCGGTATTCTGTGCCTGAATGCAGCAGTTGGTTGGTACCAGGAGAAGCAGGCTGAGGATGTGGTTGCCAGTCTGAAGGCCGATATTGCCATGCGCAGTACTGTTGTTCGTAACGGGGAGGAGCAAGATATTTTGGCACGGGAACTGGTTCCTGGCGACGTGGTAAGCTTACTCTTACAAAATGTCTTCAACAACCAGGTGCTCATGTTTTGTTCCAACAGATCATCGTTGAAGAAGGCCAAACTGTCCCTGCCGATGCAAAGGTGATCTGTGACTACGATGAACCCGACCAAGGATGGAGTGAATACCAAAGGTTGCAGAGCGAAGGAAAATTTGAAAAGGATGCCGAGAAGTCCAATGACGAAGAGGGCGAGGATGACTCTGACGACGATGAGAAGGGCTATCCTATCCTGGCCTGCGATCATTCTGCTATTACGGGAGAGTCTCTTGCCGTCGATCGATTCGTTGGTGACCAAGTTTTCTACACAACAGGATGCAAGCGTGGAAAAGCCTACGCAGTCGTCCAAGCCACTGGGACGAAGTCCTTCGTTGGCCGCACTGCTTCAATGGTCCAAAATGCGAAAGATACCGGCCACTTCAAGATGGTCATGGATAGCATTGGAACTGCCTTGCTGGTCATAGTCATGGCCTGGCTGCTGGCAGTTTGGATTGGTGGTTTCTTCAGAAACATCCCCATCGCCTCGCCTGGTGAACAGACTCTTCTTTTCTATACCCTGTCTATCCTGATCATCGGGGTCCCTGTCGGTCTTCCTGTTGTTACAACTACCACCTTGGCGGTCGGTGCGGCTTATCTTGCGAACAAGAAGGCCATCGTCCAGAAATTGACTGCTATTGAGTCGCTTGCTGTAAGTATTCTTAGGGGCATATTCTCTCCTTTTGTTCTGGTCCCGACTTCTAAATTGCCCCTTTTGGCCCTTCATTTCAGATACTAAAAACACAACAAATAGGGTGTCGACATCCTTTGCTCCGACAAAACCGGAACCCTAACCGCAAATCGCCTCAGCATCCGGGAACCTTTCGTATCCGAAGGAGTCGACGTGAACTGGATGTTCGCAGTCGCTGCTCTCGCTTCTTCCCATAATGTGCGCTCGCTCGACCCCATTGACAAGGTTACCATCCTGTCGGTCAACCAATACCCTAAGGCAAAGGAAATCCTCCAACAAGGATGGAAAACTGAGAACTTCACGCCTTTTGATCCGGTCTCGAAACGAATCGTTGCGAATGTCTCCCTTAACGGCACCCGCTACACTTGCACGAAAGGAGCGCCTAAAGCAGTCCTATCATTGACCAACTGCTCAGAGGAAACTGCAAGAATGTACAGACAGAAAGCAACCGAATTCGCACAGCGTGGCTTCCGGTCGCTTGGCGTGGCTGTTCAGAAAGAGGGTGAAGAGTGGACCTTGTTAGGCATGCTGCCTATGTTTGATCCCCCTCGCGATGACACTGCTCAAACTATTGCTGAGGCACAAAAGCTAGGCATCAAGGTTAAGATGCTTACGGGAGATGCTATTGCTATTGCAAAGGAGACGTGCAAAATGCTGGCTCTGGGCACGAAGGTCTACAACTCGGAGAAGTTGATCAGTGGTGGTCTCAGCGGCGCCATGGCTGGTGAGTTGGTAGAGAAAGCAGATGGATTCGCAGAGGTCTTCCCAGAACACAAATACCAGGTTGTTGAGATGCTCCAGGATCGTGGACATCTTACAGCCATGACTGGAGATGGTGTCAACGATGCGCCGTCTTTGAAGAAAGCAGACTGTGGTATCGCGGTGGAGGGTGCCTCGGAGGCTGCGCAATCTGCATCGGACATTGTGTTTCTGGAGCCAGGGCTTTCAACCATCATCGATTCCATTAAGGTCAGTCACCCCTTGTTCCCATCCCACAGCCGCAATTGATCCATCCTGACAAGAAGCAGGTCGCCCGCCAAATCTTCCATCGCATGAAAGCCTACATCCAATACCGAATAGCGCTCTGTCTACACCTAGAAATTTATCTCGTAACGACAATGATCATCCTGAACGAAAGTATCCGTACCGACCTCGTCGTTTTCCTAGCCCTCTTCGCCGACGTGGCCACTGTAGCAGTCGCCTACGACAATGCCTCCTACGAACTTCGCCCTGTACAATGGCAACTCCCCAAAATCTGGGTCATCTCCGTCATCCTCGGAATCCTCCTCGCAGCAGGAACATGGGTGATCCGCGGCACACTGTTCCTTCCCGACGGCGGCATCGTCCAAAACTGGGGCTCCATCCAAGAAATAATCTTCTTGGAGGTCGCCTTAACAGAGAACTGGCTAATCTTCGTGACCCGCGGCAGCTCCACATGGCCATCTCTACCTCTCGTGGCGGCGATTTTGGGTGTCGATATCCTTGCTACTATTTTCTGTCTGTTCGGATGGTTCTCGAACCGTGATATGATTACCGATCCGTACGATCAGTATATCAGCAAAGAGACGAGCAATGGGTGGACGGACATCGTCACTGTTGTGCGGCTGTGGGGGTACTGCATTGGGGTAGAGATCGTCATTGCGTTGGTCTACTACGTTTTGAATAAGATCGCCTGGTTGGATAACTTGGGCAGGAGCAAACAAAGTAAAGGGGATGCGGCTATTGGGAATGTGCTTGCTCATATGGCTAACTTGTCGCTGGAGTTTGAGAGGGGAGAAAATGGCAATGGGAGGGTCTTTTTGGCTTCGGGTAAGGAGGAAGAGGAGGTTGATTAGGTGTGACAAGATGCTGATGTGGTTGGCGGTGTGATGGTATGATGGTGTTGAGTAAATTACAGGATGGTGAGGAATATCATTGGAGATGATGGGATCTACATATACAGCTATCTTACTATAATACTATGTCAATTGAACTACTTCTCAAATATTCTGAATCACTTCTTCCCAAATCTCTCGAACAATGCCACCCTTCAAAGGATGAGATTCGTGAGTAAATGCTGAGCCGAAAGCCCTCTTTAGGATAGCTTCGCACTTAAAGGGCATGTTTCCCAATTTAAATCTTAAAAGGCAATGCTCCTACATCAACTCCTGCGAAATTGCCTTGGTTATTGAAGGAAACTTGTCCTGAACCACCACGGGATTTCAATCCTTCGATATGAAACAAGTCCAATAAGTCACAAATGACTAGTTGTCGATCAACACCAAAGTGTTCACTAAGCTCCTAAGAAAGCTGTGGCGCCAGATGATCCACCGCGAGGGTGGGTCTAATGCTGCTAAGCTACGGAGGATCAGAGGCGAAGGATCCGAAGGATTCGGGCGGTAGTCGAACGCTGTCACCGAAAGGCCCCTGAACATGAATGCAGACGGGCCGGAAAATCATCGGTAAAACATTTCATGTAGCTAGTGGATAGCTAAAGCTATGTAAAGTGTGTTAAGCCACTCCTGGGAAGGTTGACAATCCTGACAGCATTAACACCGTCTTCCTCATATACTCTACGCATATGAATCCTTTACATCGACCCGTGGAAGTTACCTTTTCTAGATATGGGCAACTAAGAACCACTATACCCATATTCAATCCCTTTCGCGGTGCCCTAGGGTTGCCGGGGAACTCGTCCGTATGATCCTGGCACCCCGAAATCCAGGAAAGAACATATAAGGGCGCCCTTCCCTGTCGCACTGCAAAGAGACTTATCCACTAAACCATACAACTCAGTCAGCAAAGACACCTGTCAAACCTTTCAAAACTCTTACCCAAACTCCTATTCATCATGGTCCACCTCATGGCCCTCGGACTCTTTCTTATCAGCGCCCTCACCGCGCAGGCCTGTACATACTGCCAGTGCGAGTTCAGCGACAGCAGTCACTGCTGCGTATACTCGGTATGTACTGCCCCACACAGCGATACTATTTCCGAGAAGCTAATAAGCTTTCCTACAGGATGCAACCATCGGAGAGTTAGACTGTACCAGCATCTGCGCCAAAGCTCATCGGGCCGACGGCGTTAGCAATGCGGATGGCACAGCCGGTACTGCGTGCAATGCTGGAGGAAAATATGAGTGTATTAGTGCCATTACGGCGCAGGGTCGGACGCCTTGCTACACTGAGTGAAGGATATGTTGGGTTTGGAGAGAGGCTTTAGCGGAATATTAGTTGCATGGAGCATGTAGGAGGGTACAATCAGAAGCGTTGGCTTGATGAGAGAGATGTTGTACATTCAGTGCCTGAAATGACTCGTTTATATCTATACTGTTTCTCATCCTTGCTGTAACTGTGTTTCCTTACTTTGAGCTTGGGCGTAGAACCATAGGCCAATGGCATATCCCGAGGACATCTGACCCAAGGATCTCTTCTCGGGTACGCAGTATACGGAGTACTATTCGTTCCTTTCCTCAAATGCTACTGCCTATATGGCGAAAATACAGTCTAGAACAGGCCATCTCGTGGATTGTCCATTATTATCGAATCTATTTTCCCAAGAAAATAGTCTCTAGATTTGGTAGTATAGTATATAGTGTATTTATAGAAAACACTTTCTCATGGACTATTACCTTTAAACCTCAACACGACCTGACAGACATCGCACAGACCGCAAAAGCTTACCACATCCGCTCTCGATCTCTTTGACTGCAAGTCTTCTTTCCACACACTAATACTCGAGACTAACCTACCACAAAGGAACACCAAAATTATATGGCCAACATCAGCATCGTGGAAGCCGACCACGAAAGGGTCGAATTCCCCGCCACAGTCAACGGTCTCCCCACCGGATTCCCACCAGTCTTAGCACGACGTGGAGTACCCGAGTTCATGTGGGATCAAGACATGTACATCATCCGCCATATGGCAGAACGGCTCTCCAAAGACCAAAGTAGGGAGATATTTCTGGTGTGTTTCACATGCGGGCTATCGATTTGTTTCTACGGTGCCGCGGTGGATCGGTTTAATGATCGGCTGCGAACTTATGTTGATGGGATGAATGCGAGGTATGCACCATATGGGGTTGTTTGGGAGATGAGATGGGTTCCATATTGTGGGACTTTTATGTCTTATGAAACTTAGCTGGTATTAGGTATGTGTGTACTGTCAGGGATCATGAGGGGGATTATGGTTGAGATTTTGGTTCAGGAGCTGAAAATAGATACCTAGCCAGTATTGGGCGAGTTAATGCTATGTGTGTCCTCTCATGATTGGCTTCTGCTAGGTCTCAACGATGGGAACATGATTGCGATAGACCACAGGAGAGGAAGGGTGCACGAGATCCTGACTCAAAACCCTGGATGGAACGCAAGAGAGACGTGGTCTAAATGACAGATCATATGATTAGGTTGAAACTTCCTCGTGAACTTTTTTTTGGTTACGAGTGAGCACCTTAAATACCAACTAATAATGTTCTCTGGAACCTAGTGGGGTTGCCCCCCTAGCTTAAAATTGCTCGCTTCGGGACCATTGCTCGGATGTGGCGGGCCTGGAATCCTAATCGCCGGGAGGGGTTGTCGTTGGTTCCAAGCAACATGTCAACCCCGTTAACGATCAATTTTGGTAAACAGAACCTAATTTTGTGCTTGCACGATCATCGGCTCCGACTTCCATTGAGCTGTCAGTTGACCAGGCCAGCCTCTGAAGCTGTTCTTTCGTAACATGACCTGGGCGACCAATAGCTCAATGACATCTCACAAACATCGCGGCGGTGCATATAGTTTTCATACGTTTTACGATCGTGCCCAGATATGAGGATCTAGACGCAGTCTGCCACACGTCAGAAGTATCAAGTTTGTTTGCCTAATAATCAGGGGAAAGGCTCACTGAGAGAACCATAAAAGACCGAGCATAGCATGACAGCCACAAAGCCTCACCCTTACAACTTTCACCTCTACACTCCATGATGAACGCCTACCTCAACCAAGCCCAAAAACAGTCCCTCCTACTCACCCACTATGGATACTCAATCCGCCGACCTCCACGAAACCACAACCACTGAAACAAACTCCACCGACTCCCAACCACCAAACTATCAACCCTTAGAGCGTCTAATAGCCATACCCCGCGTATGCAATCTCACTGATCGACTCCTAATAAACCTCCCCTTCGTCCGCGCCTACACCGACATTCTAACCAACTTTGGGATCCCTGAAGAAGCCTTCCTCGAATTCATCGACGAGCTGAACATCATACAGGCCGGACACACAGCCCTGAAGTACATGCAAAAGGCCGGTCAAGTCATCCACTTTGCTGACCATATCGACCCCACGAAAATTACCACGCTTCTGGGACAATGTTCGGACCTCACAGCTCGTCTTATTCACATGGCATATATCAAGGGACCGTTTGCGCGGAGGACGGCCTACCTTAACAGAGCTAACCGGCTGCTGTTCCATCCCAAACATCTCGAAGTATCGATCGTCAGTGGGAAGCAGCTGAGGAAGATATTGGGCCTTCATCCAAAGTTCCCGCTTTGTGCGTCGCTATGTCCGAGGTGGACTGTACCATCGAAAACGGACCTTGTTCAGGGCCTGCGCTCGCGGGTTCGTGTACCTGGGAGACAGCTATGTCAGCTCATCGACTATGTTTATGACTTAGATCTTGCGGCGGAGGCGAAGAGGGGATGGAGCCAGGAGAATGGAAAGGTGCGGAGGGATGCGGCGAAGGTTGTTCGGGATTGGCAGGTTGTATCAGAGGTTCAACATGAGCTCTGGCGTGGGGAAGCTATCCTGTTGTATGAGATGGCGGGGCAGACTGCAGATCTGAAAGCGAGAAAGAAGCTGCTGAAGAAAGCAAGAGAGATGGATAAAGAGGTGAGGCATACGGAGAAGATTACCTGGCTTGTGGTGCAGAATTGGCAGGATTCGGCGTAATGGCGCTTTGGTTTGGCTGTACATGAGTCTGCCACAATTGTTAGGAGTTAATGGCAATGACATACCTCTTGTTCGGTTGTTATCCTAAGGGAGCGTAAGGGATGCGTGCATTCAAAGAGAACTCTGACTAGTCTTATCTTACACTGGCGAGGTGCTTATTGATCGGGGTTCTTCAACCGAACGTGCCTTCCGAGTACGGACTGTGCTCAAACACGCTTCTATACGTTGCATATACAGCACCTGGAGACTAAAGTGTCTATTCGATCCGCACATACTAATCTTGATGTAGGCAATCTACTGCATCAATATGAATGTTTTCTGGTTTACATGGTGGCATGAACAAGCACATTCAAATATACATGAATCGTTGATGCGCCCGTTATAGAAGGGTCTCCGATCGGCGATCCAAATATTTCCGGTAATACTACCCATGGGATGGGCTGCAAGACATTTCACATGTATCTGAAGAGACTACAATCGCGCACTTGCTAAGGAGCTCCGTACCATGGATTGAGCTCGGGAAGCGGAGTTCTAGGCCGGCCCTGTTTGAGCTGCGGTTAAAGTTCGGAGAGAGACAAATGAAGCACCTACCTCATGTTCTCACGAATATTCGGGACTGATGAACTACTGTGTTGATGATTGAAGTAAATCAAACTATTAGAGCTCATTAGCCCAAGAGTATATGGCATCAGAACGTCCGAACTAGGTGGGCCATGTACCTCGGAGTCGAGTGCTCACTTTTTTTCTTCATGACTTTCTGGCATTTATTCGTCGGCATTGGGATAGCTACATCTCAACCATTCCCTCCTTTCCAAAGACCTACATTGTATGCATATAGCTCCGCGATAGTTTACTCAACTTAATCTCCAAATTTAGATCACGTCCCCACTCGACTTTATTACCTAAAGAAAGGGTAGCCCACTCTGCTTTTCGCTATCGCCAATTTCCTTTGGCATACTTTATTGGAAGAATAATAATTAGGCTCGAGCTGTGTATTATTCCAGAGTTCAATTAGTGGCAGCTCTACCGTAATATATATTAGTAGTGAAATAAACAACTATCTAGGAATCTATATTCCAAAAGACAATGTGAACCCAGATATCAGGTTCCTTATAGAATTTGATGCTCCATAGAACAAGGTAATAGCGAGTCATCATGAGATGGTCACAGTGAGCTCAACAGTTCCGTTGTATATGAGATAACGTCTTTGATCATGGCAAATTGCGAGTGTGGTCGTCTATCAATTCCGGAACGGGGTCGAATTGAAGTGTGAGTCAGTTGTTATTGTGAACAGAGTCCGAAAGGTAGTATGGTAAATATGTTGCGGGCCAAGAACAGATAAGAATCACTGCCTGAGTGATGTTCGTTGTTGACATGTGGCGGATTGAAATAACAAGTGACAAAAGTCAACACAAAGAATCTCAGAGTAAAGGCTGTCCTGTCCTCTGCATCCCGCTTCAACAGAGCTCAATATATGTACAGGCAGCTAATATACAGTATTTTCTTTTCCAACGATGCAAAGCCAGTGTGGCGGTTATCATGTCTTCGTGAGATATGACAAGTTAGACATTCCAGATGGCATGGGAATCATCAAGCCGAATGGCTCGGTACAAGGGTCTATTAACATGTGTGGGCAATATATAATGATGAAAAAAAAGCTTTTATGAAACATCACCACAGGTGAAAGGGCTGTGGACATCACCTTCGCGGTAATTAAGTCGCTGTTGGATAGGGTTAGTGAAAGATTAGTTAAGAGGTGAGGGGGAGATAACTTACTATATCCTGAATACTCGAGTAAAGACCACCAACAAGAACAATGAGACCAAAGATAAAGACAAACAGATTCACCAGACTGGTCAACAGGTTCTCCTTGGAGTACCATGGCCCCTTGCGGATGAGGACATACCACATGATCGGGGGAAGGTAGAACGAGAAACCCGAGGTGAACAATGCCGATGTGATGGAGAGAAGATCATCAAAGAATGGAATAGCCTCTGCGATGACCCACGAGATGATGGTCAAGACAGTAATCACAGTAAGCCATGTAATCCAGCCCTTGGGCGTGTTAATGTACTTGGTCACACTGTTGGCGTAGATCCGGCCGTGAATCAAACGTCCAGCCACGATGGTGCAGATAGCGCCTGAAATGAAGATGACCGGAAGGGCAATGCCAAAGGCGATCTTGCTGACGAGTGTTCCAGCTGAAAGCAAGGCAGGAGACTGGACATCGGTGCCCACAAAGGCGTAGATAGTGGCGCCCGTGACAGTGTAGATAACAATCTGAAGGATGCCAAGAGACCAGATGGATTTGGTGAATTCCCTAGGGGTATGCATCTCATCCATGAACGAAAAGAGACAGCTGGCAAAGGTGTACGCAAAGACAATATTACTGATCGCGATGAACCCATCTGAGAAAGTAGGATCGCCTTGAGGAGTGGCCGACCAGTCCACGGCTGCCAAGCCTCCAGTGGAATCAGTACCCCGGATGCCAGTAGCGATGATAGTGATGCCAATAGCTGCCACGATCGAAACGAAATCCACGTAGCCGAGCCAGGCCATATCGGCAAAAGAGGACGGGATGGAGAGCAAGAGAAGAATCACCGCGGACACCACGCTCCAGACAACGGAGCAGATGCCGCTAGACGTGATATGGCGAAGGGCAATGGTGCCGGTTAAGCAATTGGAACCCGTCAGGAAGATCAGCTGAAGGATCAACATGAAGGTGAATAGTTCCCGACCCCAGGTACCCATAAGCAAGGCACCCGCATCACCATAATCCCGAACAGCCGGGAAGGCGAGCTTCACCTGCCCAATCACGTACGAGGTGTAAATGGCTATCAAGCCAATGCCGACGCAGCAGATAACGCCGGCCACCATGCCGAGAGATGCAAATGCGGAAGGAATAGATAACGATCCTAGGCCAATGGCCTCCACAATGAGCATGACCGTTAGACCCTTCCAGCCGAGGCGATGATACTTGGCTTCTCCAGCCTCGATAATCTGCTGTTCCCCATCGTCCACAGCGTCGGGCAGCTTGCCATCGACCCAGGCGTTCAGCTTTGCGGGGAGTGGCTCCTTGTTGGACTTACTGCTCCCATTGCCGGGGAGGTTGGCCTCTAAATTGCCAATTGAAGACTCCATAGTGAGCTGAGCCGTTCCGAGCTTGTACTGGACGCAAGACAGGGGAAGCAGCAACACATGAATAATCGAATCAAAGCTTGAATTTTTGTGGTGACTGTAATTCGCACCTCCCAGACATTGACATCGAGTTTTCACCGTCCTTTACCGCGGGGTATTGCTGTCCGAAACCTGATTACTCCCCGCCGTTGCATCAGTCACCATTGAGGCCCGCTGATTGGGTGGGGAGCGGGAATCATACCATCTGGGTCCAACATGGGCCAATTATGGGTTGGCGGGAAACTCACGCGTATTCCGCTTTCAACCCTTCCACGAAGAGTTTTCCTGCGGAAAACTGTGAAATTTTTGCACTGGTGGGTTCGAATTGACGTAGTTGCGCGATCTGTCTGTCTCCTCCACAGTAGCTACTTCATAACCGCCAATGAGCTTCATTTTTTCTTGCCAAATCTCACTTCAGACGTGAAAATAATTACAGTAAATGTAGCTTTGGCTTCCGCATCAATCACATGGAAGCTCAGTCTATAGTGTTTTGCTTGTCCAATCTTATGACGCTGTGCGACGGGCGATAAATTATATTCCGTCAGAATCCGGACGTGATTGGCAGCCTCCGATCTCGAACTGCCAATCCGATTTTAGAAGTCTTGGCGCCGCAAGGGATGATCGTTTGCAGCCTCAAGCCATGTGGGCGCCACCCACCCCAAGTTGTCCACCTGACCTGTCTTATCTGATCTGGGGGTGGTCCATCTGGGGCATTCTATTTAAATTTGGAAAATATTACTGGAGTGCGACAGTAAGATTTCTGCTATTATACAATCCATCCAGTAATACAAATGCTGCCTAGCGACTGTCGTGTCGATTTTTAGTCTAATAGAAAAAGGGCTGTGTATCCTTTACCTAATCCCTCAAGCCCAAAAACCCCCGCATCTCAGGGCTAGTAAAGGGTGGCTATGGGTGACAATAGGCTTCGTTGTTTCAAAGAAAAGAGAACATTGGCTGACTAGCCACGAGAGATTGGAAACACTAACAGTGATTGCCGACGTTTGAGTGAGTCCTTTACTCTGGTACAGGCTTGGTGACAAAGTCGGCTCCACTACCTTTCATGAAGGCGATCTCATCGTCATTCTTGCCTTTCATCCCACGCATGTAATGTGATGTCTGGCTCCGCTTAAGCTTATTTATATACTTGTCATGACGTGCCAATGAAGACGCAATATCAGAGGCCTTTCGAATTTGTCTACCGTTCCAGACTACCCTTTCGTGCTGATATAGCTTTTCGGCAAACTCTTCGACGCTGGTTTTTGCGATCGTCAGAGCCGGTTTTCCTGTCATCTCGATCTATTCTTTGCGATCAACTCCAGTTGGTCTAGGTTTATTTTCCAAATTTGCTTTCTCCGTTTCAGGGACAATTAAGGATAGCATAATCTGATGTGAATGCGAGATTCGAAGGCGTCATTGATGCGGGTAAGATCTGCAAAGCTGAGCAGATGCGATTAAATTCTCTTTCCCTTTATCTACTGTGTGTATTACTACGATTCCTGCCGATCCTCCTATATCTTGCTCTATCTTCTAGGGACAATCCTGAAATCCCATATCATTATAACTTAGACCAACAGTACCCGCTCTGGCCTGACCGGATTTTTTTCGGACCAAATAAGTACAGCTCTGCTACAACGCAGAAAACAGTGCAGATGACCCTTGGGGCAAATTATGTGCAAGTAAACGCTCCTCGAAGTTCGAGAAAATCGCAACAACCCAGGGACTTGCCATCTGGCTTTTTTTTTCTCGGGTCGACTTATTACTAGCCAACGGCAATTTCGATTGCGTGGTAGTTCACCCCTATCCATGATCCATGCTAATATGGCACTGCATCTATCCCAGGGCCAACGTCACTTTCTGTTGCATAATTTCTGTACGTAAAATCACTTTGCCTGACCATCCGGGGGCTTTTTATGCAGCTTACCCTTGACAAAGTGACTATTTGTGTAATTGATTATGTTAGCTCCCAGAAGAAAACGTTGTGGGATGAAGACCTCTATACTGTGATTGAGATGTCGTATGGGATCAGTCAGGAGGATGCATGCCGGGCTATTATGACATTCCTTATCACAAGCTCAACTGCCAGGACATACATCGAACAGAGGCTTCCAGTCAAGAATTTACTTTTGCTGCAACGTGGTGTACCACGTGGTGCTGGGCCGCCGGAACGGAGAATCCATTAGAATAGTTGCACAGATAGGTCGGTACTATTTTTTAGGCAGGAGCTATATCGAAAGCAAGAAGTCTCCGGGGAAGAGGAGCTTTGAGGCGAATTTGACCATCTTCAAGTTGAAGCATTATAGCACTTGAACATTTTTAGGGCTATGATACCAAGGTTCAGTAGCTATGAGATATTGGACTATGAAATGAATGAGGGTAGTGGTGCTTGACTTCAAAATAAGTCTACTGGTGACAATTTTGACCATATCGCCACAAGCATGCTACATGGAAATTTGTCACACGTCGCTGAGATCAGGGAGGCGGAGTCTACCACCAAACAGGCCCGGTCAGGAAATGAGAAATTCTCCATCAATTTGACAATCCCGCTCTTAGTCTCATAAAAATTCCTTTGTTTCTCTCTCTCCACTTTAACGTGGTTTCTTGGCTGTTAGGTCTAAGCGCCCCTCTAGCAGGGATTCATACAGGGGGACGGGCAGGTAATCCAATCATGCATGTGCTACTTGCCGGGCTCCCCTCACCACGCCTCACTTATCTATCGTCTTATTACTGATGCCTCCTCCCACTAAATAACTAGTGATTATGGATGTTCACCCACGCTAGTTATTACTAGTCACTGGGTTTTACCCTCCTACAGCCAAAAACGATCAAGGCAGGCAATCAGAAAATAACTACTAGCGGCTGCTATATCAAACAGTAGACCCCAGTCATAATATCCCCGCCCCGATATTCTCAAGGTTGAAAAGCCTTAAGGTTCGGGCCCTCATTCCTTCGAACTGTGGACCTGGAATGCGGTGGAGAACATGGCAAAGCTCAGTTAGTCATTGCTGGAGGGGCTGACAGCACGCACGAGCTCTCGTCAGTTGCTTGCCGTAGGAACAATGGGATATTAACAACCCCACCTTGGTTAGTCTCCTGTAAGCTAGCGAGGGGGTGCAGTGCTATACACAGCTTTGGATGTTGGCTTGGGATGGTGTAATGAGCACCACTGAGTGCGGTGGAGTATCTTGATAAGGTCCAACAAGACTCTGGTCTGGCAGCTTCACCCATCCATTCTTCGCTCGATTATACGTCCACCCCTCCCGCACCCCCCTTCTTTCTTCACACCCTCAAGTTATGGTCCTTTGTGATTGATTCATACGCCGATTCTGGCTTGCTCACCTGCAGCTCTTCTCGTATTTGATGCTGTGTGTATACGCTCCGTGCTATGCCATCAATCAAATGCTTTTAGCTTTTGAGTAATCTTGTTCTGCTGGTCATGTCGCTTCTTGCGCTTTGCTTTATGCGCTCATATGTAGGGAATATTGTTTGAGAGTATCTCAGGTTGTCATGGACAAGAAATCCCGGCTTGTTGAATAGGTCTGTAGATTACCAGTAACTAGATAGCTCCATTCAATTATTCTGTAGTCCTCCAGTTCAGATCAAAGTTATCGTACCAAGTCATAGCTATGTTAATGTACAGCATCAGTCCCATGTTCATCGAAGACCCAATTGTCCAATCACAATTTAGTGTACTTTCTCACCCGCAAGCTGCACTGACCCCTCATCTAAAGTGGGGATGACCTCTTTGTCCAGAAGCGCCCTATGGACTATTGACACGCTGGCCTGCATTGTCGGTTGTCAAGGAAGGGGCGGGAGCGGGAAGTCGAAGAACAATTACCACTGGATGGGCTCTATCTCAAGGATTGTGCGTCGGGCGAAACTGAGTCATGATGCCTGTCATGTCGGCTTCTTAACCGACCTCGAACGGCCGGTGTAGGGGTCAGTGAGCGGTGAACAACGAATTAGAGATGCTAGCATACACCAGCCTGAACTATGATACATCGTATAAGCACTAATCCGGCTGAGGAATAGTACGCCTCTTTTACACTCCCCAGTAACGGGCAAATGATGCGTCTCCTCATGAGCCTGGAAGTGTGTTAGGGTATCAACAAAGAACTATTTAAGGATGAGCATGCGCCATACTGAACACGTTCTTCTTTTCATCCCAACAAACTCTCCTCCTTGCACTTGGCCAAAATGACCGTCACTTCCCATATCGAAAACTACAACCAGTACACATACTGGACTTCTCCAGACCGGAACTTCCGATCCTCTGCCCGCTTGCACCTCCAGCACTTCCTCTACCAAAACACCACTGGCTATCTCCTGGAGCCCGCCATCGAGAAGGCCGTGACCGCCGCCCAACAGCCTCTGAAAATTGCTGACCTCGGCTGCGGTAACGGCATCTGGCTTACACAGCTACACACCGAGCTATCGAGCAAAAATATCACTGCCCAGCTTGACGGCTTCGACATCAATCCTACCCACTTCCCGGCGCCCGCCTACCTGCCCCCCTCGATCTCGCTGCAACAGCTAGACATCCTCGCCAATCCCCTCCCCGCCCACCTTCTCGGCACCTACGATGTGGTGCACATCCGCTCCTTTGGTAGCACTGTCTCAGGCACTGATCTTCTTACTCCCACACTATCCGTGGCCTCGTCACTCTTGAAGCCCGGTGGCTACTTGCAGTGGGAAGAAAATCGCGGCGACATATTCCTCGTCGAAGCACCAAGCTCTAAGATCCCTACTGCAGCCTGCGAAAGCGTTATGCAGGTGCTTAAGGGCGGTCTTAAAGCCAAAGGCATTAGCTACGCCTGGATAGATGAGCTCGATACCCCCCTGAGGGAATTCGGGTTCCAGGATGTACGCCTTCTTACACACGATAAGCGCAAGATCGACTATAAGGCTTGGACTGATGCGTATCTCATGGTTTTGGAAGACCTGACTCCTTTGTTTCCAACCAAGACTGATGCTCCCAATGCGCCTCTGTCCCGGGAGGCTTGGATTGAGATGTTTTCTGCTGCGGTTAAGGAGACGGAGAAGGGTGTTGTCTTTCATCAGAACCGGATCATAACGGCTGTGGGTCAGAAGCCACTTGCATGAACTTCGTTTCGTGTTCTTGAGAAGATATTCTATATCTAGGCCCACTATCCGGATGTGTCCAATTGGACTTCTGTCATTGTTATCTATCTTTTATGGCAACAATAATCAATACGTTACTCGTACAATTGTTGATGATCTCCCTCTCTGGAGCGGGGTAACATATAGGAGTCCACAATGTAGAGGGTTCTTTAGCTCGTGAGGAGTTAGTCTTGTCTTATTATTTCAGGCTCGTTATGGAATTGTATCCGCCAATACCTCTGTCACAAGACGTAATAGTTATAGGCAGTCTATATAGCTCCCATCTTAGAGAGACGATGAATCTCAGGCCACATATCGATACGGAAACCATAGTATCTTTGAAGCATCATCCTCCAAGCTCAAAGGGGCCTATCGGGCCATCAACTCGACTAGTCAATTACTAGCCCCTTGGATGAATGACTCACTAAATAAGCACTAACAATATAAATTAACTCCAATGCTGAACCAATTCCCTCGTCTTTCTCAATCGACTCCCATCATCCCTCCCATAACTTCATCTCTATCTCTCTTTGCATACCACCACACCATGGACCACTTCAACCACACAGCCAGCATCCGCACCCACACCCTCAGCTACGCCCTCCGCGGCCCACCCCGCCAACCCAACACTCCGCTCGTAATAATCCTAACTGGAATTACCAGCAGCGCTTTAGAATGGAGCGCCGTATGCCGTCACCTCTCCACCGACGCATCCATCCTCCTCTACGAGCGATCCGGATACG
The DNA here is from genome assembly GCF_003184835.1 of Aspergillus costaricaensis CBS 115574. Lineage (NCBI taxonomy): Eukaryota > Fungi > Ascomycota > Eurotiomycetes > Eurotiales > Aspergillaceae > Aspergillus > Aspergillus costaricensis. Next base: position 214,395 of record NW_020291808.1, read on the forward strand.
GCCGCAGCGAACCATCCCCAAACCCACCCGACTCTCTTACCGTCATTTACGAACTCTGCCATCTCCTTGACGCCGCAGCCCTAGCCCCGCCATACCTCGTCATCGGACACTCCTGGGGCGGAATCCTGGCGCGGGAATTCCTCGCCGCCCGACCAGACGATATCTGCGGCATGGTGCTCGTAGATCCAGTGCAGGAGCGTATGATGATGGAAACGTGGCCGGATCCGAGCATTGCTGCTGTCACCGATGGGTTGGATTACATGGATGTTGTTGGGCTGGTGCGCGATCGTGTGTTGACTGATGAAGAATGGGACGATTTGATGGCTGAGGAAAATAGTGAAAAGCACGCGAAACAGGCGGCACTAGAGATGCCGTTTCTGCAGGTCAGTCGGGGTGTACTAGCAGAGAAGGAGCAACTTGTTCCTAGGAAGGATGTTATGAGAGGAAAGCCGTTGAGTATGCTGGGAGGGAATTCAAAGAGGGATCATGAGCTGTTGTATGAGGCTGGTGTAGCCAAGGGGAGAGGTACGGATGCGCAGCGGGAGAGGTTCAGGGAGTGCCTGGCGAGGTGGGAGAGGTGTGAAGAGGAGTTTCATCGGGAGTTGTTGAATTTGTCGAGTGTTGCGCGGTATTCGGTGACGAAGCGGAGTGGGCATAATATCCAATTGACGGAGCCGGAGTTGATTGCGGATGAGGTTCGTTGGGTGTTGAAGATGATTCGTGAATGATGTGGTACGCAGTTTGTTTCCACTTGGGAGAAGGCCCTGCTGGTAGAAAGATATAGCTTATCAGGTCCACAGGGGTTGTCTTGGCTGAGCGCAGATACTCGGTATAGTGTCTTTGACGCAAAGAATATGGAAAGTTCACGATCAACCCCATGCTTTTTCCATGCCACAGATTCGCCTGCACCACCGCTATCTCAAGCTCCTGTGTAGGGGGGTTGTTGGTCGCAAGGAGTCACCTATGATTGAAGTAAACGTGAGACGTGGCTCTTTCGTGGGAACTGGCAATGACGCACGTCAGTATAAGCCAACGGTGGTGACTATGATACTATGAGATAACATGTTGCTGCCCGTGACAAGCTCAAGCAACTTACATGGAGCTTCGACTGCAGGCTTTGCGAAATTTCGTCACAATGAACTAGACATTTATAGAAGGAGCCAATCTGGCAGAAGAGTGCATTCATGCTGATCCGTTGCTCGAGAATTCCTGGAGGAGTGAAGCGTCCAGTCTGCAGCAATTCATATTAAATCAGGTACGATAAATTGTTGAGGCATTCACTGCAGCCAGGCAGATGTCAGCTGATCCTTCGCGTCTTCTTCGTGCGTGGCCTCCGACCACCACCTCAACCAATCAACCACCCAGCCCCTTGAGATCTAGATAGATCAAATCCATATATCTATGACCCTTCGTCTTGACATGAATCTCGATCTGATCAAGTGAGCCATTGATAGGTTAGTCTACATGAATCGCGGACGAGGTTCCCGGGGATCTGCGGGTTTTGAGATGATACGGAGATATTATGAGGTGACGCATATAGTTTTTATTCATCAGGTCTTGCTGGTATAAATAGAGCCTGTCAGGTCCTGGGTAATTAGCTTGTGTATGTTTTCTCTGCGCTGAATGTATATGCTCGACATGGTCTCTTCTGCGCGAAGACGTGAGAGCACTTCACTCACTCACCTGCGCCACCGGTATCTCGAGTCATTCGAGAATATACCAAAATTCATCAAATAACTGGGCAAACTTGTCGTACGTAGAGAGAACCGTATGTGTATTTGTCGAAGCACTAACCGCTAGACCAAAAACGATATATCGCACAAGTCAGCCAGGCGACGGAGAGATATGTGTCCCAACAGTATTCGATCTTTCTGATCTTAAGGGGATGGTTGTATGTTGAGGTTTGGAAGAGGTGGCGAAGGATAACTGACATGAACGTCTTAGCTAAACATCAACCATAACTGCACATTGAGAACTCACTCCGCCCCTCATCATGAGGATGTTAAAGCTTATACCGTACTTGATGTCACAATCCTTGCTGATAGCAAAGTTGTGCAACCTTTGTGGAGCTCCGACTACAGACAAACGGAAATTGTGTCACGGGCGTCCTACTAGTAGCCATGGAAGGAGCTGATGTGCCAGGAAGTCGCGTTCATGCTAATCCGTCACGTAACATCTCCTAAAGGAGCGAAATACTCGGTTTGCGGACATTCACTAAATATTTTTTTATCCTTTTTTTTTTTTTTTTTGGATGTTGCAGTATTATGATGAAGAAAGCTAACTAGAAAACAAACTAAGCAATTGAGTAATCCACCAATAGCCCTGCGAGTGATTACAAGCGAACCCCCGAGCATAGTAAAAGCCCCCACCAAAAACCCATCACCACTGTGAAACGGCCATCAAGTCCCAGTTCCTTGCAAGCCAGAATCGGCATAATCGATGTTTGCAGATGTATTGGACGGATCTCCCTTCCATCAACAACCCTCGCTTCAGTATCATAAAGAACTTCTTCAATCGGATCAGCGCCCAAAACCCTGCGTCTGGATCCACACGGGTGATACGCTGGAGACAGTGCACATTGCGCGCATCGTCACGATCCTCTATAATCCGTTCGCCTAGGACTCAAGTCTATCAGTCGTGAAATGGAACATGTGGAGCACCTCCGACGTTCCACTGCCGGCCAAATCTGCCGCATTGCCGATGTGGTCGAAGTAGAATGGGATTTCTAGCATCGGTTTGCCTTGACAGAGGCCTTTGTTGGTGCTAATCCCACCTCCGTGGGTGAGATTGTCCGGATATAAAGATGGTCCAGGATCGACCGTTGCGGTGCAAAGGAAGGTAATATCCAGTCGGCATGTTCTCCGTCAAAAAGTTTCCCAAGGCTGATTGTTTGTTCTTGGATAGTGAAATGTTTTGGTGCGTCGTTCCGTCCGCTCTCACCCACTGACCAAATCAGGCCGTCGACAACGCCTTCTTCCATGACGTGGACGAGACCTTGAATAACCTCCCGAGCAACTGCGTGAGGAAGGATAGTATGCATCCCCGAGGCGATAGAAATGGTTTTTTGGTGGCGGTCAGGGAACTTCTAGTGGAGGTCCAATGGATGATACTCATCTACTTATTTTGGTCCGACTGCTGCGACCAAGGGAGGAAGGTCTTCGGTCTCGAAGTGATCGAAGAAAGAGTTGACTGGGAGTAGGTAATCAGGTTCCTTCGGCGTTAGAAGAAGGTAATTCGGACCCGATGATTTGCGCATAGCTTTGGTCCAAGTCCTTGGTTTCGGCACTTCGGGCAAGGCTCGCAAGACTACAGGTCCATTGCTGATACGCGACTACATTGATGCATTCCCCGAACCTAAGATTATATCAAGTTGGAAGCCTGGTTGGTCAGGCATGTATGACCACGGTACCATCAAGTAGGGCATCTGGGATCAGCCAATAACAATGGGCACCTTGTACTCCATTCGGGCGTTCTTGGCCGCATTAACGAAGAAGTCAGCTACCAGTATGTCCGGTCGTGTGGCAGGGTGAAATCTGATATTCTTAAGTCCGTGGTAAGTCTGCGTCCACGGAGTGTAGCCATAACATCCCCAAGTGCTCTGACCAGATCGCAGGGCTGACTGCGTTTGTAGTGCACATCGAGTTGTTCCTCTGTCGGCCCAGGGGTCCCAGGAGATGCGTCAACGAACTTTGGAGGTAACTGGCCCATTTCCCTTGACTATCGACCGTTGCGAAGTCGACTACATGCCATTGGGGTCAGGCTTTTCCCCACTTCTTGAATGGAGGCTGCAATAAGCGATTGGTATTCGATTGAATTCTAAAGCCAAGCACCACGCAAACCTCGCTGGTAATACTTCAGGTAACACCTTCATCAGAGTGAATATTCCAATTTGAGCGATCACTAAATTGCCTTTATATCGTCTTGCGTAGCGCAGCAGTTGCGTCTGGGGGTATTGTCGAACCATAGTCACAAATGTGCTGACCGCGAGAAATACGACTAGGAATAGCCCGGCGTTTGCGTTGGACGCTGAAGCTGATGAGTAGGTGATAAAGGTAGACGGGGGGTCGAAAATGTTTGTGGAAACTGGTAGGGAGCTCTAGAATCACTAAATAATTAGCGAAGCTGATTCTCAAGATTGTTCAGGGGCAGTCGAGGATAGCAAGACATGTCAGAAGCATGCCACTGTCTAACCGGCGGGTAGCCCTCAGACGAAAGCGAATAACGTCTCCCTCCCATCTGGTATAAGCTAATCTAAGCGACTCCTGAAACGCCCTGCAGTCGATAATAGACCTGGGTACGAGTATATTGAGTAAAATAGTTTCCTGTTCGAGCCACGTGGGCGACGGAGGAAGGAACTCGCCGCTGATGGCAGTCTCGATCACTTAGTAACAGAAGATTACTAAAACCTTCACATAAATGAAGGATAGGATGCATGGGTATAGGTTACCTGTCCAGCAATCTGGGGAGCATTCTGATATTGGTGTGGGCAGAGGTAGGAGGATAGCGATGACGTGCAGCAAACAACGCAGATCGGAGCGACTCTTCTAGTATGAAGACAAAACTACGCTTCATTCTTCACGGTATTCCTAGACACACTTCCAACTACTATAGTTCTACTAGCATATCGATGAGGACTACTTCAGCATTGATGGATACCTCTTACATCTACTCTTTACCAACACGGAAACAGGCAGCGTAGTAAATGGAAGTTCACAAACCAGCGAAGCTCCTCTCTCTAGATATCACTCCGTCCTGTTTGTACAACAACAATTCAAGGGTCATTCCTCCAGTATATACGCTTATATACTCCTCTGAAATGAAGGCAAAGTGTCCATCATTCCCGTCTCGATGCCGCCTTGGCTATAACTATCCCCAGTATCATCATACACACAAACATGACCACAAATACCATGGCTACTATCCGACAGCAGTCTGCATGGGCTTGTCGTCTCTCTCGCCGATTTATGATCCGCTCGCACACTTCGCAGTGTGAGTGCTCTTGAGGGGTAGCGCCTGGAATCAAGGACGTGGTAGGCCCGTCGCCATGATCATGTTCGTGGAATGATGGGAGTTGGATTTCGGGGTCATCGATGGCTTGAGTGAGAGTGGAGTACTGTGTGTTTGTGACTTGTTAGTATACTGTACTTCATCACTGAGTATCAGTAAAAAGGCATTAGGGAAGTTTACGGTGTGATTGTGGCGGCTAGTCGATTCCGTTTCTTCATATGGAGGAGTTGGTTCGGTTGGTGGTGGAAGGCCCATATTGAGGTGATTTGTGTTTTCTGGTAAAGTAAGAGGCTTTGCTTCTTCTCTTTTTCTCTGGGTTATTGATCAACTTGATGAAATGTTATGGGAGTATTATCTACAATTCTGGGGAATGGTGCTGCCTGGGACAGCCTTATGTGTAACTAACTGGGTCAGTGGGAAGGAAGGATTCGGGGCGCAGTGCATGTGCCATGCACAGCCACAGGGTCATAGTGCTGACTGTATATGTGAGCCTCTATAACGAGTTCTATGCTGGTGGTCATAGGCTACTTTTGTAAGGTCATGGCACTTCAGTGTACGGTCTGCTACATCGGACGGCTGCTTGATAACTGACTGGCACTGATTGTCGGTATGCCATAGTCCACAGCTAGCAGTGTCGCCTTCGAATGAGAAGATACGTACCAATTGGATTTTGATGAGTAAGAATAGTTCATAGTGTATCGTATGGACACTAAGTATACTAGCATAGCCAACCCAAAGACAAGCATCAGAATAAGAAGCAATAGGTGCTGTGTATTCGATTTCTTGTGGGATTGGCATGAGTAGTATGAAAGCATCAGGCATCAATATCTGCTGCCTTAAAGCCTCAGGCCAGTGACAGCGGCTCCTCTGAGCACGTGCCTTCCAGCCCGCATCTGCCGAATGCCGATATGAGATCAACAAACGATAAGGCTCTTATCGCGAATGTCTGAATGTTATCAATATGGTTTTTGCCCCCGCCACCCCACTTTCCTTGGGGAATAAATTACTAGAATTAAATGGCATTCGAATAGCTAAGAAGCTCGGGAAACTCTCATAGACAAAGCAATAGACTGTCTGAAGACCGAGCCTTCACCGGTATTCCATTCATGTGCAATGGCTGAACATCCCGCGTGATCGTGCAGTAAACCCTATGAAGGGAAATCTGACCCCAAACCCAATCTTAGCTCCGGTGAACCGCGAACCCACATCGAGAACATTACCTAAATAAAATTCTCTTTCTCCCCGCGTTCCCCTCGCTCAATCTGGCCATTCCCCCAGACCAGATACTACCACTACTACTACCCTGGTCATAGTCCATCTCCCCTTAGATCAATCCCAGTCTTACAGCTACGTCATCACCAACACCATGCCCGACAAAGACGCCGGAACGCCCCGTGTTTTCCTCTACCGCCATGGTACCCCTCTATCCACTATCTATCAAAATTATGAGTCCCCACTAAGAATCCCACAGGAGAGACCGAATGGTCCAAAAGCGGCCGCTACACCGGCATCAGCGAAATTCAGCTAACTGACGACGGAGTGAAGCAAGTGACCGCTTCCGGCAAGATCCTCGTAGGAGCTGGTAAGCTTATTGACACAGCTAAACTGGCTCGTGTGTATGTGTCTCCGCGCCAAAGGGCAAAGCACACCTTTGACTTGGCCTTCGGAGAGACCGAGAAGCAGGGTCTGAAGGAAGCTGGCAAGGTGGAGGAGACGGAAAGGCTGGCAGAGTGGGGTTATGGCTTGTATGAGGGGATGTTGACCAAGGAGATTCGCGCGCTGAGGAAGGAGCATGGCCTCGATGGTGATAGGGCGTGGGATATCTGGAGGGATGGATGTGAGGAGGGAGAGTAAGTCATTCCTATAACCATGTTAGATCCGGTTCTTTTCTGTTGGAGAGGCTAACAGCTTAGATCACCTGCGGATGTTACGGCCCGAATTGATAGCCTGATCGAAGAGATCAGAGCTCTTCATCGGGGAAACATGCACGGAGAGGCGCCCTCCGATGTTGTCCTCATTGCGCATGGCCATACGCTCCGGGCGTTTACCAAGCGCTGGTTGGGCTATCCGATGGAGTTTCCGTTGTCCATGATGCTGGAACCTGGTGCTGTGGGAGTTCTTAGGTATGTTCTTTCCTGTTTTATATGAATGGATCGCTAATGGTGTCTGTAGCTACCAGCACCACAGCATTGACGAGCCTGCTTTCTTGGTTGGATATGGATTTCCCTTGGAGAAATAATGCACTTGGAGACATCTGTTTCATATGGAAAGTTCGTATAGATGAATACATACCGGATTTACTAGACAATCTAGATTATTACACCACCAACCTAACGGCTCCGTCATCACAATCCAAGGTATTCGGGGAAAGAGCTACAGACACTTCTCCTTCAGCTTCATAATGTTCTTGCTTCCTTCCCTACAATGCTCTTTCCTGTGCAATCTTTTCAGTCTCCTATATCTTCTTCTCGTCTCCTTGAGATCCTCTCTTCTTCTTTTTCCTCTCCTCATACCACTACCGATATCAGACTCATTGCTTCTGCTGTTCTGCTATTGCCTTGGTTTACCTTTTCCTCCCCCCCTCCGATATGGATACTTGTTCCTCTGTTCGTCGAGGACACCAGATGGCCCGTCTGCGTGTACCTCTGTCCTCCCCCTCCTCTTCCTCCTCTCTCCCCCCCAGCGGTCAGAAGGATCCAGCACGTCCTTCTGTTCGTTCCGCTCCGTCTGTGCCCACCATGGTGAGCACGTCCTCTCGTTCTGGGGTGCCTGCCCCCACTGCCCCCAAGTACTTGCGTACAAGCAAGCACTTGTCCACTCCCTCCCCTGTGGCTCCTCGGACCACGTCCTCTCATTCTTCTATTCCCACCCCCGTCTCTCGTTCCGCCATTCCCACCCCTGCCCCTCGTTCCCCTGTGGCTAAGGCCACGTCCGTTCCCTCTCCCCGTCCCCTTTCCGCGGGTGCGTCGTTCCTGAAAAGGTTCGACGAGAAACACCCAACTTCCACTCGTTCTATCCCCGTCCCTGTCGCTCGTTCCCCTGTGGCTCCTCGGACCACGTCCTCTCCTTCCGCCCCCCAAAAGACTAGTGCCAATGGCCATAGCGCCACTTCCCCTCGTTCTTCTCCTTCTGTGGCTCCTCGGACCACGTCCTCTCGTTCTCCTGTGGCTCCCAAGGCCACGTCCTCTCCCTCTTCCTCTTCCCTTTCCGCGGGTGCGTCGTTCCTGAAAAGGTTCGACGAGAAACACCCATCCACTCGCTCCCCCGTGGATCTTCGGACCACGTCCATTCCTTCTCCTGTGGCTCCTCGGACCACGTCCGCTCCTTCTGTGGCTCCCAAGGCCACGTCCACTCGTTCATCTATCCCCACCCCTTCCTCTCGTTCTTCTGTGGCTCCTCGGACCACGTCCTCTCCTTCTGTGGCTCCCAAGGCCACGTCCTCTCCCTCCCCCCGTCCCCTTTCCGCGGGTGTGTCGTTCCTGAAAAGGTTCGACGAAAAGCACCCATCCACTCGTTCCCCCGTGGATCTTCGGACCACGTCCACTCCTTCTCCTGTGGCTCCTCGGACCACGTCCACTCCTTCTGGTAATAGTCGTCCGTCTCGCCTTCAGGCGTTGCGGGAGGCGTATTACCGATCCCGCGAGGCCAGGGCTCGATCCGATGCAGCCCTTGCGTCCACCGAGGATGGAGCAGCTTCGGCTGCGAAGTCCGCGGCTCGCAAGGGTAAGTCGGTGAAGAGTGTCCAGTTTAGCGAGGTCACCACAGTCATTACCGTTAGTCGGTGGATTATCAAAGCGCGCGATATCCACCGTTGCTGTTGGTACTAGTCTTTTTCCCTTTTCTTTTCTCATTGTTGCAGGCTTTTCCTTGAGCACTTTCGTTTTCCTGTATATTTTATTTTTGTATATTTATCCATTGCCCCCGACTTGGCTGTGCTGGAGCCAGGTCGGGGCCCTTTACTGCTAATGGCCAGGTCACAGGTCCGAGCGAGAGACGACATTGAACGCCATCCACGAATGATCGAGCCGGCGACAGGTTCACCAACATCGATTCGTACCGGCTAACCCTCGGGTGCTTACGAGCCGCCGGCATTTCCGACCCCGCTGTGACACTAGTTTCCGGTACCCCGGGTGTCTGAGCAGAGGCATCTCCGAGAATGACAGAGGCAATCGACCTGATAGCGTTCAAGGTTGGCGGTGGATCTGGGCTTTGTGTGGGCAGCAAAGCTTGGTGAAGTTGTCATCCACGCTTACCGGGTATCGATCTGGCCGGCGGTTCAAAGGATGCCCGAGCGACGACATACACGGTCAGTATGTCAGCAGCTAGCCAGCGGGCAAGGGGTGTCGGTAGGGCCACGGTATCGCGGGGGCGCGACAGAGGCGATCGATGGAATCTGGGTCGGAAACGGTTCGCGGGGGTTGTTCGTCGGGGGATCCGGGGGGCGGTGGTTGGGGGGTTTTCCTTTGTCTTTCCTTTGTTTTCGGCGATTGGCATTGGGCGTTCGTTTTACTTTTCTTGGCTATTGGCATTGGGCGTTCATTTTTCATTGCATGTGTTGAGAATCTGTTGTATATAGAGCTGCTTTTCTTGCAGGCGTTTATTTCCTTGCGTGTGTCGAGATTCTGTTGTATATAGTGCTTGCTTGCTGACTTGCCTGCTCGTCAGCTTGCTTGCTCCTTGCTTCTCTTTGCATGTGTCGAGACTCTATTGTACATAAAATTGCTTTGCTTCTTGGCGTTTATTTCCTTGCGTGTGTCGAGATTCTGGTGTATATAGTGCGTGCTTGCTTCTTGCTTTTCTTTGCATGTGCTGAGACTCTATTGTATATAAAGCTGCTTTGCTTTTCCTTTCATTCGCCTGTGTTGAGATATCTCTTGTACATAGAGCTGCGTTGCTTGTCGTTTGTTCTTTGCATGTGTTGAGTCTCTGCTGTAACTAAAGCTGCATTGCTTTCTGGCGTTCATTCTCCTTGCATGTGTGGAGTCTCTGTTGTAACTAGAGCTGCGTTGCTTGGCGTTCATTTCTTTGCATGTTTCGAGACTCTTTTGTATATAGAGTCGTATTGCTTTCTGGCGTTCATTTCTTTGCATGTGTTGAGATACCTCTTGTACATAGAGCTGCTTTTCTTGCAGGCGTTTATTTCCTTGCATGTGTCGAGATTCTGTTGTATATAGTGCTTGCTTGCCGGCTTGCCATCTTGCTTGCTTCTTGCCTTTCGTTGCATGTGTTGAGTCTCTGTTGTAAGTAGAGCTGCGTTGCTTGGCGTTCGGTTCTTTGCTTGGGTCGAGACTCTATTGTATCTAGAGCTGCATTGTGGGCGTTTTGTTTTCCTATTTCCGGGTCGGGTGGGTGGGCATCTTTGTTTTTTTCCCTTATGTTTCGCTGCCGTTTTTTCCTTGCCTATGTCGAGTGTCTGCTGTAGTTAGAGCTGCGTTGTGGGCGTTCTGTTCTCCTTTTTCCGGGTCGGGTGGGTGGGCATCTTTGTTTTCTTATTTTTTTTTCTCTTGCGATTTGCAGGCGTTCTGTTCATTTCTTATAGGGTTGGGTGGGCGGGCATCTTTGTATCTTCCTACGTTTTTCTTGCATTCTCTCCGCCCCTTTTAGGGCTGGGTGGGTGGGCATCAAAGTATTTCCTTATATTTTTTTCCCTTCTTCTTCTCACGCTACTTTGTCTCTTCTTGCGTTTCTAGGGCTCACTGAATGAGCATCTTTGTATCTCCGTTACCTTTGGGTTCCGGCTTTTTGTGCTTAGCTAGTTGGGGCTGCGATCATAAAATGATACCCTGTTCCCCGCAAACCTCTATCAGCGCGCTCGTAATCCATTGATCTAGTGAGATATGAATTGTTGGTCTTTGGAGGTCTCGGCAACATCCTTTGCAGTGGCCCCCGTAGATATTCGTTCCCGAATTAACAGGGTGCGTAGCGAAAGCCCCTAAAGACCACCTACATGACTGCACGTGCGAGCTGTCATTTTCCGCTGGCGTTAGGGTTAAAAGAAGGTTATCGATAAGAGATACCCATGACTTCATTGTCCACTGCCGCTGTGAACCGGCGATGCGAGAGATAGAGGACCGTTTGTAAGGACATAAACAGCCTGATAGTTGGATATTTGGCTAATGGACATAGGAGTCATGTAGGATTGCTGTCGAAGCAGAAGTGACAGGAGTAAGGAGGAAAGGGGACAAAAAAGGATAAGAAAGTGAGGGAGAAGAACGAGTTGTATGGATGTAGAGGGAAGAAAAATGTATGACAAGAGTGGGATTCGAACCCACGCCCCTTTCGAGACTAGGAATGCTCTGAAGAACATGGATGATCAGGTGACCTGACCCTAGCGCCTTAGACCGCTCGGCCATCTTGCCCAATTGTTGAAAGGGGCAGCAACTTTTCCATACATAATCCAAGGTCATATTATAACATTCACAACCAGGATGCGACCGCATGCAGTGGGGTATTATGCGAACTAGTTTACTAGTCTATTGCTTGCTTTATTCAAAGGCAATACTTTTTAGAAGATGTATTATTTCTTTTTATGCTGTCTTTCAATTGTCTCTTAGTATAGTTTTATCCCCGACTATCGTGTTTGTTCTATGTAGGACCTTCCGGTGTTGTCGTTGCGGTGTGGGTGGGCATTCTGCCGTCGGCTGGGAAGTAAACATGGCACGGGGAATCTATTGCTGGGCTACCATAGCTGTCTCCTTGGTAATGCCTTTGTAGCGTTTATATACACTAATAGTACTATCTCTCTTGCTGCAGCTGTTTTGCTGGAATTGTTTCTGGTGGCATCTGTCCTGTTGGTGATTGGGTTTGCTATAGCATTGTTGGCGGAGCCTTCAGGGACGGCGTAGCTTTGCTTGTATGCTGGTGCAATGTACATCCTGCGGATTTCACCTTTTGTGTACATTGAGCGTGTCTTTTTTATATTGTTACTCAGGTTACTATTCATGCTTTCAACGGATCAACTGAAGGGTGGGTGATGCTGAAGTGTAGAATCGATGGACTACTGCCTTTAGTAGCACTGTAGGTTCCTATGGGTATATATACCAACCCAAAAGGTCAATCAGCCACTTGATGTCAACATCAGCACCAACAGTGTAAATGCATCTAAAATAACAGATTCGAGCACATAATACAAAGCCGAGGTGATTTAGGTGCTGCTACATGCAATAATTTAGGTTGATAGTGCAAATCATGACTATCCAGTCTTCAATGCCAACCGCGTAGCGTGCTTTTCTCACATATACGACGATAAGCTCATATAGCACTTACTGGTGACTAATTTTCATCAACCGGCAAGATGGCCGAGCGGTCTAAGGCGCTAGGGTCAGGTCACCTGATCATCCATGTTCTTCAGAGCATTCCTAGTCTCGAAAGGGGCGTGGGTTCGAATCCCACTCTTGTCATCTCTTTTTGCATTTTTAGAGACTTCACCCAATACAGTCGCTTGGCTGTACAATGTTAGTTAGAGGAGTATATAAGTCTGTTTACAAGGTAGGTCAAGGGCATCTCTTTTGTTCGTTAGATATACACCTCCTATAATTCGACCTTATCAGCAGTGCTGTCCTTTCCTCGACAGAAAGTACTCCCGAGGCAGCAAGGCCGACATTGTAGAACGGACTAGAGAAGCTTTCTCACCACCGCCGAAGGATTACCCCCCCACATCTTCTCTTTACCTTGCTAGCCATACACCCATTCTCCAATCTAAGAGCATTTCAAGCCTGTCTACGAGCAATTTGTTCACAACAGATACCTGGTCATGCAGGCTAATGCCAAAATGAACAATGGTCATAAATCAGTTCACATTAGCACATCAACCATCTCATACTAGTCGGTTGGTTTCCTGCAACCAACTGAAACTAACGGCACGGACTTTCTTCAGGCCCCTTGTAGCTCAAAACTAAAAATCGATAGGCGACCCTCTCGAAGAAACACCCCCCAACACTATGCGCGGCCCAAGAATTCGTCAACAACCTGCAGGTACTTCTCGCGGTCGTCGAACTGCGGGCAGTGCGAACCCTCCGACAAGGTGATCCACTTCACCTTATCAATACCCCAGAAGAGCGGTTCCACGGCGCTGTCCTGCGCTTCATCATATTTACCATTGATCACCAAAGTGGGAACTTGGATCCGATGAATGTGGTCCAGTGCGCTCCAATTCTTAAGAGACCCTTCGACCCAGAATTCGGAGGGACCGAGCCTGCTGCCGTTAGCACGTGGCATCATGGAAAACACGGAGTATAATGGTAGACGGAGAAAGAACTCGGGCAAGTGTGCAACATACATGCTGGCAGCGACGGTAGAATCCTTCTCCGTGGTCCAGACGAGACTTTGCATAAGCTCCTCGGGCCATGGCTGCGTCCGGCAACAGAATCGGGATAAGAACTCCACCGTTGCATTTTCATATTCCTTAGAATCGAGCCGTCCTTCTGCTTCACATTTTTGCAGCGTGTCTTGAATCTCTTGGGGTAGGGTAGCGCGGAGTCGGTTGACCGATTCAAGCCACACTGCGACCGAGGCCGGAGAGTTTGATAGGATCAGACGGCGCAGTCCAGCCGGCTGACGAGCGGCGAAATCCATCCCCATCATCCCGCCCCAGGAATGACCCAGCAGATCAAACTGGCCAGCAATTCCCAGATGCTGAAGCAGGTTTTCCAACTCCGCGATGAATAGGTCGACCGTCCAAAACCCCTGATCGCCGCGTTTCTCCGGATAGTGGGAGGACAATCCATTTCCGATCTGATCATAGAAAATCACGGCACGATCGGAAGCCAGTGCAGCCAGGGGCAGCATGTAGTTGTGGCAAAAGCCCGGGCCGCCATGCAGAACTACTAATGGTGTGCCTGCCTTGATGTCGCCATAGACTCGGTACCACGTTTGGGCAGGCTGGGGAAGACTATAATAATGGAACGGAGCTGTTCCCTCCTGAATAGTACTTGCCACCATACTGGGAAGATCGACGCAAAATGATTGTCAAGACAGTAATAGCACGGAGTAGTGATAGCGTGCAAAGAAGGAAGAGGGGGTGAAGGTTCAGACAGAACAGCCTGGTCTTGAGTTTGACACCACCACACCCGAGAGATTCCCCGAGGTTAGCCCATGGCCCGGCCCCTCCAGCTTGTGAGACAACCCCACCAGCACTATATCACTGTCATATTGAACTTGCGTCAATTAGATAACGCCCCGGGCAAAGTCCGGGGTCTTTGAATGTCTATCAGTCAGCACACAGTCTTCGAAGCATGTGTGGGATGGGTCGGCGGCTTGATTGAGCCTCCGATTTCAGGGGTCTCTCCTGAACTGTGTGCCTCACCCCCTAGCAATTTGGCCCCTATATAAAAGTGCGGCACGCAAGGGAGAAAATACTGCGTGATGCAAGCCATGAGACGGCGCCGGTTGGTGGGCTGGCTACTGCGGCCCTAGCGGATTTAGACGCCTCCACCCCGATCCTTCGTCGGGGTTAGGATCGCCGGGCTGAGATTGCTAATAATCCAACAAAATTCAAATAAAAAAAGATCGAACGAATCCTTCAGGTCGCCTTGCAACTACGATGCGTTGTTCCCTTTTATCAGCCTGGCTGCTCTTTCCGGTCCCAGACTCGCGGGATGCAGCCCAGCAACAGATGTGGCAGTCATGGTTGCGGTCACTGACGCCAATCGGTCCCCTATCATAGGGATCCTAGCGTTGCTTTTCGCCGTCATTTCGACATTATCTGGGGCTGCACGGCTGGGGATCAAATATGCCATCACTAGAAGATTTACGGTAGATGACCACCTGATCTCGGTATCAATGGTGAGTCTCAAAACTTTCGTTGGCGTGTCAAGCCCTAACTCCAACGCAGGCCTTCAGTGTGCTACAGACAATATGCATTACCATCGCCGCGCGCAATGGCTATGGGGAGGCAGAAAGTGCTTCCTCACAAGAGCGAATTGATATAGCTCTGAAGGTACACCATCCAATTTCTCCGGATTAATTTGTCGCTGACGCAGTCAGTCTGTTTATGCCGCAGAAATGCTATACGTTGCAAGCTTGACTTTCTCCAAGCTGAGCGCCTTGGCATTCATGACCTTTCTTATGCAGCGCACCCGCAAGGTTGAATGGGTACTCATTGCATTGATCAGCGCCTGGGCCGTGGCGGCGGAATTCGCCGTAGCTTTTCAATGCGATCTTCCGCAGCCGTGGAGATGGAATCAGAAGAGATGTTTCAATCGAGTGAGATACTATGCACTTATAAAAACCGAAGAATACAGACTAATCTCATGGTCAGGATGCATGGTGGATGGTTTTCGGGGCGTTCAACATCCTAAGTGAAGTCGCCCTGATTCTAGTACCTAGTATGCTCATACTCCGGATTCAAATGGCGGTCCCTAGGAAAATAGTTGCCATCGCCTGCTTTCTCACTCGCTTCTTGTATGCTAGCTGGTGACAACCCGTTCGACGTTCGTGGATAGTAACTGATGCCTATATAATAACAGGGTCATCGTTGCGATCATTCTCGAGCTTGTATATCGCCATCAAAACAATCACGCTCCAGACCCCTTGCTGGCAATTTGGAAGGCTGCCGTCTGCGTCCAGCTAGTACAGTGTCTGTCAATTGTCATGGCCTGCGCTCCGCACCTGAAGCCGTTCATGGACGGATTACAGTCCACTGGGCTCCGATTATACTACCTTCCAGGCGAGACGTCTGAACGCGGAGAGTACGCTCGCGTGAGCAAAGCGAAGGCTGCTGCACACGAGCTTAGCGGGCACGTTGGGGTAGCCAACAGCACCGCTGTCTCGGCAGGGAGGGAACAGCAGGATTGGGACGATACTATGAGCCACTCCAGCCAGGATCATATCATTCGAGAGACTAGAACCTGGGTCGTAGAAGAGCAGTATAACCCGGATGCTGCGACAAACCGACCGATGGACAATGAGTCCAATGGCAGTCATGGACTACAAGAATCAATTAGCCATTAGAGATCGCCTTACGCGGTACTATATACATGCATTACGACTGGACGTAAGTATTCCACATTCAGATTGAAATTATTCCGGAAAGAAGCAGCGGGTTGGACGATCTCCAGCCGTTCGCTGAGAGCACCTGGCACTTTTTTAAGGTTTTCAAGTTGCCTCAGCTTTCCCGGACTGTGGACCTTCAATTATTGTTTGCTTGTCTAAAATCTCTAGTTTCGGACCGGAGGCTGGCCCGTAATCCGACGGCACGAAGCCTAGCATCCCGGAAGTGGAAGCTTAACTCTCCCTAGTAAGGCACCGAACAGGGTGGACCCGCCACTAAAGACATGCAACCCGCCCAAGGATCCAGCAGGATTGCGCGGTGTTTGATCCTGTTAGGCCATGTTAGTGGCCCCAACAATGCTAACTATCGGGTGGCGCCCTGCAGCTTGACATTCTACCCCCCCCTCCTCGTCAAGTTTCCCCGGTTGATAAAATTGTTTTCCTATGGACTTTGGACACACTGACCAGTGTCAGTTATGAAAAAAAATCCGAACGAGCCCCTGTTAACTCGGTTGCGGCCTTTTGTCTCCGCTCCCCTTTTTTCTTTTTCTTCGTCATGCATATGCAGCCAAGCCAATTTTACACCGGATAAGACAGGGATCAGAAGACGGGAGGGGTTAGTCGAAGGAACAAGCTTTGCTCTCAGTTTCCTACTCATTCTGCTCTTACTTCTACCTCCTGCAGTCGAGAGGGTTGACTTCGGGCATCTGCACAAATAAGTCAACGCCACAATGGGGCCGCCGATTGAGTTGCGCGACCGGAATTTGGATTCCAAGGCCGCCAACAGCAGCCAGTCTCAAGTCAATGATGAGCAGGGACTGGGCCGCGTGGGCAAGAAACAGGTCTTGAAGGTGCGTGGTAACCTTAGGTTTGTGTTTCCGCTGTGGCTTACCAGTGCTTACAGCGTCGGTTTGGTTTCTTGTCCATATTGGGTTTCAGTTGTACGGTTCTGGCATCCTGGGAGGGCATTTTGTCGTGCGTATTTTCCAGTCAACGGAAAGATGGTGCGTCGTATCTTTATTAACTGATGTTTAGGACGTTTACCGTACCATTTGAGGAGTATGTATCGACTCTACATGAAGAGATACTTTAACCTAACAATGTCAACAGTGGAGGTCCTGCTGGAACGGTCTACAGTTTCCTGGTCGTCTGGTTGGGTACATTTTCAACGTTTCTCACGCTGTCTGAACTGGTTTCGATGTAAGTCCATCGACCTGATAACTAACCGCCTCGGACTAATATGCTTCTATGTGAAGGGCCCCTACTTCCGGAGGACAATACCACTGGGTATCGATGATGTCCCCGCGATGGTGCCAGAAGTACCTTAGCTTTCTCACAGGTTTGTGTATTTACCCAGCTTTCTCCGCTGCTTACCATACTGATATAGCTACTTTAGGATGGCTAATTGTCATTGGCTGGCTGGGAGCATTTGCATCAACCTGCTATCTAAGTGCTTCCCAGATTCTGGGCTTGGTGGTCCTGAACCATTCGTCCTATACCCCGGAGCCCTGGCAAACAATGCTTCTGTTCTGGGCCATTGTGGCTTTTGCTGTGTTCGTCAACGTTATTACCAGCACCCTGTTGCCCAAATTTGAAGGTCTTGTCCTGATCTTGCACGTGTTTGGGTTCTTCGGGATCATCATTCCGTTGGTTTACCTGGGAGATCACAACTCTGCTTCTGAGGTCTTTGGGCAGTTTGCCAATGATGGTGGCTTCCAAACCCAGGGATTAGCCTTCATGGTCGGTATGATTGGTAACATGTTTGCCTTTACCGGTGTGGATGCGGCTGTCCACGTAAGTTTTCATCACCTTCAGCCTCAAATCTCCTCTACTTGACTGACATACAACTGGGCAGATGAGCGAAGAAATCTACGATGCAGAGCGCGTTGTCCCGCAGTCCATCCTCACGTCGGTTCTGATCAACGGAGCTCTGGGCTTTGGAATGATTCTGTCCACATTGTTTACCATGACAGACGCCACCGCCGCACTAGCCTCACCCACAGGATATCCTTACATGCAAATCTTCTGCTCAGCCACCAAATCCCTCGGGGGATGCACCGTCATGTCAGCCATCGTCCCCATCCTAGTCACCGCCACCGCTGTGGGCTCATTGGCATCTTCCTCTCGCATGGCATGGTCCTTCGCCCGAGACCGTGGTCTCCCCGGATGGCAAGTGCTCAGCAGGGTATGTTTCCCGTCCTCGCCATCTCAAAGCAATCCACTAACCCAACCCTAGGTCAACGCCCAAGCTGTGCCCCAATGGTCCATCCTCGTCGTAACCAGCGCAGCTGTCCTGCTCGCACTGATCATCCTCGGCTCAGCAGCGGTCCTCAACGACGTTGTCTCTCTCTGCGTCAGCGCCCTCTACTCTTCCTACCTGATCTCGGCCTTCCTTCTAATGTGGCAGCGGCTCACGGGCGGTATTCGCGAACCATCCGATGCACCCATAGACACAGTTGTAAACACGGCAGGTGCGCCTCTTGCCTGGGGCCCGTTCAGAATGCGTGGCATATTGGGTGTTTCAGTGAATGCCTTCACCATTGCTTACCTGGTCGTGGGCGTGTTCTTCAGCTTCTGGCCTGATGAGATGAATCCGACGGCTAGTACGATGAATTGGGCCGTTGTTGGTACCGTGGGTACAAGTCTGATTAGTACGGTGTATTATGTTATTTGGGCGAGGAAGGAGTATACGGGACCGGTGGTGGAGATTAATCGGGATTGAGATGACATGAGTTATGATAGATGGAGATATAAAAGTTGCTACAATCGGTACACAGAACGGCTCTCGAGTCCTTTTATTGGTCCCTGCTTCCATTGCCAAATCATTTACGCCGTGTCAACTTGGGAGAGTAAAACATGAAACGCAGAGTACATCCGACTCCACCCCATCGCGGAGCACTCACACCCATTTGACTCAATGGGAACCGGCAACTCTACTTCGTCTCCTGAATAAGCGCCGCAATATTCTCCCTCTTCTCAAAGGCATCCGTAAACCTAACAAGCGACTCGGGAAGATTTGCCTAACCAACGATTAAGAGTGAGCCCTCTTTCTACATCCCCTCGAGAAAGAACAAAAAATGCAAAGGAAGAATCAACATACCACAATAGTCCCCGTCCTCCGATCATTATCCATAATCTGATAAATAGCAAAATCGGCATACGTAACCTTATCCCCTAGAAGATACGGACCCTCCGTCTCGGCGTAGTACTTCCCCACAACATCGTAGTACTTGGCTGTGGACTCGTTCTTGTATTTCTCGGAAGGTTGCATGAAATTGGAGACCCATTCGCTCTACATTATAGTGTAAGCACTAGTGATATAGAAGAGTAGAGGGGATACTCACCCTCCAATCAATATATACATCCGCCACCGCATCAACGATATACTTCTCCCAGCTTGTCTCGCCATCGTAGCGGCCAAGGTCGCGGGATAGGTAGCGGAGGGTGGGGATATGCTAGACCCGCATTAGATTATGCATACGATGTTAATATACTCGGGGAATGCGCACCTGCGTCAGAATCTTCCCCTTATACTCAAGCGCGGGCACCAGTCCAGTTCGAGTGATACCCTGCTCCTGCAGCTTCTTGCTAACCTGGGGCCAGTTCTCATCGTATGGGTAGCGGACTTCGCTGAATTCGATACCGGCGTCCTTGAGGAAGAGTCTGTTTCCATACATGGTATTCTGTGGTTAGTGGATATTGATGGTATAAGATGCGGGGTGGGGTGTGGAGGTGGATGTTGGCTGACCTGACGACTTCGCCGCGGCCTAGGCGGCCGATGTCGAGGTAGTGGTAGACTGTTTGGGAGGATTGGGTGGACATGCTGGCTTATGATTTGGATGGGTTTGTTGGAATTGGAGTATTTCGGGTTTAAGTCAGAGACTGGTGATATGCTGTGGATTGAGTACGATTATAGATGATGTCGATTGAGGGGAAGGAGTGCTTACAAATGAGGGCAACCCCGCAGGGAAGGGACCTCTCGGGGGATCCACTATATCGCCGACTTACTTGGTGTTGAAAGCTTGGCTCGGTCAGGTTGGTCAACTGGAAGATTTTGGACCTGGTCCTAATCTAGTATAGGGACATGCTAGCGAATGTGGTAGAAATGAGATAGCATCGTATTGGTGAATTTGGTCCGACTACTATGGAATACGAGGTGGACTGGTCCGAATTCGAACCATATACGTGTCTCTAGTATTATCTCTCACCTCTTATTTGGGCTAGCGTCGACACTTGCAATGGAGAGCAAATACCAGAAACACGAAGTTGATCCAGCAATCTCCTTTACTGACATCATTCCTTACAATTAATGACGTGTTACGTCGAGACAGGATCCCAGGAGTGCGTAGTTGAATGCAATTCGAGGGTCTAAAAGATTTCGTTTCGGAGATGGTCTACATTTGTTTTCAGTGTCTATCTAATGGGTCTGTTTGGCCACCATGAAACTGTAGTGGTTTGTCCCGTCGTCCATAACCTCTGTCCCATATTCTCTGGTGGGGTGATTGATGATCACCAGCGGGTTTACCCGCAAGGTTATCAGGAATGCGGCCCGAATAGACAATCCAATGAGAGGACAGGAATTAGGTTGTTTCGGTTGATGGTTGATAGATATAGTGTTCTGCTTTTGTCTCTGACACCAATATGTAAGAGAAAAGGTTTCCATGTAGCTGGGAGGAGTTTTGCTAGGAAGCAAAAAAGTTTTAAAGGAAAAAAAGAAAGCCCAACGCGGGGCTCGAACCCGCAGCCTTGAGATTAAGAGTCTCACGCTCTACCGATTGAGCTAGCCGGGCTAGTTCGGTGAAAGACGCTTACCATATATGCTTATGAGGATCTTTTAGGGACCTTGTCTTATGCCTGCCTCATAGTCCATTGCTCTCACCAGCCCTCAACCTCTCGCCATCTACTACTTCGCATAAGTTAGCGTTCTATGTAATACTGTGGTTTGATGTTATATATCTCAATATTACGCTTTAGATATCATGCAGTATGCCACCAGTGAAGGCTTCATCGCGCGAACTGTAGTTCTGGGTGATCATTGTGGTGGGAGATAAATGGTAGTAGTATATATTTCGGCTATCACCCACCAACATTCCAAGACGGTAAAGCCACTGTCCCTGTGAACCTATTGATACCACTAAGTACTAGTAATAGTAGCTGGAACCATCAACCCACATCCATCATGTCGTATTCTCACCAACGACTGATATAGACGTGCCAGGGAGGGTATTTCTTATAGAGATCAAGCCAAGGACCAGTTGTTCAGGCTAGTAGCCCATACAAAATGCCTGGCCGCAGACGTCGCAGAAAACCCGCAACTCATTGAGTACATACAACAGCTTGTAACTAGCGAGCATCGCAGTCTACGTCATCTTTCTGCTTTCATGGCCTCCATTGTCTGCCCTCTACGCTGGCACTGCCCGGAGGCCTCGAGAATGACCAGTAGACAACAAGTACTGTTGCGTTCTATAATTCTTGCAGCACCTTCCCCCCTTTCCCTGTCAGCGCAATCAGCCATGCTAGCTACCTCTGGTCACCCATATCCCACCCTGCTCATAATACCGAGTCGACTCCAATGACACGACCCGCCAACTTGCAACAAACAGGGAAACCGCAGCGCGTATCCCCACCTGATTGTTCCGCGGTAAGGTGCAGCATACCCGTGCACACTGGCATTCCTCGCGGTGGTGAAACAGCATAGAAGAAGCGTGCTGCAATGTCTCGCTTGTTTGCTGAACACTTGTTTAGGGGTACACCCTAGGTTCCCCCCCCCTCATGCGTCCCTCGTATCCGCCCCTACAGAAGGCTACGACCACTAACCGTCAATTGATATGCCACATCCTTCAACGCCATCGTCCCATCGATATGCGCCAAATCGCGCCACCATGAATGGCGAAGCAAGGAAAGACCAGGACAGTGAATCGTTATTACACGAGCGCGGCTAACAAAGCTATCATCACCTGCCTGCAGTCCCTTACATGGCGAGTTTTTGTGATGGCCTCTCGGCGGAGAAGATAGAACGGGGATAAATTTGTCGATGGACATAGAGTCTAGGAACCGAGGCGAGATTAAAATGAAGCGAGAGAAGACAATCAGACAGGTTAGAAAATCTGGTGTTAAGCCGAGCGATTGAAGTTTTCAACTGCAGCAATGCCCACAACCGATGCTACATGAAGCATACTGGCCGATGCTGTCTCACATACCTCCCTCCCCCCCCTTCCCTCCCTGGTCATATAATATCCCACCCACCTGATATGATCCATCACCCAATCCCCACCGCTAGCAAATATAGAACATGTCCCTACCTCAGAATATCTTCCCCCAAAATGGTGCTATCACGGGTATATATAAACCCATGATCATACCTCCTTTCCAGTCTTCTCCCTAGCTGCTCCACCTCGTGAAAATAAACGAACACCGCCAAGAAACCGTATCCGATATATTGGCCTCCACTACGCCATGAAATTATAGATTCACGCTTAAATGCTTAACCATGGTTAAAAACAGTGAACTCCACTGTGATAGCAATGGTTTGCCTAAAGTGGGTCTAGGTAAAAAATAAAGTTGGGAAAAAGAAATATGCGACACCTCTGGGACTCGAACCCAGGCGGGCGAACCCACAGGCTAATCAGCTAGTACGGAGATGTAGTAGCAGGCCTGCGCCTTAAACCACTCGGCCAAAGTGTCTAGTTGTTATATTTAGTGCAGTGTTGTTTGATACTCAAGGGACATTAATTATGACATTGGAATGTCTACAAGTTATTGTATGCTCTTTGGGAAGAAAATATGATTATGTTCAAGTTCTTTATAATAAGAAGATAAATATATACTGAATAAAGATAATATTGTCTAATTGTCAAGTACAGACTCGATCAACAAGAGCAGAAACAGAAACAGAAAACAAAATAGCAGATGAAAAAAAGAACACGCAGAAGCGATCTAACGACTCCACACAACAGCGGGCTCTCTAATTCAATCCATCTACAACATAATCATAGCAATTCCGCTAGCAACAGCCACGGCCACGTAAACAGCGAGCTGGAAGTAACCGACGTGGACAGCCTTGGCACCACCGGAAACGCTGGAGCCAGAAGTAGACGAGGCAGTCGAACCGCTGGATCCAGCAGTGGCAGTAGCATCAGAAGTAACGAGACCAGTGCCGGCGGTACCAGCCTCGGACATGTAAGTCTTGCAAGAGCCGGTGGCGGAGGTAGCAGACTTGGTGGTAGCGGAGCCACCCCAGCTGCAAGCAGAGGCGGCGTTACCGGCGGACTTCTGCTTCTCGTAGTACTCGTTCAGGACGAAGACGAGCTGCTGCTTGCTGTTGCACATGCTGTAGGCGCCGTACTTGCCGGTGGTGCCGTTGCCGGTGATACCGGTGCAGGACATCATACCGCAAACCTCGCCCATCAAGTCACCGATGTCGTCGGAGTCAAGGGAATCCTTGACGGTGCAGGTGGCGGCGTCGACCATGCACTCACAGAGATCAGCGTCGGGAGTCGGGGGAAGGGGAGAGGCCTTGGCCTTCCAGGAGGAGTCCTCGGTAGGGCAGCTGCGGAGGGCGGTGTTGGTGGGGGTGTAGGAGGCCTTGTTGGTGCTGCTGGGGGTGGCGCTGGCGATTTCCTTGGAGTAGTAGCTGAAGTCGGTCATGGTGCTGACGCTGGTGCTGTCGACGACGGAGACCAGACCTGTAGATTGTTAGATTGAATATGTGAAAGTAGCGAAGAAAGGAGAGGACGTACCATAGTCGTTGGTGTCCTGGAAGTACTCGTAGACGATACCGCCAGACCAGACCTGGGACATGGTGTCGCCATAGAGGGCCGCAACTTCAGTGAAGGTACGGGGAGTCACACTGTTGCAACCGTACTCGGAGAAGAAGACAGGAACGGAGTAGTTGGCAAACTCCTCGGTACGGGCCTTGTATCCGGATTCCGCGTAGGTCGAGTCACCGCACCAGGAATAGATGTTGTAACCGAAGAAGTCAATGCCGACGGACTCCGACTGGCAGTTAATGTAGTCGGCCAGGTCATTACGGATGGAAGAAACGTCAGCGGTGGCGTATCCCACACCAATAGAACGGTATCCCTTGTTGCTGATGTAGGTCTTCATATCACGGATGGCAGCCTTGACGTAAGGCATGGCCTCAGTGGTTCCAACACTGTTGGCAATTTCGTTACCAGCAAAGAAACCGAGAGTGTTGTTGTAACCAGCCATTGCGTCGATGACGCTGGTGTAGCGGTTGTAGAGGGTGAGCTGCCAGGCAGGGTCACTGCGGTCGATGGCAACGCTGGTGTTGGAAAGATCAGCAATAACGTAGATGCCCGCATCAGCGAGAAGCTGCATGCAGTCATCGTGGTCGGCCGTAGGGTCAATGTCGTAGGTACGAATGACGTTGGTGCGGAGCTCCTTCATGTAGGGGATGTCACGCTCGCAGGTGGTCTTGGTACTCAAGGGGTCGGCAGTGGTGCTCTCTGTTATGGAGTATTAGTTTTGAACGTTATATCAGGAAATTGGCTACCGACTCTGATACGCCACACCGCGAAGGAAGCTGGAAACAAGTTAAAATCGATCGTACTGTGAAAGTATCTTCGGATGAATACTTACAATTGAGTGTCATTGCTGGAGTAGAAGAACTTGGAACCCTAGAGGGAATGAGCATTGAAAATACTATAAGATAAGGACACAAGACAGGATCATACCTTGATTTCGATGGGGTCGACGGCGAGCGCCGAGCTGGCGAAAAGGGCTGCACCAGCAGCCAGATGGGAAAGTCTCATGGCGATATGCTTTATAAAATCAAACAATTGGCGAATACAAACGAGAGTACTGGTATATGAACAAGAACTGCAAAACGAAAGAAAGTCTAATGGACAGCAAAAGTTGAGCTTGGGTCTACCAATGCCTGACTATTAACGAGAGTGGGAGTTTGGTACAACTTCATCACCCTCCGTGACCAAGAGGGCTTTTGTAGAAATGCTGTCGCACCTGTGGAGTCCTGGATCCAACTTCCCACGGCCAAGAAAACCGTCTATGCTTTCATCCCCTTGATTCCACGAATAGGTGGTGACGCGTCAGAGGTCCGCGAATACCCCACGCAGCCATCGCCAGTATAGATAGGAGTCATTGCTGAATCCCCACCCAGTCTGGTCCGAACATATAAGTCAAGCCTTTTCGCCACGACGCAGACTCGCATTTGAGACGAGACTTCCAACTTTCCATTTCAATGTGTTGACTCCGTACCGGGGCCCCCGAGCTCTGTATTCGTGGAAGCGAAGCCTGAATGGGATAGGGCTTCTTGGTATAGGAGAACATCACGTAAGTGCATGCGTATGAGAACGGCACTAGCCGAGAACCTTAGGTGGTCAATCCAATCAATAAACGGTCGTCTAGATATTTGGCTGCCTG
This sequence comes from Aspergillus costaricaensis CBS 115574, assembly GCF_003184835.1. Classification (NCBI taxonomy): domain Eukaryota; kingdom Fungi; phylum Ascomycota; class Eurotiomycetes; order Eurotiales; family Aspergillaceae; genus Aspergillus; species Aspergillus costaricensis. The sequence goes on from NW_020291808.1 coordinate 239,793, forward strand.
CCGACCCACTTCGGGAGATGGGCAAGCGTCAAATCCTGCCATGGTTACTCGGTTTCGCTCCCGAAGAACAATTCCAATGCCGTCGCAAAATGAAGTCTATCTTATCGTTTCTCTAACTTCGCCCCCATCCATGACGGATCCTTGACTAGATTCAAGCTCAAAGTGGAGGAATCCAGGGCACATTGTCAATTGAAAAGAATACTATTTCTGGATGAAGACTTGGAATTGCAAGGAGACTGAATGGGTTTGAAATGGAACGTGCACTCGGCCCGGTGGACTCAGCCATTATTGTCGCCGCCAACCAATGCGGAAACCACCTCCGAATCAAAGTTTCTCCCGAAGTCTGAATTAGCAGTCTTCCACGAACATTCGATATGGCGAACTTAGCGAGTCATGCCTGCGCCTCCTACGTGGCGAATTGAGCGCTTGCCTGTGCACTTGATCGTCCTGTATTCATGCCATCTACATCATGTTTTCGTAGGTGAGAAAAGTCAATTGAATTTTCGAGACTCGCCTAATGCTCTGCCAGGATTGCAGTGGGTTATCCCAGATTCACATTCTGCAGAGCCATATCATGGAATAGACATCATCCGAGGTCCACCAGATTTGACCCGCCGATCCTTCACTTCTTTTTCTCGGTCCGCTTCCAGATTTATATCACGTGAACAACAAGCATTTCTTACTAAGCGGCTGCTGAGATCATCATTTCCAGCACGTGGATTTCACAATTCATCACATGATTTATACACACCCTATTCCCATTTGGGCAAAGCATCGATCAGCTCGAAATCGAATGTCGATGGAAGATGGCCCCCAACGAGCTGTGCCAACATGGTTTAGTATCACCCAGCTGACCGGGCTGTGAATGAGACAGGAGTTCCCAATTATATCTGTTCGCACCATTTGGCCCCATTGACTGCTGTTTTACATTGGCTGCATGAGCTCCTGTTCAAGCTCCCGTAACCTATCGTAAGCCAGGCCTTAGGATCTATCTGATCCTTAATATATCCCAGGATCTAAGACCGGGCTTGGCTGGCTCGCTGTTGGTTGATGCAAGGCTGTCTTAGGGATTTGCAGAGAGCTGCCCGTCATGCAGTGTACCTACATAAAACCGCCCTTTTCCCTGGGTGATTTGCATCTTACTCGTGTGTCCCTATTATTGCTATCCTAATCCTGTGCTGCGCACAGTGTCATTCCTTCAAAGCTCAATTACTCTTTTACTTTGACGAGACATATCACTCTTTTCTGTGTCGTCAATCACATTCCTTCTTTTTACCAGCTCAATCCGTCTTGACAGCAATATGGTCTCATTCTCAAAACTCGTCACTGCTGCCCTGGTGGCAGCCTCAGCCGCAGCCTCCTCCAGCAAGCGTGGTGCAGCCTACAACGATGCGTCGCTTGTCCGTACCCTGGCGAAAAGCAAGTCTGGAAGTATGTCGTGGTCATACAATTGGGACATGAAGAAGAACGGGAACATGCCATCGGGCGTTGAATTCGTGCCAATGCTCTGGGGCACTGACTCGGTGGATGACTGGGATTCTGCGGTAAAGACAGCATTGAAGGATGGCAGCAAACATATCTTGGGTTTCAACGAACCGGACAACGCCTCGCAGGCCAACATTGGTGCCTCCAAGGCTGCCACCTTGTACAAGAAGTATATCACACCGTACGGAGATCGCGCCAAGCTCGTCAGTCCGGCCATCACTTCCTCCACTCAGTCCGGCGAGGGTCTCAGCTGGTTCAAGACCTTCATGAGCGATTGCAAGAGCTGCAACATCTCTGCTATGGCTGTCCACTGGTACGGTGGGTCGTTTGCTCAGCTCGAGTCGTACATGAAGGAGGCTATCGAGACTGCCTCGAAGTATGATATTGACGAGGTCTGGCTCACCGAGTTTGCCCTTGACACCGACACCAGCGGCATCACCAACGAGTCCACGGCTAAGACCTTCCTTGAGAAATCGATCGAGTGGATGGACTCCCACCCCAAAGTGGGCCGTTACGCTTACTTCTATACCGCAAACAAGTTCTTGCTTACCAGTGGATCGGTCAACGCCCTAGGCAAGGTTTATGTTTCGACCTCTTCGTCTTCTTCTAGCTCTGAGACCTCGTCGACTAAGTCTTCGACCAAGACTTCAACCAAGACCTCGACGAAAACTTCTACGAAGACATCGACCAAGACTTCCACAAAGACCTCATCAAAGACGACCAAGACCACAGAAACTTCCAAGTCCACCAGTACCAAATCCGCCCACACGACTAAGACTGCAGAGAAAACGAAGACGGTCAAGACCACCAAATACGTCACGTCCACCAAGACTGCAACACACACCAAGACTGCTTCTATTACGCCGCAGGCTGCCTGGAGCTCGGTGCCCACAAAGTCCGCATACGGATGGTAGGCTGCTGTTTGCCTGTCACATGTATAGTCGGATATTTTGTTGAATTCTGGACGTCATGCTCCACGTTCTGTTTTCATTTGGCTTTCTTTCGCTTCACTTATGTATTCTTTCGCTGCTTAGCGCAGATATTGGCTGTTAATATGAGATATACACCCATGCTATTACGTTCACTCTACTATAAAGCTGTCGATGGCACTCCTGGTAGTATCGATATAGATCAAGAAGCACATGCGATAAAATAGCTGCCAATTTATTTTGCATGTTCTCTAGCATTGACCAATAAGACGAGGTTCACAACATGATCTAGCTCCGACCGAGCAGTCAAGAACAATCGGGTATTTTCTTGGCGTGACAATCATGGATCTGCGAAGTCACCCAAAGTTTATCTCATAGCCACTGCGATCGGCTTATCGTGATCATTTGCTTCGCTATTAGCACTGCTTTGTATAACATGATTTGTGAGCATTTTTCAAGAACAAGGGACAATGGCGCATCTGGGAGCGCGTCAGACTGAAGATCTGGAGGTGGCCGGTTCAAGCCCGGCTTGTCCCATTCTTTTTGCATTTTTTTTTTGTTCCTCTCGGGTAGAAAGTAAGACAGCTCCACCATGCCATGTCGCCTTTGCATTAGTCCGAAACTACATCCTCATTGAGGAATTGCTAATGCCCTTGACGATACCTGAGGACCATGTTGGTGTGTCGATTTTATTTCAGTGAAATAGCATCCCGTAATGTAGAAGGATCAACACTAGAACCAAAGTAGCCAATCTTATATTGATTGATCCCGGCAGCCTTTCTTCGGTTCGGGATGAATTTGAAGCATTTGTGACCTGCCTTTCTAAGTCTCATGCGATAAGACTTTCCCTATATACAATATGATCTATCCATGACACAAGACTATATGTGTACTACGTATAAGCGAAATTTATATTCGAATACCTAAATCTAGCTCATCTGGATAGCCAGGGTGTTCATTCCTCGCATTGCCAACCATCTCCACATCCCCAGGCGATAAAGACTCCAACAAGACCCTGGCATACGCCGCAGCAACCATAGCAGCATATTCCTGCCAATCCTTATTCTTTCCGGAGTCCGCATAGTCACAGATCCCCCTAACAACAATACACGGAACCAGATCCATCACCCCAGCTGCTTCCATCTCCGCACATAATATACCTTCCTCAAACCCCTTATTAAGAGCATCACGAGCTTTCGCATCCTTAACAACAAAATTCCCTGAGGCGATTAAACCGTAATGGACACGGACGTTCCTTCTTTTTTTCTCCCCTGCAATCATCATCTTCTCCTTGCCCACATCCCCTTCAAACCCAAACCCAACCCCCATCATCTCCAACCCCCATAACCCAAGCAGCCCTACAACACCCGCAACAACCACCTTCCACAACACCCACACCAGCAAATATAGATAGGAATACACCCACCACCGTTCCAACAGCGGATCTCTCAACCCATCGCACCGTGTCCACCTCGATACTAATCGCGGAAACCTCTCCTCCACATCATCCAAACACCCATTGATCTTCCGTGCAACCATCTCACTGTTACGCTTTAACCTCTCCAACACCTTCTTCACACCCAACCCTACCCCAAATTCCTCCCTCCTACACATCCCACCTTCATTCTGCACAACAACCCTCCCATTCCGCACCAGCATCCCTCTATCCCACCCCGCCACACCCCCATACCCACCACTAACCGGCACACTAACAACCACATCACCCAATTTCACCCCATTGCTCGGAACACCACCCGCCACGCCAACGAGCAGAGCGAACCTGATGGATGGGAACATGTGCAGAAGCGATGTCACTGCGCTCGCGGCGGAGGTTGTTCCCATGGTAGGGAGGCATATTAGGACGATGTTGTGCGGTGGTATGGAGCCGAGAGTGTAGGTGTTTTTGTCGCTTACGGGGGTTGGGATGTGCTGGTGGTGGATGGTGTCGAGAGTGGCCAGGACGGCGGTTTGTTCTTTAGGCAGGGCAGTGATGTAGGCGATTGTGTAGGTGTGGAGGGGTGGGAGATTGTTTTTTGGTTCTGTGGTTTGCGGCATTGTGAGGGGATGTGAGTATTAGTTGCGGCGGTGGGGGTAGGGTTATAAAGAATATATATATAGAGTGAGTGTGGAACGCATTGGGATGGGTGCCTGAAGCATTTAGGAAATTCTGGGGATGTAGTTCAAAAGTGTTTCGGGTTCTTGTTGGCAAGCGGTTATATATGCTGTATGGTTGGTGGATAGATGTCTGGTGGAGGGTTAAGCGCCGAGTGTTGAGGTGGATGGGTAGCTCATATGAGGTGCGCCGGCTGAAGGGATGTAGGATGAGGCTACGATCTAGCCTTGTCTTGGCTGCAGCTGTCACGGTCTAATGCAAGGATGAGTTGGCGCAGGTTGTACGGACCAAGTAGTGTTGCGTTTAGCGGAGGTGTCTGCTATTATGAATAGAAGAAAAGCCGCTTGTCATTATTACGTCGATAGGTGGTACCTGCTTGAAGCCATGGCGTAGGAGGCAGGTCCCAACCCGGCAATGTATGACACCAGATTCCGCCAGACACGAACTTGATCCTACGTAAAAAGCGATTGAGAATCGGAGCAAACTGCAGATGCAATTGTGAACAAGGTATCGATTTAATGAAATTAGACACTACATGATGGGGTATTGATACACAACACCGGGGACAGCAATAGCCCAGGGAAAGGGAAACAAGAAAACATGCATAAGACAAAACAGACAGCCACCCTAACCCCCAAGGAACTCCTTTCCATCAACCCTTCATCTCATACTCAAGGGCTCCGCACTATCTCCAAACAATGAGACACGCTCGAATCATCATCCGCCGGACGTGGACACCCTATCTCACCCTTTGGCTTCTCTAACGGAAGATTTATGATACGTGGTTGGAACCTCGGCTGCAACTCCTTCTTCATATCCCTTCTACCCCAGAGATATCCAGCTCCCAGCATAGCCACGGCTATGCATGCCAATGGTAGCCCAACACCGAGTCCAATCGCGAGCCTCTTCGATTTTTCAGAATCGGATTGATCCGGTTCGCTGTTGATGCCGCTGCTACCGTCACCCAAGGGGTTTCCAGTTCCAGTTGTTGTGGGTGCAGAGGTAGAAGAACCATCCGAGGCGGAATTGGAGTCGGAACCAGACTTGGAGTTGGAGCTAGAGCCGGAGTTAGAGTTAGAATTCGAATCGTCATTAGAAGAAAATTTGAGGAGTGTTGAATCAAGGGTAAATGTCTCGTATGTGTTGCAGCAGGCAGTGGTACTGCCGCAGCACCAGGATCCGTCGCCGCAGTTGGTCAGTTGGTAGGTCCAGTCGGAATTTCCGCCATTCTGTCTCTATTATCAGTTGCCAGTTTATCTGATAAAGATAGGGAAGAGACTGACCTGATTACCACAGATGTCCTTCGGTAAACAATTCGTCGAGTTCCACGATTGATCCGTGCAGAACTCCCGATAGTATGCTCCTTCATTCGTCTGACAAAGTCCCGAGGGATCACACGTATCTGGATCCGCATCATTGAGTTTACAGCACATCGAATGTACACCCGAGATGGAGACGCATGGCTGGTATATGGAGCTGTCCACTTGTGAGCCATCCGGTGCATAGCATGATGATGCTGCTGCTGCTGCCAGAGAAATATAGCTTGGGATGAGGGCCCAGAAAGTGCCCGTGTTTATCTTCATTGTGACTGTCTGATGGTGATTTCAAAAAACCCGGTGAGATACACCCTATAGAAAATTAAAGAAAGAAAAAACTAAGGTAAGTTGACAGAACTCCAATTTCCGGCTAACAGAGGGATTTAAACATAAACAGACCCTGCATCTGCCTCGCGAGACTTTGTGTAACGGTGCGGATTCCTTACCCGGTTTACTTGTTCCCGATAAGGAAATCGTGGGGACTATCTTATTGAGGGAGATGCTTAAGTGACAGAACCCCCTTGGGGATATAAGAAGAGGGAGGATACCACTGGCCCTTCGCTGTTAACTTTGTGGAACCGTGGAAGGGTGGTAGTGGTTAAAGAGAATTTGACAGAATTTCTTATACCATTATTGGTATACTCGAAAGAACTGGGAAGAGTCCATGATGGTGAGCCCGATCGGCAAGGCAGGAATGTTATGGTGTCGTCCCGAAACTGGGACAGGATTTGTCAACTAGAACCACTGCATTGGTGAGCTCCTTAAAGGTGTAACATCCTGCTGAACATGCCATAGTCCGCTTAGATATTCCTCTCTACTATGTTTGATACGTATGACTGGCAGGGGAAGGTGAACCTGCAAACTGAGAAACAGCTGCAGGGTTGGAGCACTAAGTGGGTGTTAGTCCCTCACAACAACATGAACAAACTACAACAACGGTGCTGCTGTCAGGCCCACACCCCTTGGCAACCGTTGCATTCCAGGGCGGGTATGCAGGTACCAAGGGTGTGGTTGGGGTGCGGAAATCAATTCCCAGATAAACCCCTTGTTTCACTGATGGCCACAGATGGAATTCCGAGATTACACAAAGATCCTGGAGTGCATACCAATCAAGGGATGGAGGATAATTTTCTTGCCAGGGAATCAAACAATAGGGAACTACCAGGGGATCACTCCGCTCTCACAGACCCTCGAAGGGGTTGCAATTCTACAAGGGTTGTCCACCCCCTTCGTAGTGGCAGTCACCCTCCTTATACTTCGTTAAGCTACTGCTAAGATGCCCGGAACATTATCGTGTGATCAATCATGGTGGTCTGCTCATAAAAGTCATCAAATCAATATAATTATGTGAACACATTATCTACCATTCATTCCACCCCTATGCCCAACAAGGAAAGCATTATCACTTTTCCTCCCTGAGAGACGGCGGAATGCCCTCATCCGCCAAGGCCTGCATATCATCCTCACCCATGGCACCATCCCACCCCTTCGATACAAGGTAGGCCCGAAATTTCTCATCACGGATTCTCAAATCCTCACCCGAAATGTCCGGAACAAAGAAATAAGTCACCAGGATTCCCACAACACCACAAATAGCCGCAATAATAAACGTCCACTTCTTACCCAGATTATCCTCAATGGGAGTGAACGCTTGGGTACCAATAGCAGCGCCTGCTTTTCCCACAGCAGCAGACAAGCCATAACAAGTACCCCGAACACCGGTGGCGTACAGCTCCGACGAAAGTAAGCCGAGCATGTTCCCTGGGCCAAAGTTGCCCGAACTCTGCATGAGGCCGTAGAAGACCACAAAGAGGGGGATGATCTTGGTGATTTTCTCAAATGCACAGCCGATAATCAGACCGAAAATGAGGTAGCCGCCGAATCCGATCATCATTACGTTTTTGCGACCGAGTTTGTTGCAGAAGAGAGCGCCGAGGAAGACACCGGGGAGGGAAATGGCTCCGAGGAGGAGCTGCCATTCGCCGGTTTTGAGGATTGAGTCGTCGCCGACCACGGAGGAGATGATGCTGGCAGAAAAGACGCCGTTGGGGAAGGTGACGAAGTCTGTATAAGGTTAGATGTGATTGACAGATCAGGTGATGGTGAAGGGTACGTACCGTAGAGGAACCAGGCACCACAGGTTCCAATGAGTGATTTCCAGTAATAGCGAATCACCAGTCCATATGGAACTCGCTTCTTGATGGCTCCGCGACGATAGAGCGCCGAGTTCAGCATGCGCCACCGGAAGTAGAACACGGAAAGAGGCCAGATGCACCCGATACCGAAGCAGACGCGCCAGACGGTGCTGTAGTGGGATTGCTGGCATGCTGAGAATACAATCAAGAAAACCAGAACAGCAAAGGGACCACCAAATGACAGCGGAAAGTTTGTCACCATGATGAAGGCTGGACCGCGCTGCTTCAAGGTCAAGTCATTGGCGGTTTCGGATGCCGAAACTGACGACGCGGGATATTCACCACCGGTTCCTGAGATAATCAGCACTCATTAATCCAGCGTACTGGAAGGATTTGCACCTACCAAAGCCAATAATACCACGGGAAACTGTCAGCATCCAGAACATGCCGTTGATAGTGACACCGTGTGATGCGGTGGCCAAGATACCGCCGATGACGATCATTAGAGTTGTGAAAACCATGGCAGCTTTTCGTCCCATGTAGTCGCATGTTAACCTAGGCGTGGAGTTAGCAGGTTCCTCTATGTGTGTGAAAAGGATGCCATAGACAAACCCGATCACAATCTGACCAATGACTTCCCCAACAAGCAGGGCATTTGATACACGTGTCGATACAGCCGAAACGTATTGTTTGGGGTATTCTGCCTTTAGAAGCACATTGGTCATAGTCCTGCATACTATCAGCGGGGTACATCGGCACATCGTTTGCGGGGTAAGTACATGAGGTTATTCTGGTACCCATCGCTGATGAGGGCGAATCCACTAGCAAGCTAGAAACATAATCAGTAACATTGTCCAAGCAGATATTGAATCAAAGTAGATTTGCAGCCAAAGTAAGGAAACTAACAATAGTCAAGAAGTCAGAGAGACTCTGTCTCTTGCGGGACACAGCCGAAGGATCAGCGTCGGAGGTATCGACGGCCTGGACGTGTGTCTCCAGGACGCCAACATCCTTCGACTGAGAGTTTTCCCACGAGTTCTCAGAAGACATCGCAATGTTGCAAAGCAAAGAACACCAGCGGGAGATGGATTGGGAAAAATCTCATTGTGCTGCAGGAGGATGAGCACGAGGGCAGGTTTTTATCTGGGCGTGTAGCCTCTTCCCACTAGGATGGTTACATGCGTATGCAAGCGTGACTACCAATCAGGAGCCAGTCGCAATAGGGATCTCATCCTTGTTATCATGCGTTCATGCAATTGGCGCATCAGATAAAGCTCGGTGGAGCCGAACCAATCATTGCCGCATGCGGGTTCACGTGCGTGGAGCCGTGGATAAGATGCGATGCTCATTGAAGCGCACCATTTCATCCACGTTGATACCAAGCACTATTTGACTGGTGCTTGGCTGGTAGGGCTTCGGATGAGATAACTTGACTGGGATTCCAACGGAGGGGAACGGTTTACCTGTTTTTGCTCGGACTTACTCAATAGGGACGGAGTTTTGCCGCTTTACTGACACGTGGTATAGAAGCTTTCGTAGGGCTGATGCCTAAGAGGACACGTGCTCTCTATGATAGCACTGATTAGAATGACCTTGGGACCCTGTCATGACTCAGTAAAATGACATTGATAGCTGTGGGTGTGGCGATGAAGCAGTTGAAAGCTCGAATGGCTATGTGGGACCTTAACGGTCATTACCGGGATGATCAGTACGACTTTGTAATAGTCGTGTCGAGTTTGCAAGGTGTGTCGCTGCTATGACGTGGTGAATTTAGCCATCAGCCACTGCCAGCGTCGCCTTCGTCAATTCAGAATAGGTTATACTGGCTGTAAGTCACTTGGGCAGTCGGTCTGGTTTGGAACGATTTAACGTTTCAACGGTTCCTGATGCTTACATGCATGAAGAAATGGTCGCGTCTTCTTTTTCTTACCTTAGCTCCTTCAAGCTTCGAGGATAACAAATTGTTGTATATAGCTCAATCATTTTAAGTACACAACTTTTGCTTGAGATTAGCAAGAACAACAGCCGCGTAAGCCAGATCCCGCGCCTCCGAAGCCCAATGAGTCAAAGACCTTATCGCCTGGTCTAACAAGTCCGGCCAATCTGCCAAATAGTCCACGAGTCCCTTGTCCGCCTTGACAGCTGCAATGATTAACAGGGCTGAACTGAGTACACCGCGGGCGACAAACCAGGTTCCATGATGCCGGTGCTGCGTCGCCTTGGAGTTGATCATATGGAAACTGCACTCGATAGCTTTCCGCAAAAACCTCTTAGCCTCCTCGTTCTCATTAATATGCCCGCCGTCATGATGGATTGCGTAGTATACAAATGGCCGATAGAGCCACGATCTCAGCTGCAGAACCCGTGCTTGCAGGTTGTACGTCAGCTCAAACCTGGGTGCCGAGTCCCATTCTTCGAAGTGGATTATGGATGGTCGGTTTCTGGACCTGACGTCGGACACCAGGCAGTCAATAAAAGAATATATTAAAGCCCCTACCCTGTTAATAAAGTTGAGTTTTGTTTTTGGCAACTTACCAGTGATCTATTTGGGATTCGAGATCCGCGGCTGTCCGGCACATGTAAGATAGGTTGGCAGGCGACCATTGCAAGTCATTAGTGCTGTACATAAAGTTGAGAATTTGCGCTTCTACGCGCATAAGTGCCACATCAGACAAGTAGTAATATGTGGACAACTTCCAGAGATGTGACAAGTCTTCTGAGTCTGTTGGTGTCCCGGACAGCACAGCTTCCGACTCGGTCGAGCTTACGGACGAGGGTATTGGATACCCGTCGGACACGTTGAACTCACACAAAATCGAATCGGGTATGTCGAGCTCCGCGCGTAAGTCACTGGATAGATTACGAATATTAGCCTCAACTTAGATCGAACAGTTACCCAGAGGGAACTGGCAGAAGAGAAAAGAAGGATAGAAGTCACCATTCTGACTTCCAGCATGTCCAATATAGGCCCAGCTCTGCCGGTTCTAAATGCCCCCCGTTGGAGTAGTTACCCACAGCTGCTTCCCTGTGTCGCAAGTGGAGGCTCAGAATGGCGGAGGCTCGAGAAAAGTCCATCCATGCTCTAGCGGCATTTAGCTTGTACATCTGGTAGACACCGCTAAGAAACCAGCATTGCGTGGTCAAAATACGATCGCCGGGTAGGGAGAGCCTCTCCAACGCTTTCTGATATAACTGCTCTCCTGTAGCATGAAGGGATTCAGCGTGGTCATCACATTCTGCCGAGCGATCATCATATCGAAGTGGACCTGCTAAACAGCCTAAGGCACAGGCGAGGAACTTAAATACATATTCTTAGCGTGGCTCTGAGATCGGAGGTGACGGTGACTGTCTATATTGCCTAGCACTTCTGGGGAGGGGGGATCCATTTACTCACCACTAAACAGGAATGAGCGTTCCGAGAGGACTCGCCCACTTCGACCCTGACGGCCGATTGACGTAGGACGACCGTATTCACCACGGGATTCTTAACGTGCACAAACTGCAGGAAGCGGTCAATCAGATCTGGTATGAGAGCCAAATTGACATCGGTGTTGGCAACTTCTTCGAGACCATAATCGTGGTCCGCGAGAATGAGACTATTTAAAGTCGTTTGCAAGCGAACCTCTTGGAAAATCGGCCACGACAAAATTGCATCAGGACATATCCTGGCTGCAGGGATCTTCAGGGACACATTCTGTGGCAATTTTGGGCTAAATTCAGCCGTGTACTGATTTAGCGGACCTTTCAGAGGCAGGGCTGCCGTCACCCCTTCAGGAGTCATGGAATTAAGAAACTGTTGGATTTCGGTTAAGCGATCGAGAATTGCAATGGTGGCGGGATCGAATCTAGTAAGCGTTGTATGTGAACATGTTGTAGCAAACGTAGATCCACACACGTGTGTGAACACATGCATTCATGTGTGTGTAGTAAATAGAACTTTAACGGGAGATTCAGCATACTTTGAGAAATCTACATGGTCCTGATATACGCAATGCGACTCAGAGATCTGGCACGAAGAGCAGGTCGGACGAGCATTGTCGCATTTGATTTTTCGCGAGCGACAGACCCTGCATGCTGCCACAGCCCGTTTGCGAGTGAAAGCTCTCGCTTCTCGCTGAGACACCCTGTATTTGCTGGTACGTGATGTCATCCTTCACTCTCCCGAAAGTGCGTACGTACCTCCCCAAACTCCAAGCTCGGATGGGTCGAAGTGGAGGCTAAGTACTAGAGCACCTTGGACTGGTGTGCTCAGCAGTTTGGTGGCAAGCTGGATGTCTTGAACTACAATGCAGCTCGTGTCGCCCCCTCGCACATCACTAAAGTCACTCCGGAGGAGCTGAATCTCGACCTCCAAGTCTCTGCAGTGGGTACCCTTGTCGCAGGCCAATGGTTCACCCGCAACGCCAACACCGACAATATCTCCAAGGGTGAGTGGCCGCTATTCTTGGTCACCGGTGGCACGCTCGACAGAGAGCCGCAGATTGCCTGCTCTTCATTGTGTGCTGCCAAGGCCGCATCACAAAGTCTCAGCCGTCTCTTTGCCCAGGCGCTTCCGCAGGAGGCTCAGATTGTGGTCGGCATGCCACTGAGCCGCGCAAGCATTGTTGACCCGGAAACTGGTGGCTACACCGAGGGCTACCATCCCGATACTATCATCCAAACGGTGTTTAAGCCATTCTTTGAGGACCGCGAGAAGCTACAGGGTGGAGTGGACAACTGGACCGTGGAGCGTGTTATTTAATTACAGCAGCAACTGTGCTGGGATAAGTAAAGTACGGCGATGATTAACAACCATCGGGCGAAGGCAAGATTTACTTTTGAAGCCTGTTCACTGCAAGTCATTTTCTTCAACATTTATATTTTTGAGAAGTCTCAAGCAAAAGGGCAAAACAATTGGTATTGTTTTAAAGTTAACCTCTAGCACTTAGCGCGTAGTTCGACGCGTGTAGAGATTTAAAATAGGTCTGCGTGGGATAGTCCGCTTAGATACACCGTAACCGTGAGCTGCTTTACGAATACTAGAGATATCTGATTCACTTAGAGCAGAAACTTCTGGTAGGACTCTTCAAGTTCATTCTTTCTCAATAAAATCCCTGGCATTTTGACGTGCTTTTGGAGGGATGGTTGGTGGTTCAGATGAGCGAGGTTTTTGACATTAGGCTGCACGCGAAATCTTAATACAATGTATAGCTCTATGCCTGCCACAGAAAGTGCCGCTGCACTTCTTCAAAGTCTGCCTGGTTCTCTCCAGTCAATTCAAAGCCCTCGTCGTGAAAGAAGGAGTATATGGCATGAGGATCATCCGAGAAGTTGGCTGGCAATGTTACCGGAACAAATTCCCCCCCAACTGTGTCTGTGACATACGTTCGCATAAGATCATCATACTGCGAAACCCCAGCCTAATATGTTTTAGTATTTGCTCGAGAGGGTTACGCACAAAATTCCAATACTTACATTGTTTAAAACAGACTGGGGCGTTCTTACAGCTTCGTTTGCCATCTCAACAGAGCCGATTCCCTGCATAAAAGACGGTAAGCATTCCTGCAACTTCTGTATCTGATTTTTCCGCGCCCGAGCAGCATGGTTCTGATAGCTTGCCAGGTAGTCGAGAAGCTGAAGGCCTTCTTTCATGCCGGGGCTGGAGCTGAGAAAAGGGAAATGACCGGAGTCGCTCGTATCTGCAGAACGGATGATGGCTGCCAGCAGTAGAATAAATGTCGCTGAGAAAATGGCATCGAGGTCAAAGAAGCCGAATACAGCTGCCAAAGTTAGCTCTGCATGTAAGCAATCTCTGGATGCTCCTTACAAATGATTTCCTCATCTACCAAAATTTTCATTAGTTCCAGATTCTTACTCGCGGCTTCTATGCACGTCCGAGCAAGGTGCTGTAGTGCACTGCTGCTTGTGCTGAATGTTGTCTCGCGATCGAATATTAATTTGGCAAGATGAAGAAGAACGGGTCGCAACGTGAGGATTATCGCCTAATTTAATTGAGTCAGCTTACTGTAAAGTGTATTGTCATCTTTTTATTGATCAGATGAATAATAACCTACTTGATAGAGCATTGTGAAGAGTGAAATACTTGTTCGTATCCCCAATTTCGAAGGGTTCCGGCTTGATATGTTGGTGCGCAAGGGATATTGCGGAATTTCCTTCGCGAGTTGATCAAGTGATGACATGATATCGCGTACATTGTCGCAAAACGTGTTCACGGAGCAGGATTTATTACTATAGATGACTAGAACTCGAGGACTTAGCCTTTGCGACGACATATTAACCCGGTCGTAAACAAACCAGAATATATTCGGCTTTGGATTTGCACAATCTTGATATTCAATTGAATGGCTAGCGGATCACAGTACCCGGGCGAGGCAGTCGGGAGAGGAGAAGCGATCATTTTATCGTCGAGGCTCAATGGACATCCCGTAGCTATGGTGAGACGCTTATCGTGCATCTGAACAGTCCACCAGATACGGTTCGCATGTGTCGCTTGTGATGGATGTAGTTGATCGAGCGTGGACTTTCGATATAGCTTGTGCAGTAGAGCCAATCGGAAAGCAAGGCCAACCTGTCTCAGATTAGCTCGGATATTGGATTGCATGGAGGTAGTACATGTCTCGTACATGTGAAGCAGCGTCGTCCTTACGATCAATATTTTGGTAATACACTGCTATGAGTGCCAAAATCTCAATTCCAGCGACGCCATGGGCCCGTAGTTCGCTAATGTTAGGCAACAATCTTAAAGCCTCCTTGAATAGGGCAAAGCCCGGTGGGTCTGTCGTCCCATCCAACTCTCCTCGCAGAAGTTTCCCAATCGCAAACACTAAGAGAATGTGGAGATACCAGATGCTGGTTCGTTGTATCTCGTCGAAGCTGTTTCTGTAGAATACCATCAGCTGGTCTGAAAGGTCTCGAGCATCGAAGAAATGCTGGGCATCGCCAAGGTATAAAAGAACAGTGTCCAGAAGTTGATGCGCTTTCTCCACTGAAGGAAACCTCAGGTTAGCAGCCGTGCTCGTCTCTTGACCCTGGCGTGGGTTGAGAGGAATACGTCGCTTTGGAAATAGCCCTTCCGTGCTTGGAATGAATCGTGGAGTTCTCCCCTGAGGCGTGCACGGATTTCGTGAAGAGTAATCTTTTTGCCGCTCAAGAAGATCCTGTACCCGGCTCCCGAAGTTCTGGCTCGATCCAAGGGTAAAATGGGTTTCCATTTGATGTGGAGGAACCTCGGTTCTCGATGTCATGTTGGACACAGATGATGCCACCGGTGTCCGTATTACTTCATTTACTGGCGCATTGAAACGCGGTGCTGTATCCACATTCTCTGTTTGGGTTTTGTCTGACGCTGATGTTGCCGTTGACCTCTGTGTATCTACACGCCCGCCATCGTGGGCCTGATGCTCGTACAAAGCGAGGCGTGCCTGAAGTTCTCGGACCTTCCTGTGCATGGTATGTTAGAAGTTCTGAGAATTCTTATTGAACAGCACTCTGGGAAAGCCTACGCCTCAGTGATCAGCCGTCTATCTTCTACCACTGGGAAGGTGCATTCCAACTCTCGACGTGTGCAATAAACGCATGGATATTGACCAGAGCATTTGACCTTCTTCTTTCTACATGTATTACATCTATAGACCCATTTAGTTAAATATACGGAATATAAGTCAGATAAACGCACGCTGACACAGCCTTTGGCTTCTCTTTGCTGCTCATCCGCGTAGATGAAGACTCTGCGCCGGGTTGGGACATTATTCAACGGAAGGCACGAGCCACAATATCCAGCGCGTCATCCGACCGAACGCGTGATCGGATCACCTCGTCGAATAAAAGTTGGGCCGGGTTAATCGTTATAGATGTGGACTAACAGAGAAAGGACAGATACTTGCAGAGAGAATCAGGGCATTGGGTAAGTGTTGTCTGCCTCCGGAGAGCATCGGAGACCTCGTCCGAAAGGTGGGGTTTTATGTGGGGATTCATCGGGGGTGACCGAGACACCCCCGGAGCCTTGGTCGGTCACCCGCCCGGGTTGGCCACCTATGTAATGCAATACAAAAGGATTTTTTTTATTATTATTTTTTTTATATTGATATATTACTACCACTAGAACATCGTGGAGTGCAATATAAAACGTAAAGATAATGGATGTAGTAAATGATATCATCAGTTGTTTCCCCCATTCTTAAAGCGCGTTAATCGGGACGAGAACACTATATGAACTTTCTAGATATTGATTGACCATGTTTTACAACCCCCTCGCAATCACTACATCTTCTCTGGGTCTCCATCCCTCCCACAGCCTAACAGAAAAGATCCGAGCTGCAGCGTCCGCCTCGTTTTTTGCAA
Organism: Aspergillus costaricaensis CBS 115574; assembly: GCF_003184835.1. Taxonomy (NCBI): domain Eukaryota; kingdom Fungi; phylum Ascomycota; class Eurotiomycetes; order Eurotiales; family Aspergillaceae; genus Aspergillus; species Aspergillus costaricensis. Next base: position 256,111 of record NW_020291808.1, read on the forward strand.
TCGAAATCGTCTACCAAGAGCTCGAAGACTACGCGCTCTCCCAGACTCCACCCGTGAGCATACACGATGCTGCTAGAACCATCTCCCGTCTATGCTTGTCCGCGAATCTTAGTGTATTATCCTTGAGCCCCTTCAAGAACTTTGAGGGGCATAACTCGCCCCTGGAAGAGCGACTTGATCGTGCGCGGAATTGGCTCGAAATCGCCGCCTGCTTGAAGGCTAAGTACCTGCAAGTGCCCTCCCAGTTTGATACCGGGAACAGCTCGGGAGATTGGACACGGATGGTGGAAGATCTTCAGGCGCTAAGCGACTTAGCGGCTTCATACTCCGTTGGCATTGCCTACGAGGCTGTGGCTTGGGGTACCTATATCGATACCTGGGAGGAATCGCTCCGGATGGCCCAAGACGTGAACCGCGAAAACTTTGGTCTTTGCCTGGATTCTTTTCATGTAGCTGCTCGGGTGTGGGGAGATAATATGGTCGAGAGTGGTATTCGCGAAGATGCCGATTTGGCTCTGCGGCAATCGCTTGATAGATTCGTTGAGACTTGCCCGTCGGGCAAAATATTCTATGTACAGCTTTCCGATGCAGAGAAATTTGTCCCTTCATTGCAGCCGGGACACCACTTCTATCGGGAAGATTTTCCTCCAGCTTTGTCTTGGTCGCGCAACATGCGCCCGTTCCCCCTTGAGGAGGATTTAGGGGCTTACTTTCCTGTTGCAGTAATCGCTCACGCGTGGCTGAATAGGAAAGGGTGGAAAGGTGTGGTTTCGATTGAAATATTTGATTGGCGAATGAGGGATGAATCGAGGCGTCCGAGTGACAATGTCGGCCGAGCCGTAGAGTCTATGCGAAAGCTGACCTCCGTTTTGGGAAGTACCACTTACTAAAGTCGATAACAATAGGTGTTGTTTCCTAGAAGACATGCAAGCCAGTGAGATAGATCTTGGCCATTAAGGTGCTTCTGTCTAAGTGACTTTTTGTTACAAACGAAAACAACATTTGTCTCATAAAGTATACTATCTCTTCCATTTACTAAAACATCACAATACCGCCGTCGATCTTCAAGGCTCCCCCTGTCATGAACCGAGCATCCGCACTCCCCAGGAACGATACCAACGCCGCAACATCTGCAACCTCCGCCCACCGACCCAGAGGAACACTAGCCAGCATACTTTTCATCTTCTCCTCGGGCCACGAAGCGAGGAACATAGGTGTATTGACACCGCACGGATGGACCGTGTTAACACGAATGTTATACTGGCCCAGCTCTGCAGCTGCAGTGATGCATAGACCACGAAGGGCAAACTTGGAAGTAGAATATGCTGATAGACCGGGTGTTGCGCGAAGACCAGCAATTGAAGAGACCAGGATAATACTGCCTCCGTTGCCGGAGTCTCGCATTGCCCGTCCGCAGTGTTTAACGCCCAGGAAGGCTATAAGTCATAGTCTTAGCTGCTCATTCTAAAATGTTCCAGACTAACTGCAAGAGAAGTACTCACCGGACCGACAATTCACTTGCATTACCTTATCATATTGTTCAACATCAGTATCCAGAATACTCGTCGACGAATACGATATGCCCGCACAAAGAAGCGCAACATCAAGCTTCCCGAATTTCCGAATAGTCTCATTAACATATCGCTCAACATCGCCTTCAGATGTGACATCGGCTTGAACGGTAAGAATCAAATCATTCCCATTCAGGCTCTTCCCATCTGGCAAATCTGCGATCGCTTTTATCAGCTCTTCTTTTGACTGAGCCAGTCCCTGTGAGCTGATGTCGACCAGCACAACTTTGGCGCCTTCTAGAAGATATCGCCGAGCAGATTCCAGGCCGATGTTCCCTGCAGCTCCGGTTATAAGGGCTACTAGGCCCTGTAGGCGGTTTGGGATCGGTTCCTGAGGAGATAGAGATCGGGGCATGGTCGAATCCATGTTCGGCAGGTTCGACAGTACAGATATCAAAATGAGCTCTATGACAGATTGCGGAGGCCTTTTTTTCGATGAGATTTCTTTCCCTCACTCAAGTTATAGGATTATCTAATAACATGCATGAGTGGCTTAGCGAGCCACTCCTTCGAGTGAGATAATGCAGGAAGTCCGAGGTGAGGGGAAGTTCGGAGGAGTGCCCGAAACGTCTACTTTTTCGGAGCAGCTTCGGAGCCGTTACCGACGTTGTGTCAAGGGGCATTGTCGCCGGGAGGATAGCCACCCCCAGCCCCGCGAGGAAAAGAAGAAAAAAAAGTATATCGTAGAGCTTGCTCGAGTATGGCTTGTTCGAAAGAGCCAGACACTGATACAGACTTCCCGGTGCGAACATATGCAGGGAAACTGGAGAAGAACGATAGCTACTGGAAGAGTTGTCGGACAACAGAATTCTTAATTTAGATTGAAGTATTTTGGAAGATATATCCTTTCATTGCTGGCGGCTTTTCATATGAATACATCTCTCTCCACCATCCAAAGTATAGACCTTGACTTTCCTTCACACATTTTCCACATGGGTAGAACTAGTCTGCTTCTCCAACCGAGCTTCAGCAGCCACCCTCGACTCCGCCTGTCGAAATTCCAGATAATTCTTTCGGGCTTTCGTAGCAAAGACACTAACATCTGCCCCAAATAAGATGCCCATATCCTCCAAAGGAACCCCCTTCGTTTCCGGAACAAAGAAGTACGCAAAGACCAAAGCAACGATAGTACATGCTCCAAAGAAATAGAACGTGCCGTATTTGATAGAGGCAATCATGTAAGGCAGCGAGTAGACGATAATGAATTGAGCCAACCACTGCATGCACACAGCACACATCATCCCGATAGTCCGCACACGAGTTGGAAGGACTTCCGATGCAAATATCCAGGGAATGCCGTTCCAGGAGAACCCGTAGAAAATTGCATAAATGTAGATCATTGCGACCGCCGTTCGTGACCCAGAGTCGCTAGGTGGAACTTGGTCGAAGGATTGACTTAGCTGGGAATATATGGCCAGGTAAAACATTGCTACTGCTGCGCCGATCGCGCCAACTAGTAAGGGACCGCGACGTCCGAACCGATCCACGATCCAGATCATGAATACCATTGTTGTGCACATTTTTACTAGGCCATAGACTCCGGTCGCTAGAAGTCCGACGGAGGTTCCAGTGAATCCAATCTGAAAATGAGTAAAACGTCAGCGCCTTCTCTCAAACACCATAGTCACCGTCTGGAGTTTCAGTATCCTACCGAGCGGAAAATGGTTGGACTGTAGTAGTTGATAGAATTGATCCTTGAGGAAAAGTCAGACACCGTTACAAAATATCGTAAGGAGAGGAGGAATATACCCAGTAAGATTTTGTAGCAGCATCAGCATCATTCCAATCAAGATTCGATCCCGGACACCGGGGGTAGCACATTCACGCACAATGTGTGACAGTGTCCGTCTTCCACCACTCATCTCAAGTTCTTGGTTGACAGCAGCCTGGATTTCGGCCAACTCATTGACCACGTAGGGGTGGTCGAATGGAAGATTGCGGACCCAAGCGAGGTTTTTCTGTGCTTGGACGATTCGATTCTTGCTAGCAAGCCAACGTGGACTTTCTATCATCCATGACATACAGATCAATAGCAGTCCAGCTGGAATCATCTGGATGCCGACGGGGATTCTCCATTGGGCAGAAGTTGTGCTCGGTATATTCTTGTCGACGCCGTAGTTAACCCAGAAACCGAAGACAAGAGCCACCTGCAGCATGATCTCGAAGCAACCGACGAGGCGCCCGCGGACGAGGGCTGGAGAGCATTCGGAGATGTAAACAGGAATCATGGTGGAGGATGCGCTTTCAAAGGGTTGGTCGTCAACCTCATACCTAAGTAAGGAGATACGCTTACCCGACTCCTAGTCCTGTCAACACCCGTCCGGCGTAGAGCTCATCGATACGTCCCACGAGTTGGAGGCCTGATCCGATGGTAAAGACAACACCCGATCCGAGAATGACGGGCTTCCGACCAAAATACTCGGCGAAGAAGAACCCAAAAATGGCACCGAAGAATGCACCCGCTTGAAACATCGACACTACGTTGGATGAGAGAGTGGTTGAGTTATTCCCGTCTATACCAAAAGAAGTCTTGAACGCTGGAAGCTCTAGTGTCCCTCCAATAAAAGCCGAGTCGTAGCCGTACATCGCCGAGGCCTGGGAGAAATTCATGTCAGCAGGATGGCACCCAGAACGTTTTGTTTCGCCATTCCTACCCAGGCGGCCGAGAGAGCCACGATGTAAACTCGATAACCGTATATTTTTGAGGGTGCATCATCACCATTCCCTGATGAACGAGAAAAAGGGTTCCTCATTATGGGAACGTCAGCAAGATAAAGTGAGATAGGGAAGATTATGTGTCTGCGTCTGAAAGGCCTCGCTTTGGAGATGACAGAACGTGGGTTTTATACCATGGTTTTTTGGTCTAACCTGCTATACACCGAAAGCTTTGGTCATCTTTTACAAAAGGGAAAGGATTTGCCCCACACGGGGGCATCTCCGAGATGCGGAGACCCCACAAGCCCTAGAGTTTGTCAACTCCACAGAGGAGTCGGCCACGATGATGGCTTTGCCTGCCTGGTAATAGGCACGTATACGGTGCTCCTGAATAAAGTGGGAGACCCTCGTCAACCGAAGATTGAGCTGTTCCAGGGCAGACGTGTTGAATGACGTTTATGTGGCTAGACCGACGGCAGAGACTGTTGCGCTGCCGCTGGTTAAACCATACCGTGGGTAGAACTATAGTTAGTCTAGATAGCTGCGGGCTCCCCTCGTTCTACAATCAACTACTTCATCATATTCTGCCTACAGCGTAATAGAGACATGGTCGGTATACACAATAGGTAGCAGCTCATATTTAGCAGCGTGTATTATAAGGCAAATCTTGCAAAGTATCCAAACAAGGCAGAAGACTTCTAATTCAGTCAGCCAGTAGTTCCGTTCTGTGGGGTCCAAGGTTCTGCTTAGGAACATGATAATTTCAACCTGCGTACACGAGGGTGGCTTCGTTAGGTCTTCGTGTGGGTAGTTAAAATGGTAGATCATGGTCCCGTAGCCTTTGTAGCAAGCGTTGAGATCGACATACAACGGATAGAAGAATTGAAGTAGACCAGACACTTGACCAAAAAAGAATTCTGGTTGTAGATCTTCAAGCGCACGTTGTTCAAGATCCGTAGTAGTGAACGTCATTCGAGCCGCGTAGTCTATCCGAAGCGCGTCTTCCTTAGCAGGAGAGGTCTTGAGCAGTGCCATCTTACATGTTTAAAGAGACCTCGCACGGGCGGCATAATGCTTGACGTAGTACCACAACCATCCATTTAAGCCTAAGTACACCTCTAGTAGTGCAAGCGTTGAGGAGAATCCAAGCTCGCGTATAGCAGGGGTACGTTCTTCCAGGATTGAACTACTAAGCGTACACTACTTGCCTGAGAATGACTCAAATACTAGGCCAGAAGACGAAATTAATCTGTTGATTACTTACAATGCAATGGAGCAACCGAGAAAGTAAACTACTGCACATTTGTTCGCGGACGGAGTGCCAGCCCTTGCTCCGTTATGTTTAACATCCCTAGGCGAGCGATTCTCCCCAGCCCGGCGAGTTTGTCTAGGCGTAGTGCCGCAAGGTAGAACCTCTACGAAATCTCCTTCTTCCTGAACCCTCTCATTCTCCTCGTCCTCCTCTTCTTGTCGTACCAGGACGTCTTCTTTTCCTTCCACTTTGTTATGATCAGTGTACAAGTCTTCAGGCGCTTCTCCAGCACCACATAGAGCCAACGCCCTGGTCAAGTTCCACTGCATCCATAAAATATCAACCGAGGGGAGGGTTAGTTTTTCGGGATCGTTTGTCGTGAAGGTGATAACATCGCCACTTCGAATAGACGCTGAAGTTACGCGATTCGACTCCCAGCTTCCTCTGGTCGTCGCTAAGATCAAGTGGCTTTATCGCAAAACACGCTCCCTCCCACAAGCCATGTACGCTTGACCACAGCGCCACCAAACTGGTACAAGTCTCTGTCGCATTGGGACCTGACACTGCCTCTCTCCAGCTCTAGTTATCAACCACCCATCGTCGTCCCTTTCTTTGCACTTTACTGAATTTAGCATTGAATCTGACATAGCATGATACTAGAGTGACTGGTAGCATACCAGTAGTTTGGCATCAGATCTTCGAATCAATGATTCGAGACGTTCGGTGTCGGCAAGCCATAGGTACGCAGCGGACGCGCGATCAAAGTTGCTCGATGAGTTCCGCCCCCCACCCCCCAGCATTCCCAATTCAGGGTACGCAGTCTTCATGTTGGGCAGCAGACATGCTCATACGCAACCTTTTATGAAAAGGGTATGACAATAGAAGATGCTCAGTCTAACACTGAGATTTCCTAACAAGGAAGAAATATAATTAATCACACATTTGTGGAAATAATGATATAAATAGCATGTAAGTCTTCATTAAATAAATGATTACTATATTAGGCTATCTGGAACGATAACTGCTACTACTTTTCTTGAGGCATGAGCACGAAGGCCAAGGTAGATGGAGAGGATAGGAAGAGAAAGAGAAGGAGGAGCGATGAGGAAGAAGAGTGCTTTATATAGACCGCGAGATTCAAAACAAGTATCTATGGTGAATCTGCTGCTTACTATTGATTGCAAGGATTAACAAGCCCAGGGCTGCTGATTGACCTTTGTTTTACCGTATCAGACCATCGCAGTGACTATTCTCTAGGGATTCACTTTGATATATGCGAAACGTTTAGTCCGTCTTTCACTCTACAGAGAGGACCTGCGATAAGCGCTATGAAGAAAATTACATCACCTTCTTTCTATTTTCTCACGCTTTGATCTCCAATTTGCACATTCAAGTGATATACTAGGTTCAGAACTCGCTCAACGCCCTAGATTCAGAAAGCCTTCCAGGAATAGAATGGCTGGCCGTCTGTTTTGCTTGGGGAGGAGTGGGAGACCGCTACCAAGGCACTTTGAGCCGCACCCGCCTCCGATTTGGTCCTACGTGCGAAAATGTGTAGTAGTGTTTACTATATTTGTTTCATATGGGAATGGATGTGGTAGATGAGAAATCAAGATGTACTTTATTCGGGTACAGCACAGAAACCGACACTGTCTTCCCCTCATATATGTTGTTCGTGTCTATAGCGGACAGAAACTTCCGTCCGACTCCCATGGTATTATGCCGCCTCCCAAGCCGCGATTTCCATCATCTGATAGGATAGGATACTTGATTTGCAAGAGCATAATGAGAGACTTATGCGTTCAATATCTGCAGCAGTGATTTGTTATAAGTTTACTCTATCGTCCGAATTGGGAAGCTAACCCGACCTAGTTGTCGATCAGTTTGGATTTCTTATGTAACTGGTGCATTCATCGCCCTCCAACAATTGAAGAAGGGGGTCAGCGATCCATTTTATGCCTGGTGATGGGTTGTATCCTCGGTTGACATATGAACATATGAATTTCTTATCGATGCCTATTTGCCTTACTACAATACCCAGTTCCGTGCGATGTATGACCAGAGTTGTCTTCTTAATCATGGGTCCATCAGCGGGTTCATCATTAAGGAAAAGCCTGCCTCTTTGTTTTTTTCTTTTTTCAATTACCTTTTATTGTGCTAGATTCAATCCATATTCGTCTTGTAGCATGTGGACAGCTCATCGTCAACCGTATAGCTTGTCTTAAGGACCTCCTTTAGAGCCCTCCCCCACCCCATTCCTTCCATATGGTCGGGATCACTTCCACACAGAGTATCTCATTAATGCGACCTGGAAATTCAGCAATACCAGTTTGTATTTGTCATTTTGGTGGCTGTGAATCCGTGTAGCCGCCATTCTTAGGTCTAACACAGGTGTCATTACCCCGCTCGAACTGCAGTCTTGGCACATTTGGAGTGAGGCTGAATTCTCAGTTACAATCGTAAGCTGTATTCAGTATGACCATTAGCTTCATTGGTAGGCGTAGCAAATGCCGAGCCAACAGTGAAAAGTCCCTACGATAGGAAGATAAGTAGGTTCTTGTCGCAAATGTCTGTCTTATGGCTGCAAGGTTGCACTACAACGACTATCCTAAGGCCAGATGTCATGTTAAACTTGGCAAGCTTAAGGTTGTGCTGGACCCTGAGCTGCAGCATAATCTGATAAATTTTACTAACCTTGAACTGTCGAGGTAACCCAAAGAAGCAGTCCCGATGACCCTTTGGACGCAGAAGAGAGGGACACAGCGTATCATAGGGTCACTTGCTACCCGTGCGACTAGTGATGAATCCATTCTAGTAAACACTAGCTATAAGCACACCAGGAGGTACCCAAAAACGGTGCAATCAGGTTGCATTCCGGACCTCCGAGAGGCGTCCGAGGCGTCCGGGTCCGGGCCGTTAACCCTGCATGGAAAGTGTAGTTAGTTAGGCAATCAATAATCGATGCGATTACTATGGGTCGTGACCAAATGCCGAGTGGCCATACAGCGCTCAAAGTGCCGTGCGGAATTGGAGTTATTCTCTCTTGTGTGCCTTCCTCAGCCTCAAACCCCTCCCCGCACGACGATCAGATACCTTGGTGGACCCTGCAGTTGTGCCTTAATGAGCTCATTTGTTGCTTCCGGAGCTATGACTTGCACGAGGCTGAAGGGCAAATCGGGTAGGTGACAACGTTGATCGGCCACTTGTTCAAGTTTGCTGCATAACGATGACGTTGCTTCTCTTGGTACTGGTGGTGGTCTTTGGTAATTACGACTTTATTTCATTATCAAAGGTCTACCATAAGCTACTATTTGACAGCATCGATGGTCTAGTAGGGCATAGGCAAAGTACTTTCTGTGGATGAAAAGAAGCTAACGTATAGTATCGGATGCCCGAGGCAATAACACGATATCAACTAATGTCGCTCTTCTGCACCAGCAAATTCCAAATCTCATAGCTAGTGCTGAGCCTTCTTATTGACGAGTAAGAAGTCGTATTTTATATACTCCATGTACGAGGGGTATTCTCACATGGTGGGCACGAATATGCCGCATACCCGTGGCATTCCGATTGTGACGATGATCGCACATAGAGAATGATCCTCAGGAAATTATCAGCAGTGTGCTATATTGCCTGAATTTCTTACGGATAGTTATGGCGTAGTGGAGGTGTGTCTTCATTACTATTCTTTTAAGGAAAAGCCTTTGTTTGACTGATACTAATACGCACCTTGATGGTCTCTTTGAACTTGATGTGAATGATTTATAGTCATCATCATTAGCAGTAAAGCGCATAGCTAGCATGAAGGGGGTGGATACATTCTTGGTGCGGTGCCTGGCTCGGATATCACGATAGAAGCCACGTCTCAAAGCCAAGCAGTCCCAACCTCATAATCTGTCAGTACGAAAAAGGCATGCCGGGGTATACTTCGGGGTGCAGTTCCCGCCCGACACTTGAAGATTTTGATAATGTAAAATGAATTGAGTTTGTATACTGACTCGCATATGAGAAACCCAAATGAGCCTCATATGCCCAGCCCATTTGCTATATGCTGACAGTGTCTGAGCCACCGCTATAGTGGTCGAGGATGGCTAAATTCTGCTTTCCTATTAGCTCATGACCATGAAGAACGTCAATATTAGACGTACGAGGTACCTTGACAGGCAACCGCACTATCCAGAGCTGATAATAATCAATGCACTGAGTGAGTTTAGCGGGTGATATTGGACGCCTTAACCCTGACACCTTGGAGGGAAGAAAGACACAGCCTAGTCATATGTGTGTCGATCAGAAGCAGTCATGGGGCATGCTGACCAGGATGCTACACTTTTCTCTGAATTGGGAAGACAGTCTTATCACAGTAGCAAGAAGAGTCCCAAAATCTATAAATGCAGCCATCATTCCGGCCATCAAGCTCCAATTCCAACTCAAGTCTTCAAGCCTTGACGACGACTACCTCAATAATCCAACGAATCCTTACCACCTAACTCATATATCTCACTTCATAACATCCATCAACATGCGCTTCGTTACTCTTATCTTTGCTGCCCTCGCCGCTGGCCCTCTGGCTGCCCTCGCCGCTCCTGCACCTGCAGACAATGCAGCAAGCGAGAAAAGCTGCCCATCTGGCGACAAGATTAACTGCGGAGTGAGTTTTATATTCAAGATTTCTTATTGCCCTCTTGCTTCAGATATCGAGCTGCAGATATTGATGTCCATTGACAGGGCTGCAATGGCACCAGCTGCCAAATCGGATTCAACAACTAGTGAGTTTCACCACCGAGATTGCATCTTTCATGAAAAATACTCGTGAACGAAGAGTACACACTGACAGTAGTGGTTCCTATATAGTCCCTGTGATGAGGGCAGTGTATGTTATAAACACCCAGTTTCGTTCAGTCGGGCCCTACCTACCTACCATATCCATGAACTTTTCATCCTCATTTTTTGTTAACTTTGCTGACAATTTTTTCTTAATCACAGTGCACTGCCCAGAGTGGAGGTGGTGATGGGAAGGACTGCTGGGATAACAACTACGGTGGAACCAGACACGTCGTTTGCCCCGGAAAAGCTTGAGCAAGATCTGATATATGCTCTGAGTCAGAGGAACTCCCCATGGTATACTACAGTGTCTAGGAGAATGATCTCGTGGTGGTATGGGTGGTATTGAATGGGGCCTGGTTGTAATTGAGGGCATGCCCGAGGTTTGACGTCTGTGTTGCAAATGTTTTTCATGAGTTTACGATCTGTTAAGAGGCAAGAGGTCAATGGCGCCAGCTTCTTGTCCTATTTGAAACGCTCTTTATGAATTCTATGAGTATGTCTTTATGCCAATCAAGTGTCTGTTTTGAACCCGTATGATGTGCAACGAGTAAACGTAACCGCAAACAATATCTTTCAAGGGTTACTACTCATGTTAAATAATGATACACCACATCTACTTCAGTCTCGATTGAACATGACATGACTTAAAGGGCAGATTCGAGGTTTACAATCAAGAACTCTGTCCGCTGGTTTCCTCCCAGCTAGACCCAGTTCTGCAGACACGAAGGCGGCTCGGACACCGACGTTCAACAGTACTACTCTGTTGGCGCCCGCTATTTGGACTTCATCTATAGAGTATGATCGGACGAAATAAAAGTAATTTAACTAGAATTAGCCCTACCCTACAGCCAGGCTAGGCAATTATTCGATTGCCACATATTTTGTTCATTTATGACGCTTAATGATTCACAAATCTACTATACAAAGGTTACACTTTAGTCGGACGGGTCGAGCTTGCCGCATCCCCATCGGCCCCACCGGCTCCGCCGGTTGCATGGGGTATCGCCACCTTGGTTCCTATATTACCGAGAAAATAAGACTATAAGTTTACTACTACCGATACATGAACTGGGTTTATCAGTGACATCAGCATCTACACTTTATACAGCTTTTTCGCAAATATAGGTTCCCGCGAAAATTTCGGTTTATACCCTCTCTTCCAGAATGAGCACCGCTAGACCTAAGTATGAGACGATTGAGACCGACATCGACGGATATACCCGTATCAAAAACATATACATACCCATGCGCGATGGGATTGAGCTTTGCGCCGATGTGTTTCTCCCTTTGACCGCATCAAAAAATGGAGAGAAGGCGCCTGTGATTTGCAGCATGGGTCCTTATGGGAAAGACAACCATGCCTCTACGTTTGGACTCCCTCATTCGCCTATCTATGCAGAAATGTATAAGCATATCAAGCCATTGGGCCCTGATGCTTGCTTTGAATTATGTGATCCATCTATCTGGGTACGGTTCAACCCATAGATCTAGCTGATCCCATTCTAATAACCCGTATTATAGTGTAAAGAGTACAATTATGCGTTGCTGCGTGTTGACAGCCGTGGCATTGGCGGCAGCCAAGGGAAGCTTGACCCTTTCGGCTTGGAAAGATCAGTGCAAATCCAAGCAGATGCAGAGGGACAAGGTATTGATCTCCACTCACTACGTAAGATTCATATGGCTAATTAGAATTATCTTTCTCTTTCAGATCTCTACGATATCGTCGAATGGGCTGCCATTCAACCATGGTCATCCGGCAAGGTGGCATACTCCGGAATCAGTTATTACGGAATGGTAGGATACTGGGCCGCGATGCAGAAGCCACCCCACCTAAGCTGCGTCGTATCATACGAGTCTGCATGCGATATGTACCAAGCGTCAAGACGAGGCGGTATCTACAGTGACAATTTCCAATCTCATTGGTACCGGAACCTAGTCATTCCGTATCAAGGAGGGAAGAAAGAGGGTCAGATAGGAGAAGCAGAGCTTTCAGCCAACAGGGTCAATTTCCCAAAGTTGCTCGCAGAGACTGAGTATCCCACTGACGGTGTCTGGGAAGTTCTGAGAAGAGCTCGCAATCTTTCCAATATTGAGGTCCCATTCTATCTTGCTGGAAATTGGACAGATGCTGAGCTCCATCTACCTGGCAATATTCGGGCTTTCAACGCCATCTCGTCAGAGTACAAGTGGCTTGAAATGCATACAGGGAACCATATTAGTGCGTTCTATGAACCGGCGCATTTGGAAATGCAGAGAAAGTTCTTGGACTTCTTCCTTTTTGGAAAGGAAACCGGCATGCTTGATATTCCTCGCATCAGACTTCTTCAACACCACGGCACAAACACCCTTTATCGCGAGAATGAAACATCCTTTCCTCCAGCTGATGCGGAATATGTGCCCTTTTACTTCACCCCAGAGAAAAGAATCACCCCTAACAAACCAACCGGCCCAAAGACCTCCTTTAAATATGAAGGCTACAGCGAGAACCTCCACTTCTCCCTAGAAAACCCGTTCACCGAGTCCTTCGAGCTACTAGGCTCACCTTACCTAGAGCTTGAGGTCAGCACCACAGCCAAGGACATGGATGTCTTCATCTATCTACGCGCAATAAATGCAGACGGTGAGAATATCATCCTACACGGCAACCACGGCGAACCGATGGACAATTTTGCAAGAGGTTACTTCCGTCTTTCTCATCGTGATGAAGTCGCCAAAAAATTCATGGAGGATAAGGTCATTTCACAACAAGCTGTTGCCAAGTCGGAGGTCGTTTCGGGGCAGGTTTACTCTGTGCTTATTCCTTTGTATCCTGCTGCATTTCTGTTTGATCAGGGCCAGTCACTCAGCATTGAGATTGGGTCTGTGGATACCGCCGGTACTATTGGTCCTATGCGACATGAGGGCGGAGATCGAGTGAAGGAGAGATTTTCTGGGGATAACGTCATTATATCTCATGGGAAGTTGGTTCTTCCTCGGGTGAGGCGGTGATATGTGTCTTGATTCGGATTGGTCATTTACTCGTCAATGTATATACATAGGACTCTTCTTCACGTAGCTCGAGTCGACATATGTTGATATGGGTAGATAGTACTAGACGAGTTGTCAATTCGTGGACGGTAGTTTAACCTGCGCAAGCCATTTCCACAGTCCATTTTGATAAGTTATACTTAGATCTTCAGATACCACGTCTGTCAAGGAGCTCGGCGCACGATCAGTTTCCAGAAACAGGGTAAACAGCTGCGCGAGCAATTCATTCTGCTTTGAAAGAAAAATGGCAAAGTGAAAAAAAAAAAAAAAAAGAAAAGAAAAGAAAAGAAAAGTTGGTAGCTAGTATACTGAACACTAAGTAACACTACAGTTCTTCCCACGCTGCAAGCACAGCTTCATGGCAGTTCAGAGTAGCATACTGCACGATACACACCTTTAGCATAGCGTAGTTCTCATTCCATCTTATACGGCTGTCTTTTCAGATCAAACTGCCAAACGTCAGCCATCTTTATCACAAGAAAGACCTTACAGCAACGCAACAACTTACCTCAATCCCCTCACTCTGATCCAACACAACAGCACGCTCACCAAACCCAATCCAGGTCGTCGGAAGATCCAACACCCCCGCATACTCATCCTCAAAGATCCCCTGTGCCTTCCGCACAGCACTGACTGACTCCTTCCCCCGTAGCACAATCATAAACACATAATAACTGGGAACAGACCGCCCACCCCCAAAGTAAGCACTAAGATCAAAGCCTACCTTAGTAGGAGCATTAACCACCAAATCTAGCACTCCAGTGGAGGCATGCTGCTTGAGGAGAGATGTAAACTTATCGATCATCTCTCTATTCTTCTCCCCGGAATGTTGCGCATCACTTAACGCGACAAAGTACATGCCAACGAAAGAACGCTCCCGTGTTGAAGTCGCCGACTCAATAGCTGTCAACGGAACCACTTCCTCCCTAACAAACATAGGCATCACAGCACCAAAATCCGAAAAGTTCGCCCCATCAGGCCCTACTTTCGTCTTGACCCACTCAGAAGCAAAGGTCTGGATCATGTGTTCCTCCGAGGAGAAATAGAGTTCTGTGAGACCGTCACTGAAGGCCCATGCTGGGTGGGCGTTTGGTATCTTTCGAGAAGGGTCGACGTGGTATGCGGTGTCGAGGAAGTGGGTTTGGAAGTATTTCCTGACTTGGATGTAAGTGAGGTGTCATTTGCGTATGTTTGCCTGGATGGGGGGAGGTTCACATACAAGGGCGTCTCAGATGGACTAGGGCCTTTACTTAGGGCCCCATGTACTTGGTAGTGGTAGTCGAAGAATTCTTCTCTTGTCAAGCCGGCTTTTCGTCGCAGGGCGATTAATTGTTTAATGATGGGCATCTTGGGTACATGTGGGTAATGGGATTGTGGGACATCTATTTTTTGGGTCGGGTGGTATGATCAGGCGGGTGGTATTTATTCATTACATGCTCTTGAGGCCGTAGATAATGGAGCTACAATGGTGTAGAGGCGAAACGTCCACGGTCTACGAACGTTACTCGTCAGGCGGGCGCTGCCGACGGAGCCGGTGGGGATATTTCTCGGCTTTGCCGATGGGGTTTGCCGCAACGGGGCCGCCTGTGTACTGGGCCGATGGCGGGGTGCCGGCAAGGAAGTCATGATCAACTAACTTAACAGTATAGTTCCACGATTACGCAGAGAGGCTCCAAGTTCTATAGGTTTCTTGTCGGGTGGAGAAGGCGGGATGACGTGGTGACCAGAGGTTTGCTCCGACGGGGAAGTTCTGAGGCGCTCAACTGTACAGTATGAATAGCCCCTGAGATTTTTTCATCCGTATTATCTACATCTACCCTTGCATTAGTCAATCTGCGCTTGACCCTGCTACCCTACAATGCCTCCTGAAGACGAGAACACGGCTTTGTACGTCGACGAAGGTGTGAACTTCTCAGTCCAACGACACCAGGAAATCCCTACTCCAGCTGATGATGAAATCCTTATCGAAACGCAATTTTCTGGAACCAATCCCGCCGATATCAAGCATGCCACGCTCCTAGGCATTTATCCCGCAGTCCTTGGATATGACTTTTGCGGCACGGTGCTCAAGGCTCCTACCAGATCGGCATTCCAGCCCGGAGATCTAGTTGCTGGATACACACCTACTGGGATAAACCGACCGCCCAAATACGGTACCCATCAGCGATATTTGGCATGTCCCGAGGATATGCTCTTCCCAGTCCCTGCAGCACTACCACCACACCATGCTGCGAGTTTGACGGTGGTGGCCATGACTGCTGCGGATGCTCTATATAATATCTTCAACCTCCCTCTGCCGCATGAGCATGACACTCAAGCGGCAACTCCGAAGTCCTTGTTGATTTGGGGCGCCTCATCGAGCGTTGGTCTCTGTGCTCTCCAGCTCGCCCATGCCAGTGGTATACATCCGATCATCGTCACTGCTTCCCCAGAGAGGCACTCCCTACTACAGGAGCTCGGAGCCACTCACTGCTTTGACTACAAGTCTTCCAGTGTTATTTCGGATATTAAAGCGATCGTGAGAGATTCTCAGCAGGGACCATTGACATGCGGATTTGATGCAGTTGGGAGCCAAAAGGGAGGTGTCAGCTCCGCACAGCAAGTTGCTGAGTGCTGTTCGGAGGATGCAACGCTTGTATCTGTTGTTGTTCAGAGTGACTCCAAATTCAAGATGCCTATTGCCACCCCGAACAGGGATGTGGTTATCAAGGTCCAGGATGTGCCATTCCCGATCACGATCCCTGCAAGACCGGCAGATTATCAGCGTGCGTGGCGTGCGCTGACCTGGGCTGTGGAGAATTATGGTGTTAATTTTCGACTGCCTTCTGTCGATGTATTTGAAGGGACGGCAGAAGACGCGATGGAAGAGTTGAAGGCGATAGCAGATGGAGGAAGGTTTGGGAAGCTGGCGTTGAGGCATCCACTACAGTAGTTGCAATTAGGTATCTGAGATTGAGCAATCGAGCTGTAAAACTCCAGGTAGTTGAAATAGATTTCAAGCTCAGCAATATGAATAAGGGGAGTCTCATTAACTAAAGATCAATGTATGATCGAACAAGGCCCTATATTGGTTGTTGCTGTTTACCTCGGTTGAAAGCGATGAATAAGAGAATATGGGGTGGCGGGATGTGGGGGCTTGCGTCAGTGAACCCCGACTTGTACGGCACGTGGTTTCCGAGTCTGCAACTGGTCCTTCTGCTTCACCAACCCAGCAATCTGTACCTGAGTATGGAAGCCCCAACAGCAGATGGGCCGGACACGTCGGGAAGATGGACGTGTGGATTCTGCCCAGAGAGTTTTGCCCGAAAAGAGCATCTCCAACGACATGAATTCAGCCATCTCGGATTGAAGCCGTTCCGATGCGATGTGTGTTCTCGCATGTTTTCTAGAAGGTTTGTGTCCTCATCATATAGCTAATCTCACTAGTATATCATTGAGAATATTAACTGTTGCAGGGATACTTTGAGGAAACACCAAGCCACTCATTCGAGAGAAAGTGATGGTGAAGAACCACCTTGCACCCGGAATCGTCGGAGGTCCCAGAAAGCATGCCTGAATTGTGCCAAGGCAAAGCAACGTTGCAATGGCAAGTCGCCGTGTCGTAGATGTGTTAAGCGAAACATACAATGTGCATTCCCAAGACCAATCTCTGCATCGGAGGATTCTCTACTATTAGAGACGCCGGAGTTTGTTCATTCTACGCTCCTCCTGGATGACAATCCTACACTCATCTCGGGTGGCAGTGGCGATCATGCCACCTTCGACGAACAACATGTACGAGCCGACCACTTTTCATTTGAAGATTTGGCAGCTACTACAGAATCGGGCGAGCGACTTCGAGAAGACTTTAGCATGTACCCTATCGGTCACCCAGGTGAAAATGCTATTCATCCGCATGTGTTATCACTACCTAACCAAGGGTTAGGCGACGCCATGGCAGTGGACACGAGCATAAATCTACCGTCAGGAGGATCAGTCACTTCACTCTCCACCCGGGAAGACAACGATGATATTCCTTCGTCGCAAAGTGATTTTTCCATGCCAGAAGAATATCGTGCTCACCGGGACTGCTGCACTCGGTTTCCGGAAACTCAGCCGGATGGAGACTTAATTGTAGCTGAGAATTACGGGAATGTTACTCCCATACCAGACAAGCAATATCGACAGATATGTGATTTCTGGAAGAGCCAGCAATGTTCCTCGTGTGCATCACCTTTCATCAGCCTTTCCTTCTTGAACGCGATGGTCCAGCTCTACTTCGAGCACCATGATCCTTGGATGTCTATCATCCATCCATCATCTTTCGACACAGAAGATGCCTCATGGGTCCTTATATTAGCGGTGGCATCTGTCGGGTGCCAATACTCTAATGTGGAGCGTTCGGAGCTTTATGTCTTATGTCTACAGGACCTTCTACAGAAGGCGCTTCCGAAGGATGTAAGTTGCCTTAAATTCACTATCTATTTCAGTGTAGCTGACTCGCTAGGCCACGGAAACGATGGCTCTTGACCAAATGACTCTTGCGCAGTGTCTTCTTTTACGCAATACAGTTCTTCTATTCAGCGGTTACGAAGATGAGATTCTTACGTCCCAATACCAGAGGAACATGCTCGCTTCAGTTGCTAAATCAGTTTCTGCCAACGCTGCTGAAAGTATACCTTCACCAGATGATTTGGACCCATACGAGAAGTGGCGTCGCTGGGTGAGGTTAGAGTCTCAGAGAAGAATTGTCTACTGCATTTACGGTGAGAACACTTGATATACCTCGGCATCACATGACTTATTTGAACGATACAGTGATCGAATGCTGCTATTGGATATTCAAAGATGCCCCTTCATCAATGACTCTCGACGATTTCAAGATAGCTCTTCCATGCCGAGACAAGTTATGGACATCCAATTTCGAACAATGGCAGGAATGTCTGCCAATAAGACCAGGTGAGCAGCCATTAGACCAATGATTTCATTACTTTGATTTTCTATTGTTTCATCTCCAACTTCGAGAGACCTAACCTGGTATAGAACCAAAAGACAGGCCGAGTCTGAAAACCGCATTTTCTAACCCAGACTTGCTCGACAACCTCCTCAACGACAACTCCGGCCTCAGCAACCTAGTAATACTTCTAACATTCAACGTCGAAGAAAGGCGCCTCTTACGATCCACCCAGCCATGGTTCGCAGCCGACATAGCCACAGGCCTCAACGAGAGGAAGCTATATAAATGGCCGGACGAACTAGTATCCTTTCGAACAGCCCTAGACGATAAATGCGACCCTACAATCAAACGTTTCTCTATGCTCACACCCATAGTAAACAACGCACCTACCTTCCTAAAAGTGATGTTCCACGTCACCAACATACTCCGACGCACACCACTACGCTGTCTATACGCCTTGAGCGGATGGCAAGTCACAGTGGACCAGATGACCGCCGCCGCTACATCCCTATCACACTGGATGCAGCAGAATCCGACACTAGCCCGAGAAGCCCTTCTACAGGCGACTACGTTATTTGGAGTTCTCTATGACGAGACCACAGGACCAGGGAGTCACCACTTGGCCTTTCTCACCGCGAGTCTCTATATCTGGGCTTATTGTATCGTGGGCGGAGAAGACGGCGCTGCGGGAGCGAACGGAACAAGTAAAATCAGTCAACGACCGTTGAGACCTGATAAAGGTGTCCCAGATGATGTGAAAAACTCCTGGATCCAAGGCACCCTCGAAGCTCCTATATATGTCAAAGGAGTGGGTATTTTGAACGGCCCCGAGAGTGCGATTCGTGTCCTTAAGGGCTTTAGACTCGCCTTGTCGAGTCATAGATCTTGGCCTTCGCTTCGGCATGGGTTGATATACTCTATTTCGGAGGTCATAGATGGTAGGTTTGCGTCGCTTAACCCGGAGTTGAAGTCTAGTGGGTGGAGGAAGAACGTGGATAGAGAAACTCGAGCATAGATACACGCGAATGATTGAAAGATGCGATTATGCTTAATTTTCCTGTGTGGGAAATTAGCAGGGCGCTTTTCGCTCTATCACGCGTCAGGACAATTATCAGCACGAATTGCGCAGATACAATACAATGCCCACCCCTTTTGTATATTCTAACTATAAACATTTGCGCATCCCCTTCCAGTGCTTATATAATGGGACGTAAGGGGGGTGATGTTATGCTCCCTGTCGGGTGCAGCGGCCCGATGCACGTCCAGTGCAGGCTGCGTGGATTCAATCAACATGGCACATAGAGCATGAGCATGGTGCAGACGGAAATAGTGACTATATGAAGTTATGAGATTATTTCAGGTTCGATGTGTACTTTTTATGACTTATATCTATTGGCCTTGGGGGTTTGGTCAAGCATCGTGGCTGTTGAGTTAGAGTGCTGAACGTGTGCGGTATTCGGGAGGGAACGCACTGATATAAATCATCTTTACTAAAGGTTACTAGAAGTATTTACCAACTAATCATGCCACACAATAGATTGTCTGCTCACTAGATGCTACTACCAGTAGTCTCTGAATATGCTCAGTGGTAGTACTAATGCTATATATGAAGTTTATATGTACATGGATTACGTAGTAGACTACTTCTCTATCCCGAGGGTGAAGTTCTGCATCGAGAGCATTCTCAAAGTATCCTCCAGTTCCATGGTATCGTACTCTGTATGTGTAAAGAGCCTCGAGATAAAGAGTACACGCATCCGTGTTCATTTATCACCATAACAAACTCCTATCTAACATGAAGATGAACTACAGATCCACAAGTAAAGATCCATTCATTTTGTTCTAAGGGCTACTACTTTACTACAAAGAATGGTTAGGGAAAAAAAGTACATCGCAACTCTCAAGTTCACATTAACTACTACTAATAATTAAGTGTCCGACCAGTCCATAAACCGAGCCAGCGCTGTAGAACTTTTCGAATCGCTAGGCCGTCCCCCCAACCAAAGACAGGTTGTATAAATATATCGAGGTTCAAGCCAATATCCTAGTCATCTTACACTCCCTGGGGCTATAAGCCATCTATCGGTAGCAGCGAGCGCTGAGAGCGGGGTTGTGGTGAGCGTGAACGACATCAGGGATGTCAACGGTGACGGGAAGGTTGTCGCCGCCGCAGTTGTGGTCACTATTATCATCTTCGTTAGATATTTGCTCTTTCCGAATTGGGCTTCGAGAAGATGAAAACTCACAAGTAGATGTGGCAGGTAATGCCAGGAACCTGCCTGACGGAGTGAATTTCGCCGGTGACGCTGTATTCGGTCGGACATTAGGAGTTGATCATGGTTGTGTGGTTTGGGGTTGGAGTTACTCACGAAGTGAAGCAAGAAGCATCACCGTCGTTGAAGGTAGGGGGGCCGTGGAAGTAGTCGAGGGGGTAGACGGAGGCCTATGCTTGTCTTAGTATATCCGTAATCGAAATGGATTGGTCCAAAGGTAATGGGTGTTACCTCGATGTTCTCCTGAGCAGCGTTGTCCGCAGCCAGAGCGGGGACAATGGCCGCGACGGCCAGAGAAAGGAAGGTGGTGAATTGCATTTTGATTTGTTTTAGAAGAGATGTTTTGGCTGCTAGACTGCTTTACCGTTGATGCTGCTGATGATGGATGAAGATAGGTATCGTGGACATCCAGCTGGATTTTATATTCAATTCTTCAAGGGAGAGAAGGAGGAAATAAGCGAAAGCGTTGGCATCTTCATAGCATGCCTGGATATAGCTGCGTGGGGTGCATGCATGGCTTGATTGGATTGTACCTGGATACTCCGGGCAAGTAATTTCCGCAGTAAGGTATTGGTGGGGAACTATTTCTTCAGGGCGGAATGAGGGATACTACGCCGTGTGGCTGTTTGTTGTTGAGGTTGTTGTTGACGCGCCCTTGATTGAGTTAGCTAGGGGGCGTTCCTTGAACGCGGGGATTATCCGCGTGTCAGGGTTAGTTAGATTTGTGGTGGTATAAGGGATGTATGGAATGTGGGTTCATTTTCCCGGGGTATTCGGTCCCTTGATCGGGATGGCCGCTGGGTATGCTGTGAAGGAGGAGTGTGCATTTATTGAGATCTATTTGGATGGACTGGGGTATAGACAATGCTAATATTATTATTCAGGGTTGTCGATCCGTACCACTTACATAATATAATTAGCATTGAACAAGGTGGTAATGTGGTTCTGTGTGACTGTGTTCCCTGATCGTGTTCCGCTTTCAATTTCGGCATTCTATCTTAGATGAACATTGGCGTCCGGGGAATGATCGAGATTTGTGGTTCAAACTATTGAGTCACGCATCTCATTTTGTATCACAGGATCGATTGAGTGGTTCAGTCCAGCCGCAAGCTTGCTAGGCTAAGCTATGTATCTGCATGACGGCTTACATAGACCTGACGATCTATTCTACATGCGAACTCCTCCGTATAAACTTCAGAATTATACCAGCATGCATGCCAGCCATATACACAGGAAGCTTGTATAATATGACCATAGCATACTACATTCTGTCCCACTAGCTATACACTGCACTGCAAATCCAAGCCTAACCACGTAAACAAACAAAGGCAGAAAATCACTTCCTAACAGCAACAACAAACAACCTGGGATACCTCAACATCACCCTCCCATCAGCCCTCTTCTCATACCTCTCCCTCAACAATCCCTCATACACCCTCAAAAACTCCCTCCGTTCCTCCTCCCCCCTCAACCCGTCTAAATACGGCCTCAACCCCGTCCCCTTCACCCACTCGACAATGTCCGCCCAATCGCCGAGGGAGTGATAATACACCGACTCCCAGATCCTCAGGTTCTCACAAACATCCACCAAGGCATCATAAATCTCCTCAGGGGAATCCAACCCATCCCTCTCCACAAGCGTACTCCGTAAATGGTCCGCCCAGGGTCCCGTCCTCGCGACCTCCCGCATGGAAGTATGCGATGGCAGGTTCAAGGTATCCGGGACCTGGAAGGCGAAGACGCCGCCCGGGGGAAGGGTCAGTAGGAGTCTGCGGATAGTAGGGAGTCGAGTAGAGCGGGGAAGCCAGTGGAGGACGGCATTGGAGAAGAAGAGATCTACGGGGTGGTCTGGTGGGGGAGAGTAAGATTCCACGTCGGCGACGGCGAAGGTGGTGTTTGGTGTCGATGTAGACGACGCCTTGGCGCGAGCGATCATGTTTGGGGAGGAGTCGATGCCGGCGATGCTCGGGCAGGATGGGTAGCGGGCGGAAAGCATGGAGGTGGAATTTCCGGGGCCGCAGCCAAGATCGACGATGTGGGAGGGAGATTGCAATGGGATATGTGATAGTAGATCTTGGGTGGGGATGGCGCGCTCGTCGGCGAATTTGAGGTATTGGGTTGCGCTCCAGTCGGACATTTTGGCGGGGTGGGTGAGGAGTTGGGTGATTCGCTGGGGAGTGAGTGGAAGACGAGGACGGAACATTGATGATTTGATAGCTACTGGATTTGAATGGATATGTTGGTGTTGATGTATTATAAGAAGTATTTATATATGGTGCTAATTGATGTGAGGTATATAAGTGGGAGATGATGTTACTATGGAAGTGGTTGTTGAAAGTGCCGGTTTCGGCGGAAACATGATTGGCCTTCCGTTTGAGTATCACGGGATAGGAACATTCTTCGGTCAGATCCTGCTTACTTTTACTTGCTTATTGCACTGATATCATCTTATGCTGTCAATCCGGAAGGCGCGGGTACTTGACTGTAAAAACGTACAGAAATCGGATCAACAATCTCGTCGGGCCTTCCACAACCCGCACGTGACAACGCGTTGCCGCTGCCCATACATGGGAAGATTGGAGGTAACAACTTCAAGCAGAATAGCTATTCCCTAATAATACATCGCTGATTTAATACACTATAGAAGCATGACATACGGTATGTCCTGATTCAAATCTACTGAAATAGTCTCGCTATATCATTGTCCATATATCATTCATCCTACCAGCGAGCAGCTATATATTAACAACAATCGAGCCTTCCGAGCAAGACGATGCCACGATGAGAACAGCACATGAATCAAAGTAGACGCACTCAGTCAGCATTGCCAACTCTAAATATATTTTACAACCCCATAGAGCACTATTAATAGGTGACAGATTATACACATTATGCAGTCAGCATTACCTAAAATATACATGAGCATCTCCAACACCGATTCGTTCAAGCACCCCCAAAAATAACTAACCAAGAACAGCAACTGAATACAAACAATCATCTGAACCCTAAAACAAGCCTACAAGCCTACCACCCATACATCTAACTGCGGGGTAAGCTCACACTTGCAGGGTAAGCAAGAGCTTTCAATGAAACAAAGCTCCCTTAGTCTTAGCAGTCCGAGCATCTCCATGACAAGGATCCCTGGTTCAGATCCGATGACCACTAACACACTAATGCTCGAGTCCTGGCTCATTTACTACCAGCAGTAACTGACTCGTACGCTACCCCAGTAGCAGAGAGCAGAGTATTCCGCTATTTTTTTCCTAGTATGTACAATATGACACAATGATGAATAAATTCAGAACATCCCTCCTTACACTACATCCAAGCTCAAAGTTTCCCACCCATCCCCTCGTATCAAACATTCCAGAACACCAATCGAATTCCAATTATATTTTGCATATGACCTGTCACTTCCCAGGCCACAACTAGCAAGTAACTTAAGCGGAAATAGCTCCCGTTTACTTCTTACGAAGCGGAAGAAAACGATGGTAGGCTTACCCGAACCAGAACCAGAATAAGTGATGAAAGAGAAGCAAGTAAGTACCGTAACCCAAACACGAACAAACCACAACCTAGAAGCAGCAGCAGCAGCAAGTAGCAAGCAGCAAGTAAACTCAAATCTGAGACATTCGACGAACAGTATGGGACAACTGTATGCTGCATACTACATCCAAAACTTACCGTCGGCGAGGCCGATAGTCTAGTCTAGATCATCAATCATCTGCTTTTTCCCTTTCCCTCTCTCTCTCCCTCTTCGATTGCCCAATAGTAGATTGAATGTATAAATACCCAATTAGATTAAAAAATACCTGCTATCGCCTCATCCACAAACCCGTATAAACATTACATAATACACCGGTGGCAATGTTTATGCCCTTATGAAATTAAACCACGGATTATTATCCAGATTGAGTATCTGCTCCTAACCTTGACAAGCAGGTATGAAATCTCATTTTCTGAAATATGATTGGTCTGTCGGTGTTGTCCGAGTTCCCACCCCAGCGCCCCCCTGTCAAAGTGGAGAAGGTATTTCGTAGGCGGTGAGGAGAGTGTAAACTGACTTTTGTAAACCTTGTTTCAAGAGAAATCCTGCTGATGCTGGAGCCTAGATACATCCATTGGTTTAGTCTACTCTGCAGGCGTATGAGTTGTACGATACTGTAGTAGTAGAAGATGTATGAAAATGCAATGCAATGTGCCAATCACAATCTATATACGCTAACACACATATGAACATTGGGTATCCCAATCCAATCATCACAATGGTAAGAAAAAAGAACTAGTTAGAAGCATCCTCATGCAACCGCACCGTCACATTATCTCCCGGCGCATTCGTCAAACTCATCTGCATCGTGATCTCCCCCTCCTTGGTCTTGCCCACGCCCTCAATCACATCGAAGCGCTGCAACAGTCTCACCAACACATAGCCCGTCTCGGTCAGCGCAAACTGCTGCCCAATGCAGATCCGCGGCCCACCGTTGAACGGCAGGTACTCCCATCCGGCCTTGCGCTCGTTCCAGCGATCCGGACGGAATTCGTCAGCATCGGCGCCCCACAGATCAGGCCGACGGTGCATCACGTAGGTGCTGTAGAAGACGGGCTGGCCCTTCTTGACGTAGACGGGGTCCGTGCCCGCGGGACCACCGCCCGTGGGGAGGGTGGTGTTGCGGACGGCCGTGCGGCGGTTACCAGGGACAATGGGGTAGAGACGGAGGACTTCATTGAGGAAGTTCTGCAGGGGACGGCAGGACTTGAGGTTGGCGAAGGTGATGTCATGGGGGGAGGAGTAGGAGCCGAATTCCGCGAGGATGGTGGCGCGCAGGGAGTTGAAGTAGTCCGGGTGGCGGGCGAGGAAGAGGATGCACCACGACAGGAGAGAGGCAGTGGTATCGCGACCGGCGAGGAGGATGTTGAGGAGCTGGGAGCGCAGTTCGACGGGGTCGCGGGTGGCTTCGGCCAGACCGTGCAGGAAGACGTAGTGGCCGGTGGGTTTCTTCTCCGGGTCGGAGTTGAGAGCAGCGGAGACGAAGCGGTCGACGTAGGCGTGCACGGCTTTGTTGATGGCGCGGCTTTCCTTGTTGTTCACGGTCCAGTAGAGCTTCTCGAAGCGAGCGCGTTGGGCGGAGTACCATTGACCGCGGTCGAACTGGGCAGGGAAGTCATCCTGGGGAATGGCACCGTTGCTGAGGGCGGCGGCTTGGCTCTGGACACTCTCGCCGAAGAGGAACTCGGTCGCGGTGTCCATGGTCAGGCGGAAGAAGATGGTCTGGATGTCGGTGGCGGCGGTCCAGCCGGTGGTGGCGTCGACGGGCATGGCTCTCATGGCGACTTGGACGTGACGCTCCTCGAGATCGAGGTCGCTGATCTGGTCGCGGGTGAACTGGGGACGGAGGAGAGCGCGAGAGCGAGACCAATGGTCGCCATCGGCAGTGAACTGGATACGAGTTAGAAGGGTGATTGGTCTTGGATAGGGAGGAAGTGGTGGACGTACGATACCGCTGCCCAGCAGCCAGTGCAGAGCGTTGCGACGGGACTGGCCGAGCTCAAAGTCCTTGAACTGAGTGGCCAACAAGGCCTGGACGTTCTTGGGATCGCAGGTGCTGATGACATCGGTGCCCAGCTGACGGAAGTGGAAAGTAGTGGTATAGCGATTCTCGCGGGCGGACATGATGTCAACACGGCGGCGGGTTACTGTGGGCACTTGGCGAGCCTTGTCCATAGCCAGCGCCTCCTTCAGGGTGTTGATACCCAGCACATCACCGGGGTATGAGGGAATACTCCCGCAGTTCCATTTACGAGCATTTTGCGCATGTTGCCAGCGAGAGAGCAGCACATATAGAAGGTAGAGGACGGGGGAGGCCGTTGCGACAAACAAGAGTGTCGACATGGCGAAGGGTGAGGTGGGGGGGGAAGAGAGGGACAGAAAGATGAAGAGGAAGTGAGGAGAAAAAGCCAAAACTGGCGAGGCAAAGAGGGGTTGATGGAAGTAAATAAATGTACCGGGCGGGAAGTTAGATTCATTTATGTTTCAACTACTAAAGTGAATACGATGGAGTATCAGGATGGCCAGCAAACCGAGTGGCCTCCAACCGAGGCAGATCGGACCATCCTCATGATAGAGAAAGCAAAAAAGCAGTATGGACACATCGGACCGTTGGAAAGAAACTTGAGATGATTAGTCGTGGCAGTGGAGTACCGGCGACCCCTAGTCTGAGACCTCGGAGCTTCCAACTGGATGGAAGCAGGAGGCCCGCCATGACAGGCTTCAGGGGTGGAGAAAAGTATCTGGTTTGACCCGAACATATCGCCATCTGTTCATTCTTATTACCGTTGGGTCTGCACAAGCATTCCCCTGGCCTATAGTGCACCACCACTATACCTTCTCTCTAAACGAACAGGGCCAACCGGATTCCAGGCTTACGGGAAAGATGCATCCTGGAGGATGATTAGTCTGCAGCCACACTGGTTGGTTCCAACATCACGGCTTTGCATCTACATTGTACTTAGTATGTACTTTGCACACTATATTAGCCTCGATGGCATTGGGTGTTCCCGGCCCCATCTTAGGGCACACTCCACTGCATCAATCCCAATCATAACAATCTCATTGTGTGTTCAGTCATCCATTCATTCCTCTTTCTATTATTATTATGATAGTTCACTACGTAAACTAGTTATTCATGTTCTGTGGAATGACTCACCCACTCTCTGGTTCCAGGGGTACTGAACCAAGAACTCCAACCACATGCTATTCCCATGCCAGGTCCGAGGTAGGTTTCACCTACAGAATTAGGCAAATGCAAGTGTTTCTGCCCGCGCTCGACTTCCCAATGCGGTATCTGTGCGTGCCGCTCATTTCGGTCGCCCTGCCGGCACTTTATCTCTGTCCAGCAACACTTCCGATCTTCTAACTATGCTAATTTAGAACGTTAGTCACTAAAATCGCTCCATGCTAAATCGACTGGCTGTAATGGTCTCATCCCCACTACACTTTCCGCCGCACCAATCCACGGAAGAAGTCAAAACTGTTACTGTCGCTCTGCAGCTGCCACACCCGGCCCGTCGGCCGGTCATCCCAGCCCAGTTCCTCTGCCAGCAGCAGCCCGTAATCCCGCGTGATCCCTTTAATGCGCGCGCGCACACCCCCCTCTTCCTCCAACGTCACCACCTGGTGCATGTGCAGCCAGTCTGCATAATACATTTCTTCGAATCCCCGATCGAACCCGGCCCGCAGGAATCGCGTATACAGCTCCTCAAACGTCGTCAGAATGCGCGCCAGCAGCTTCTCCAGTGTGATCGGGGCGGCCCGGGGCCCAAGGAACCGCGCCGCCAGCGCCGTCAACGACGTCGTAGGCGACGCGTTCGTTGCGTTAATGCCAATGCCCACGACCGAGATGTACTCGTTCGCACAGTAATGCGAGTTCACCAGGATGCCGCAGATTTTCGAGTACTGCTTCTTCTCCGGGTTCTCCGGGTCCAGTGCATCTGTCGGCTGATCAGCATCGTCCCAATCCCTCGATCAGATCGTTAGGAAGGATCACTTACACACGTCATTCGGCCACTTCAGCTTGACCGGTAACTCCGAATATCCGACGTCGTAGTTCTTGATTCCCTGCACCACCGCCATCGCCGCCAAATACTGGATAAACACTACTGGTGCGGACTGTATCTTCTCGAGCGGGTGGCGCAGCACCGTTGAGAATATCAGCGCTCCGGCCGGCGACACCCAGACGTTCGATCCGCGGCCGCGGCCTGCCACCTGGGTCGTAGCGCTGGCGGTGAAGCCGTTGGGCAGCTTACGCAGCAGCTTGGGGTTTCTGATCCGTCAGTCGCGTCTCGCTTCTGTCATCGGACAGGTCTACTTACTTTTCCAAGATCGTGTTCGTGCTGGTGACGACCTCACCATACACGAGGTGGGAGCCAAACTCGGATGCACCCTCGCGGGACTGCGATTGGTACTGGTGGAGGTTGGAGTAGAAGGCATGGTGATTGAAGTAGGGCGTCAGCTTCGATGATGGCACGTCGTCGTGCACCACCAGTCGCTTAACGATGGCGTTGTAATCCACGATACCCTCCGTAGACTGCGATGACGCTGGGAGGGAGTCCTCCAGCTGGCTCAGGTTCCACGCGCCGGGTCTCTCAATCCGGAACGTGTCATTCTCATCCTTCAGGACCTCCTCATTGCCATCCTTGGTGATGATCTCCTGCCATGACGCCACCAGATCGGCCGTCTCGGCGGGCTCCTGCGAGGACAGATGCAGCGACGACAGCGACGGCACGGTGGTCGTGCTCTGCGTCACCTGCAAGCCCAGCTTGACCAGACATGCCTTGAGGAAGTCCGTGCGCGCCTTGTCATCAGCCTCCAGCGCCTCCACGACCTTTGCATATTCGGGGCCACCGGCCTTTTTATCCAGGTTTGCAGCTGCGAACCTACCAACCATCAGCACACATCACTCAGACCACTTGGAACCACAGAGGATTTAGAAATACTCACTCCGGATGCGGTCCCGTAAGAACAACCCTCCCCTCCCCAACGCGACAAAACACCACGGCGGCCTTCCCCTCCCCAGAGTCAACATTCAGTTCCTCCTCAAAGCTCGCCAGCACCTCCACTCCCTTATCAGCCAAGGTCGGCGCATCCACAAACACCCCACCCCCGTTATAGTAGCACCTGAATCGCTCCGGCACGATCCCCGCATTTAGGATATCTTTATTCACCGAAATCTCCGCGGCCCTCGCCCCCGCCTCACTATGATAGACGAACCCCGCGAATGCCCCTCCGCGACATGTCCCCGGGTAGAAGGCCAGTTCACGCTCTCCGATAACCTGAAGTGTCTTATCGCCGACTTCGAATTCGCAGCGTCGGGAACCGTAGTACCCGCCCGCGCAAAAACCGAGGTAAGCGCCACCGCGCTTGACGAATTGTTCGATGCGGCGGTTACCAGGGCCATTGAGGACGCGACCGTAGCCTAGATCAGCGCCGCCGGGGATGACGAGGAGAGCGCAGGTTGCGGTCCAGGGTTCGCGGAGGAGGGCGTCGGAGGTGACGGGGATGACGGCGTAGTGGGGGGCTAGAAGGCGGCGGAGGGAGTAGAGAGTGTGGCGGACCGATTCGATGGTGGTTCCATTGCCTGTAAATCCAGTATGATTTAGTGAGTAGATTTTAGTGTATAATATTGGTTGAGTGACAGTCAATGGGATCGTGGATGGTGAAGCGGGGAGAATAGAGGGGAAAGTGACGCACCGGAATAGACCAGAACGTTGACCTTTTTGCCGGTCATATTGGGGGTCGCCATTTTTGCGGCAACTACCTGCAACTCTCTCGGAGCAACCACTCAAGCACAAGCAATCAAGCAGTCGGACAGTCAAGCAAGCAAGCACAATGTCGGACCAGGAGAAAAGGGAGAACCCGCCCGTGGAGGTGGAGGAAGACGACGACGAGCCGGATGAATGGTGAGTTGTTGGGATGCGAAGATCGGAGGAAGGGAAAAGAGTTGGTTGAGCTGACAGTCCATCCAGGGACAAGCGGATCTTCAGCACCGGCTGTGCAGGTACATTCCCATCTTTTATTCCCTATCCCAAATAATGCTAAGAAACAATTCAAGCGGAGCAAATGAAAATGAACGACTGCTGGTTCGAAAAGAAAGACTGGCGCCAGTGCCAGAGTGAGGTATAACATCCCATCTCATCCATGATCATCTCGCAACCCTCACTCACTAAATTGCATCAGATGGAAACCTTCCGCGAGTGCTGGAAACGCCAGGGCAACGACGAGCGCACACAGACCAAGGATGCTTAACTGATACGATACCGACCATTTGTACAATAGAACAATACTACTAAGACTCTTCACTTATCCTCCATCCTGCTGTCTACTGTGTAATCACGTGACACTATACAGCTCTGACTTCATTCTTCTTCCCGCTGCACCTTCCCACCACATCCCCAACCACAACACCTCCCCACAGCCCTCTACAATGTCCCTCCCACTTTTAACGCGCTCCCTGCGCGGTCCCCAACTCAGCAAAACCCTCCGCTACTCCCTCACCACCACAACCCGCTATCAATCCACCACCACCACCACCAACAACAACAACACCGCGAAACCCGCCACCACCTCCACAGCATCAACAACACCCAAGCCCACCACCACTACATCTACCTCTTCCTCCCCCTCCACAAAAACAACCCCCACCCTAAAAGACCTCCTCGACCACCCCCCATCCCCAGCAAACCCAACCGAAGACCGCATCGACTGGACGCGCTCCTTCCACGGGCTCAGCGCAACCCCCTTCCCGAAAGAATGCGCCGACATCCTCCTCGCCCCGACGGACCCCGAAGAAGTCGAAATCAAACCCGACGGCATTCTCTACCTCCCTGAGATCAAGTACCGACGGATACTGAATAAGGCGTTTGGACCCGGTGGATGGGGTCTTGTGCCGAGGAGTGAGAGTATTGTTACGCCGAAGATGGTGACTAGGGAGTATGCGCTTGTTTGTAATGGAAGGTATGTATTTTCCTATTTTTTTTATTACCTTGGGGATGCCCGACGCTGATTTGATAATGGGATAGGTTGGTTTCAGTGGCTCGCGGCGAACAGGATTACTTCTCCCCGGATGGAATCCCCACTGCTACAGAGGGATGTCGGTCGAATGCGTTGGTGCGGTGTTGTAAGGATCTAGGCATTGCGAGTGAGTTGTGGGATCCCAGGTGGATTCGCAAGTTCAAGGCGCAGTATACCCGCGAGGCGTTTGTGGAGCATGTGGTGAATAAACGGAAGACGAAGATTTGGGTCAGGAAGGATGATACTGTCGGGTATCCGTGGAAGGAGACCAAGTTTTAGTCTTCCTGTCTCTTTCATTCCATTCTCATTCTATTTCTATGTGGGGAGCAAGTCTCATTATGGAATACGTCATATTAAATTCTGTATAACAGGTCAATGTACGATATCATTGCGAATTACATGCTAATAGATCAGTCCACTCATAAAATACTAATAATACATCATATGCAACAATCTAAGTGGCCGTTTTTGCAAGGAAAAGAGGAAAGGAAGAAATCATCATCACTCATGGCTACTGGTTACCTGCTCCCTCGTACGGCCGTCGCGGCACATATCGTCCTGGCTCGGTTTCTGTTAGGTGTGTCGAATGGTGCTCCCGTCCGTCTGGCGCCTGCTGCTCGTGCATCGACGGAAGCTCGAACGGCTGGTTCGGGTCGTAGGGGTCCTCCGTTGGGTCGTAGTACTGTCCCGGGTAGTTGTAGTACTCGGGCGGCTGCTGAGGCGGTTGGGACATGGCGGCCCCCGCGAGAGGCTGGGGCACTGCGACCTGGGGCAGCGTGGGCTGCGCCTCCTGGCGATGACGGGGAGGGACTGGTTCAGAGAGCACCGGGACATCACCTCGAGGGGCAGCCACGGGCTGGGGCTCGGGTTCAGGCTCGACGTGCGAGGTGCGGCCCTCCTTGCGACGACCCGTCGATGGTTCGCGAGTCATCAGTCCGTAGGTCACGTTGAGTTGGCGCTCCTGTCCCGGGGATCCCACGGGTGTCTGGTAGTGGTCGACTTCGTGACCATCACGGGAGCCGTCCTGCGACCGGGCTGCGTGCTCTGCGGTGAGACCTTCACTGTAGGAGCTGGAGGCCCCCATGCCACGACGCTGCAGCGACTGAGGGGAGTTGCCGAGGTCGAAGCCAGTCGAGCGGGATTCAGTGTAGGAGACGCCAGCGGTGGTGTTAGCCCGACGCATGCCTTCGCTGGCGATGGAAACCTGGCGGACGGGGAGAGTTTGGTCTTCGTGTCCAGCATCTGACTTGTTGTCGTCCTTCTCGGTCTTGTCATCGTCGTCGTCGCTGGCGCCTGGGGCGCGAATAGGCACCTTGCGCACGGCGGAAATCAGCGCGCACATGAACTTCGAGCGACGGGCAGCACGGACGGCTTCGTTCGACCAGTTGGACTTGTGGCAGATCAGGACACTCAGCTCCATCTTGTCCATGTCGCCCAGACCAACTACATCAATGGTGACCTCTGGCTGGAAGTCGCGGCAGTTGTCCTTGTCGCGCACGAAGCTCTCCATCTCCTCCTGGAGAAGCTGGACGTTGGAAAAGGTGGTCTCAAAGCTAACGGGGACGGTGAGGCGCTCATGCATCGCATTGGCACGGGTGAAGTTGTCAATCCATAGGGTGTTGAGAACGACGTTCGGAACCTGCGTGATACGGTGATCGTTGACATTTCGGAACACGGTGAAGAGCAATGAGATGCGCTCAACAAAGTACGGCTTGTCGCTGATTTCCACACGGTCGCCCACATCAAAGGGATGCTTGACGAAGAGGAAGATACACGAACCCAGCACTTCCTGGGCGGTGGTCGAGAAGACGAAACTGAGAGAAAGCAGAGAAGTGGCACCCGCGGCGATAACAGTACCGAAGCCGCTTGTCACGAAAGAAACAAAGACCAAAATAGCGATGATACCCGCCACGGTCAGCAAAAGGTTGTCGAGAACGTGGATCGCCTGGTCAACATCGTGGAGACTGTTGTTCAGGGACTTTCTTAAGCGGCGGACTTCACCGATGGCCAAGATCATCTCTTCCAAGCTGATGTCCCCGTTGCCGTCGCGATCCAGCATGTGGAAACATTCCTCGGCTTCAGCCTCCATGCCAGCTCCCAGGACCTCACAAATATCGTCAAAGTACAAAGCATCGCGGCCTTCAATGACAAAAGACATCCAAATTCTCCGTGCGAGCGCTTCAGACGTCCGTCTGTGTTCCAGAGCCTGGGTGACGACGGACCGAGTGGAAGTGGGGTTGAAAACTTGCTTGCCAGTCAGTTCATGGGCCACGTCGCCAAAAGCCGCCGTGACTTTGTTGCCGAACTGGTGGACATTTTGGCCCACGCCCCGGATGATGCGCAGAGGCGCTGATGAGCTGCCAGAGCGGGTCTTGACGGCTGCGGAGCGGAGAATGGAGTCGGAAATGGCCGCGTCTTCCTCTTGGAATTCTTTGCAGTACATGGGGAACATGTGGCGCGAGGCGTCGAATAGCAGAGCCACCAGATACACATTGCGCTTCGATTCTTTGATGCGAGCATCAAATTGCTTGCGGTGGTAGCTGATCGAGATCAAATGAACCATGGTTTTCTCAGCCAGGAAAATCAAACTGCAGACGAAGAGGGCAAATAGGATGTTCTTGATGGACTTCTCCCAGGATTTGGTAGAGGTATCCCCCTTGGCTTGCTGATGGGGGTTTTGCGTCATGACCTGGAGGAAGTTAGTTGATGGCACGTATGATAGAATCAGACTAGACTTACAGGCAAAAAGGTGACCAAGCACACCACGCACCACAGCACGGTTGCAATTGGCATTTCCAGTTTGCGTAGAATGAGAGCATATTTGCGAGTTCCTGAACTCACAAACCCGATAAGGGTCTGAAAGATGTACGGCAAGAGTTTGGCCGCAAGTTTACACAACCACAGACTGATCCAGACGATCTCAATCCAGAACCAGAACCACGGCAGTGTAACTCCGCCGATAGTCGCGTCCTGCGCGACCGTTGCTCCCACGATAATTGGGATGGCGAGGAGAATTGCGAGCGGAGCGACGTAGATGAAGTAGCGAGTGAGAACAGAGTAATTGAGAATGGCCTGGTAGAAGCGGCCCATGCGAGTGACGGTGCCATCCTCGGGGTCTTCTAGGGAACGTCCGGTGCCTTCGTCGATGCGTCTGCGCATGCCGGGATTTGGCGCGACCAACCCTTCCTTCTCGCCGTCAATGCCTTTGTCATCGCCGGGTGGTTGATACGGATTCGGCGATCCTCCCACATTACTACTTGTCTTGCGAGCGCCGGTCTGATTCCGACTGGGAACCGGGTTCAAGGGGATGTCAATAGTGACGTCGTTGGGATTCATCATGTTGTCCGGGGCCATGTCGGGAAGCTGCTGGAAGCGATGAGCCGACAGCCGCTTCTCCGTGATACCAGGTCTGCCGGACATGAATTTTGAAAATGGCATTGGGAATGAATTAGGGAAAGAGACGGTCTAAAAAGTAAGGCCAGAAGCTGCCCTGCAGCTCCAATTAGCGAGCGATGTCGCAATTGGTCGGCTTAACTTCCAGGGACGTAAGATCGCTTTGCACAGTCCAGGCAGGATCTGACAATCACTGGGTGAATGAGTGTTGGAGTCCACTGGTTCGTGTGGAGAGCGGGTGGGTCGAGCGAAAGTAAAACCGCATGGACTGGACCAGGACTTGAGACGTTCGTTGGTGAATTAGAGCGGCAGCGAACGGACGTATATTTTTGTTAAAGGATCGGGAATAGGTGGAAAAGAGAAAGAGAAAAAAAAGAAACGAGACGGACAGGCATCGGAAAAGAAATGCGTAGAACGCTGTCAAGGGGGGGACAGGCCAAAGGCCCGATGAAGGAGAGAAACAACGACAAGCCAGGCGAAGGAATGTCAAAGACGCGAGTGTCAGAAAGCCAGAGGGAAAATCGAGGGGAGCAACCCACGCGAGCATGTTTCAGTCGGGCTGAAGTCACTGGCGTGCAATAATGGAGTCATCCTCTTTTTGGGGGCTGGCCTGGTTGGAATCCGCC
This sequence comes from Aspergillus costaricaensis CBS 115574, assembly GCF_003184835.1. Classification (NCBI taxonomy): domain Eukaryota; kingdom Fungi; phylum Ascomycota; class Eurotiomycetes; order Eurotiales; family Aspergillaceae; genus Aspergillus; species Aspergillus costaricensis. The sequence goes on from NW_020291808.1 coordinate 291,235, forward strand.
GATCATTCCCCGGGCCCATAGTTGCTGTCGGACTGGCGACTGCTGGTGGTGCCTTTCTGTTCGTCGCGATGATATAATAGGCAAGACTAGTTATAGGTTCTCTAAGCCCTATCAGCGTACCTGAAGGCGATCGATCTGAATTCTGAAGGGGAGAGACAGCCCCCACTGGTGTGAAATTTAGTTCATGGCACTAGTACTTTTGAGTTGGGAAGTTGAATTGTGTGAAGTGAGTACGTAGAATCACTAGAATGATTACTAGTCAGGGTGGCGGTCACGTTACGAGGAACGTCACACAAGCCATATCGGCAAAGCCCTATTCGCCTTCTTTCGGCCAGTCTAGGGCATTGCTCTGCCCTTCTCCCTCTCTCCCTCCCTCTCTCTCCCTCTCCTTCCTCTCGCACTTTCCACGGCCCGCGACCGTTGGAACCAGTCAATCCTTTCAGGGGGTTCCAGCCAGTTTTCTTGTCTTCCTTTCAACTTGGCTAGTTATTTCCCTGGTTACAACTAAACCAGTTCCCTACATTTCATTCAGGCACAAAACTAACCAAAATATCGGGGTTGTGGTTCTGATTGTGTGGCTGACTCTAGTGCATTTACTTTGTAATAACTCGGTCGCTTACGATACCCCTTCAAGCATTATCTTTACTTTTTCCCTAACAGTGAACCTTGTAAGGTTGTTAGTTTGTAAGGCTGATTTGCCGTTTCAGTGCCACTTCTCGCCCCTGAAATCTGCTGCAATCAATCTCACTGAAACCATGTTATGCACACCTGTCAGCCCGTCAGACGGCTGCCCCTGAAACTAGTCGATATTGTGATTAGTGCGTGGGATTGGAGGCGTTAGATTCGGCCGCGTTGTATGGTATGATAAGATGTAGAGTCGGAATAGTACACTCTCGGCTCCACATTACTTGGACCACTACAACATTTTGTATAATGTATCGCATATTGCAGTAAAGACGGATGTTTGAAAGCACGCAGTGAAGATCTATCTGTGGGAGATCGGAGTTTTCACATCGGACAGCCCGTTGCAGTATCACGCATCCTTAACACTGGTACCGGAGCAAAGATGACAGGTCACTCCGTCGGCTGTTTCAGAGTGGCTTCTAGACCGTTTTAGTCCCTCGGCCAGCCCGTCTCAACCTCTCGCAGTTTTCCACTGTGGCCAGTCCATCAGAGCTGAGGGGCGACAAAATTAATTGGATTACTAGGCTGTGTTGCCGATTGCGTTTTCAACGTCCACAATCAAAGTTAAGACGAGTCTGTTCCTGAGTCTTGAACTTTTTTTTTTTTGAGAAGTTTAACTTTTTGCATGCTTCCATTGCCACCACAGTATAACTTCGAACCCCTGAGCGAAGGAAAATGGAGAGAATACATAGGCTGAGAATAACTGAAATCCTAATGAAATTAAGGTACTTATAATGGAACTGTCAGGAATATTGGATGAACATGATGCACTTAGAAATATATTAGATCTGAGTACAGATACCCACCCTGGTGGTGCTTTTCCGATAGGTATAGTACCATCATATTCTATGGACATCTTTCATCACAGCAGCCATCATTCGACCAATGACAGAGTTCGCGATCTTCATATTACCCTCAAGGGAGATGAAAATAATGGAAGGATATCTTTCTTGGCTGTTCACTACTCAGAGGTTTCGCAGACCATGAAATTGCGATTTTCAAGCTAGACCATATTAGACATTATAAAGAATCATCAAGTATATGAAGGCCAACGCCTCTTGCATGGAGTGTTACACCATTTGCTTCTGGTTGCTCAAGGTTAGGAATAGGTGCGCTCAAGAGCTACTGAGCTAGCTAGTACAACCAAAGAGGACCTTGAATCGGCCTTTTTGCAATGCGATACACCTCCTGTTTGCCGGCTATCACGGGCCCTCTTCACAGCTGGCAACCCCCAAGTCACCATCCAGTCTGAGCTCAGTACATCCGTCGCTGTTGCTCGCTTCTCAGGCCTCATTGCCAGCATTGAGCGAAGCATGCTTAGAATGGCCACCTGCTCCTCTTTATCGAAAGAAGACATATTATCCCTCTCTCGTGCGGCCTGTATGTACTTTTCGAACTCTTGCTCAAGAGATGGGTAGACAAACCGATCTTTCTTAGGCCTTCCGATCTCTTCAAAATACTCATGGCGCTTCTCCCATGTATTCCACCATTCAAGCGGAATATCTCCAATGATATCTACTTGTTGAGAGGCTATGCCATGTCGAGTGGCGAATGTTGCATCAAATAGCCCCCGCAGGCCAAATATGGAATACATAGCACATGCAAGACTCCAGATGTCCGAGGGAAATGAAAGAGGCTTGTCCGGTTCAAAGTAGGCTTCAGGCGGTATGACTGGAAGCGGCGAGGGACAGTCCTGCCCACGTCGCCGCTGCTCAGGGTCGGGAGGGGAGAAGCTCTCGCCAAAGTCGCTAAGGAGGAGCTGGGCCTCAAACGGCAGAATATCTTTTGCTCGCTTCCCTAACCAGGTTGGCATCGTCCCACAAGTAGGGACGCCCGGAGGAAGAGGCTGTCCATCGAGTCGCACAACTGGTTCCGTATAGGGCTCACCGAACTGCTCATAGAAGTCCTGGACTGAGAGCTTGTCAAGGCTAGTCGGTAGGTTCAACAGGATATTTCCGAGATGGATATCTGGAGTGTATCTTTAGCGGTGCTTTCATGACATAGCTCCTCCCTCATATACTTAAGAGGCATTCAGAACGATTATCTTCTCACTTACCTCCGTGAACGAAGCCTTGAGCATGAACAAATGCAACAGCCAGGGCCAGTTCAGCAGTTAAGACACGAGTCGTTTCTAATTGAAAGTAGCAACAGAATAATGCCGCGGATACACTGCTCTGAGCGGGTGCTGTGACAATGCATTGATGATGCCCGTTTGGGCCCTCAATCTGGAATTCGTCCAGGATGACGGGGATCAAGGGACGACCGTTAGGATGGACCAGGCAGCGATCCTTGAGCATACCTAATATCTTTGCTTCTTGAGTGGAAGCATCTCCGGTGCTAACCTTGACAGCCACATAGGCTGCCTTTTGCTCATCTCGTGAAAGCCAGATTGTAGAGAACGTCCCATGTCCCAGCTTGTCTATCACTTTGTAGCGACTATTCAGTACGTCTCCGACGTATATTGGATGATACTCTCCTATTTTGTACCTCTCTAGCCTTTCAACTTTCTCGATAGGCTGGTATTGGAAGTAAGGATTGTCGTCGGTGGTAGAAGTCATAACGGTTCTGACGGCCACATTCCGCCGTCGAGGCGGCTGTTGATGCCAACGGAAAATCGGGGGACATGAGGGAACAGTAATTCCTCGACAAGGATAGCGCAGGCTATTCCTCAAGAAACCAGATCGTTTCATAATGATATATATAGCTCGATATTTTGTCTAGCTGGAGAATCCTGATATTCAGGAGTTCGTTCGTGATGACGTTGGAGAGGAAGCATAATTCCGTCGCTATCAAATGTCATGTGACCTACGAGTGCTGACATGTATGACGGCCAATAATGAGTATTTACCGTACCTAAACACTCGAGCTGAAGCTTACAGCGTACGCTTGGTCCATGGCACTGTGCCTTAAACTACGCCTGGTTTCACGACCAGTACAAATGGCCTAAGAACTTAGGGAGCTAGCCTAGCCGGACTCGCTGCATAATCCAACGCTATGGCTTCGTCTCCGAAGAGTTGCTTGGGATGCAACAAAACTGTAGATGAGTAACCAGATGTGCTGTCATCATTGTCGTTGGTACGATCACCCCCGATTGGGAAGGTGCAAGGACGGTCTTGCTTGTAGCATAGGCAAGACTACCAAGCCAGATCACGAATATCAACAGGATGCAATTGTCCATACTTGGTGTTTATGAGATTCGTTGCATCTCTTTGTTTGACGAGACTCTACGCTCACCCACAAAAATGTCTACGATCAACATGGTGAGGTACTTCTTTTATAAAAACCACCTTCCCCGTGAGCAAGAGACGCTCCAGGCACTGGTAGCAGTGGCCTATAGAACTGCAAGGGACAGAAAGGTCTACCCAAAGGCCATTCTAATTCGGTATACCTATTTGTCTAGTTAATTCTGACCTATGTTTTTAATGATTATATAGATCTGTAGTCTATTCTATAACCAATATCAAAGGGCGCATTCAGAAAGACCCCCTGGGACCACATGTGACACTATGCTACAAAGACGAACGTCACTTGGCTAATGGAACTCATGTTGCATGTCATGGCTATGTGGAAGGGCCAAACAGCTTGAAGTATGTTAAATCTACGCATGTTGGAGAAAAGGTGGACACTTGGGTGAAAAAGAGCGGAGGGATTGTCTGGCCACCTGAGGAAGAGCTCGACGAAGCCCCTCAGATTGGATATGGACATTTTTGGGGGGAAAAAACCACTGATGGTGCAGGCGTTAGTACTTAGATTCACGGCCTTTTTGTCATGAAAGTGAAAAAGCTCTTTGTCGTACTACTAGTAGTGATGTACTTTTCAAATTCTCAGCTGTTCATTGGGCTCATGAAATATATCAGCCTTTCCTGGGACGGGTTAAGCCTGGCGGCCCGGTCCTGCATAGTCCTCTTGCAGCTCGCTGCCTAATCAAGACGAAAAGTGGACAGACAACGGGACAATCTTCCAGATGTGCCAATTAGCAAGAATACATCTGATCGTGGCTGGCTGTCCGAGCGCCTTCCCTCCGCCAGACGGGCGGAGAAGAGGAGTTGGACCCGCAACGGCGCCACAGATGGTTGGTACGCTAACATGGAGTTGCAGATGCTCTGCATTAGCGACTCAGGTTGTACCCCTCTGGCACGGCAGACTGATTCAATCAGTCGACAGAGTTTCCGGGGGTGCCCATCATTTATAGCCCTGCTCGATTCTGCTCTCAATTCTGTGTCCTGGGTGCAATTTTGTACTTTGACATCGACCCTAACCACCACTAACCCTCCCCTCAACCACCACCATGTTCGTATACGCATGGCTAGGCATAGCTCTTCTCACCTACCAAGCTTTACGCAGCGTATATAGGCTGTGTTTTCATCCACTTCGCAAAATTCCGGGCCCGAAGCTAGCAACTATCACCTACGGCTACGAGTTCTACTACAATGTTATCAAAGGTGGCAAGTTCGTGTGGGAAATCGAACGCATGCATAAGATATATGGTACGTTTTACTACTTTGTCCCAGCTATTCCACATCTTTCGCTCATGACCATCTCTTCAATCAGGCCCAATCATTCGCATCAACCCCGATGAAGTCCACATCAACGATCCGGATTACTTCGAGGAAATCTATACTTCCCGTGCTCGCCGGCGAGAGAAAGACCCTTTCCAAGTAGCCCAGTTTGACATCGACGGCGCAGCCTTTTCGAGCATTACACCTGAGATACATCGTCAACGACGCGCCCCTCTCGATAAATTCTTCTCAAAACAAGCCATCTCCAACATCGAGTATCTCATCCACGACAGCCTAGACAAGATCATCAAAGCCTACAAGGAGGCGTACCAGAGCAAAAGTGTAGTGAGCTTGGACACCGGGTTTGCAAGCTTGACTGCGGACATCATCCACCAGTATGCCTTCGGGTTCAACCCGGGTAACCTAGACGCGGAGGGATTCAACGAAAGCGTACGAGATGCCGCCAACGCGGTCTTGCAAAGTATGCACTTACTCAATTTCTTTCCCTTCATCAAAGTGGTTCTTGGCCTGCTGCCGCACGGTTTGCTGCGCCTTATCAGCGAGCCAGCAGTGAAATTAGCGAAGGAAAAAGAGGATTTGTATGCAAGAAGCGCGGCAGCGCTAGAGAGGAACCAGTCTCCCGTGAAGGAAGATGAAAAGGTCAGTAATAGCAAAGGCGCGATTCTGGATGCTATTGCTGGGCCTCGTATGCCAGCACATATGCGGACGCCTAAGCGACTCATGGAGGAGGGGCTTTCTCTGGCCATTGCGGGAACGGAAACCACAGCGCGAGCGCTCTCTGTCGGGACCTATCACTTGCTTACGAAAGAGGATGTCAGGCTCAAGTTGAAAGAGGAACTGAAGACCGTTATGCCTACACCTGATATGCGGGTCAGTCGCACGGAGCTGGAGAAGCTGCCTTATCTGGTGAGTACCATATTCATTTTCGAGTTCATCTATCAACAATAAATACTAAGCTTTGCGACATGTAGTCTGGTGTCATCAATGAATCCATGCGTCTTGCAACAGGCGTATCTTCCAGGATGACCAGAGTAGCTCCCACAGAAGCACTGGTTTACAAGGAACATGTCATTCCTCCTGGTGTACGTATCATCTTTCGCAATGCTGTTGATGCCGTCAGTCTGCTAAAAGCTTCTACACCATCAGAGTTTTTTCAGCTCATCCACCGTCTTCATCCTCATGAATTCGGACATTTTCCCCAATCCCCACGATTTCGATCCGGAACGCTGGATTCGAGCTGCTGAAAAGGGGGAGCGATTAGATCGGTATCTGGTGAACTTTTCCAAGGGTGCTCGGATTTGCCTTGGCATGCAGTAAGTTAACAAGTCTAGAGATGAGAGGATCAAATGGTCGCTAATGTAATATTTAGACTGGCTTATGCCGAACTTTTCATTGTTATTGCCGCACTTATGCGCCAATTTGAGATGGAGCTAGTCGACACTCCAAAGGAGACCATTGAATTCGCGCGAGACTTTGGGGCGCCGTATCCTGAGAAGGAAAACTTGTCCATCAAAGCGAGGATTACGGGGTTGGCTCAGGAGTAGGTAGACCCAACTAAGTTTAGGTTGAGTGTTTACTCAGCTCTTGGGAATAATGGTATCTACTTTCAGATAGTCTAGGCAGATAAAAGGGGGTAGCTACTAGTTGTCATGATGGATGTGATAGTTATGTCAGCTCTTGTTCATTCCAAGGTAACAAAAAATATACTACCTCTCCCATCAGCACATCTACTGCACGTGGATACCTCTGAATGTAAATCCCTGCCCGCTGGTTGCTATCAATCCATAGTACCGCCAGCGATACTAAGATTCAGTCACACAGGATAAAGTATTTTCAGTTACATCAATCACGATCTAGCACATGGCATTCCAATACTATACACAAGGAATAGTACCTTGCTTATCTGGATTACTGTCTGTTGTTGAGGGTGGTACACAGCTCTGCAAGGGGATCGTTGTCGGCTGAACATGGTAGGACGCGTTAGTTGGGATGCATTGCCTGTTGAGTGGAATTTCCGTAGCAGCACTAGGAGCTCCCTGCAGTTACTAAATCTATACAGCTATCAGGCCAAAAGAATATCGGATAATACAATTGGAAGGGCATTTTCTAACTATATGAGCGCGGTTGTACATGTCTTTCATGTTCAACAATGACAGCCATCGAATCAATAAAGTAAGGGGCTAGTGGATTTGAGATATGAGTGATCTGACTTTTCGGTTATGCAGGAGTCCAAAGGAAATGATGGACTCTAGTGAACTTGGTGTCTAGTATGCATAATTCGCGGATCTCTCACCATAATTGGAAAAGTGATAAATCAGAGACTGGACAGTGTTACACATATGCACAAGTAGATTCCATTGGTACAGACATCTGAACTCCCCATCACTGCTTGAAACATAATCATTGCATTGATAATACGCGTGGTGATTTCGTTGACCTGTGCATCACGTCATGTGCTCTCCACTTTCTAGCATGCCATCTAACCCCATAAAGAGGGGTCCAAACCCTTCTCATCAGTACGTTGGCGGCCATTGCCTAACAGTTTTTTAGGGACACCTATACCAATTAAGCCAACTACTTCTTGAAGCTCCGTATCTCCCCTTTGCTTTTACGTTTCCGTACCTCCTCGACAGATAAAAACAGACATGAGTGTGCACCAGGACGACCAGGCGATTGACAGCGACGAAATCGACCGCATCGCCATTACCCCAAATGCCCCCGACCAGGTACCACGTCTGATCTCAGAGATTAACACACATGGTCAGGCCTTTATGTCAGGACATTCAAGTGTGCGAGCTCAATTGGCAGACGCTGCGGAGTCGCTGTTGGCCGTACTCGAAACACCACGAGAAACGATCCATCGGCAGAACTTTCGGAACGTAAGTTCTTCTCGGTATTATCCGTGAAGGATAGAGAAGAGAGAAACAATTACTCACTATCTTAGTAGCCCACTGGATGGGCTGCCATCAATATTGCCATCGACCTGGGCATATTTCGCCTGCTAGTTGCGACCAAGCGGCCCATGTCGATCCTGGAATTGGCCAGTGCCACCGGAGCGGACCCTGTCCTGCTGGGTACGTGGATATAGCTTTTAGCTTTCCTCTTAATTAGAAGTAACTCTCCTACAGGGCGTATTATGAGGCATCTGGGGGCTATCAATGCCGTCATTGAAACGAAAGGCGGCGAATACACTACTAATGGGTTTTCCTTCACACTCGCCCACAGGAAATATTCTGACTCGGTCCTCGCAGTGTTAGTCCTCTTCAATTGCATGATACTGTAGTAATGCATACTAATATAGATAGCGCGGGCTCCATGTACCCCTCGATCAATGGTTTACCTGAGTTCTTTCGCCAGAATGGCTACCAAAATCCATCCGACGGCCGTCACTGTCCCCTTCAAATGGTCTATCGCACGACCGACTCCTTTTTTGAATACCTCGCTCATAACCCAGTCATTAGCGCGCAATTCAACACTCTCATGGGAGTCCACCACCGGGGCCGTGCCAGCTGGATGGACCCAGGATTCTACCCGGTCGATCAACTCATGTCTCCATCTCCGATAGGTGAGCATGACGTGCTTCTGGTCGACGTTGGCGGTGGAAGAGGCCACGACCTCAGCGAGTTGCGTGCCAAGTGGCCGAACCTCCCCGGGAGGTTGATTCTTCAAGATCAGCCTGCGGTCCTGGCTGAGGCTACCAATCTACATCCGTCAATCGAACCCATGAGCCATGACTTTTTCACCGAGCAGCCAATCAAGGGTATGTCCCACCATTTTTCATAGCTTATTGTATCTCCATTGAACTTTTTATCCTTCTTTTTCTTATTTCTTTTTCTTTCCCTATTCTGCCATCTCGTATAGCTGACCGAAGCTGACTGGGGCTGACTGCGGATATCCAGGAGCTCGCGCCTATTTCCTCCACTGCATCCTGCACGATTGGCCGGACAAAGACTGCCATCGGATTCTCGAACCCCTCAGAGCCGCCATGATCCCAGGGGTCAGTAGACTTCTAATCAACGATTACGTTATGCCTGACCAGGGTGCGCACTGGCAGGCAACATCGCTGGACATTAACATAATGTCGGTCTTAGCGAGTTTAGAGCGGACGGAATCGCAGTGGCGGCAATTGTTGACCGAGGCGGGGTTTCGCGTTGTTAATGTATGGACTGTGGATCGGTGGTCGGAGAGTTTGATTGAGTGTGAGGTGGAGACTTCTTCGGCGAGTGAAACTGTCAAACACAGACTTTAGGAATCTGCGTTCGTTTTCAATTTGTTTGTGGTTTCATGTTCACATTGTCCCATCGAGTCTTATTATGTGATGGTGGTGATGTTATCCTGAACCTAATCAATCTCTCTAGTCATAGACTTCAAGCTTATAGGTATGACGTAGTTAAAGGAGTTATCTTGAGGATCATCCAAAGCAAGGGGGTCCATGTTAGTAAGGGATAAGGGAATGGTGACATCGTGAGCAGCTGTAGTCGGCCATTGTTGGAATGGTTGAGATAGTCAATGCCGATCCTTACCAAAATCATAATCGAGCGATCTTGTCAGGATCAGCCGGCATGTCGCTGAGATCAGTAGATCTGTGGGCTGCTTGAAGGAACTCTAGTACTCTGTATATAACATGCTTTGAACGACCGGCCTTTTTTATCACTTACTCTCACATATGGAGCTGTTTGGGCAAGTTAGTGGCTAACCTGTCGGTCTATATACTATCAAGTGATTAGGGGCTCAGAGTTATCTGCCTGTCATAAATACGATTATTTTTTATCATGGGCAGCCTTCAGCATAGTTTCAAAATAGCCAAGTTATATCCGCGGAACAACGGTATAGTAGTATGAATGACAACTCTCGTGAAAACCAGTATAGACTGTATAACAACAGTATTCGATCATCAAAGTGTCAATCAGATCTTGTAATGGACTCCTGTATAATGTCTTGCGGCGTAAAAGTCAGTCATAGCGCAGGGGAACTCGGCATAACGGATATAGCGAATTGGCCCTAAGTACCTGACTGATTATAAAGATCAGCAAATTTACAGGTAAGCTAAACCATCTTATCCCACTTAATACAGAGTAGTGCACGAAGGATCTGAAAAGCTCCTAAAATCAGAGATCAGATGCGAGTAACACCTTGAGAAGAGGCGGAAATCGTCTGACCCCCTGGGAATAAGATCTGACACTTGCGGGATCCTACTCCACCACGCGTCTTCTGCCTCCCGAATCCCGAGCCGCACTGTCCCATAAACCCACCCGTTTACTTATTGCACCCAATCGCCAGAGTTGCTGCCTACCGTTGGGAGGTTTCTGCCTACAGCTGGGAGGGTTACCCCTGCTTACCAGTGGCACAGACTTCATTCCACGCAGAACCCAGCAAAATGGCACTGCCCCGGAAAGACCAGGTTCTCTCGTCCCGAGAAATCGAGGGCTTAATTGCTGCAGGACAGTCGATCGTCATTGTTAATCAGAAAGTGCTACGTGTCGATTCATGGATCCCATACCATCCCGGGGGTCACAAAACCATCCAACACATGGTCGGCAAGGACGCCACCGATGAATTCACCGTGTATGCACACGATCAATGATGTAGGGATGTAGCTCAAACTAACTTGTGGGGCAGATTCCACTCAGAGGAGACCATCAAAATGGCCGATCGGTACCAGATCGGCCGGGTAGAGGGACGATGGCGGAATTTTGTGCCTCCCATCCAGGGTGGGCAGTTCAGACCGTATCTGGACGACAAGGCACCTTCAGACACCAAGCAAAATGCTCCTAATCCTTCTGTCATGGGCCACAATGAGCCAACTGACAATGGAGATGGCCGCCTCAGTCCAGTTAATCAAGCAGCGACCGAGCTCAACACCAAAGAAGCAATGACCTTCCTAGACAGCCAAACTAAGGAAGAAATTAGCCTCACCCTAACCCGCTACCCATCCCTCGACGAAGCGACCCAAGACGACATCATCAAAAGGTACCAACATCTCCATGACCAAATCCAAGCCGAAGGCCTCTACAACTGCAACTACATGGCCTACGCGAAAGAATTCGCACGCTGCTCACTGGTCTTCACCACCATGCTCCTCTTCCTCCATTATGGCTGGTACTGCACCAGCGCCATCTTCCTCGGCTTCTTCTGGTCTCAACTCGTCTTTTCCGCCCACGACGCCGCCCACATCGCCATCACTCACAACTTCACCATCGACAGCCTCATCGGCATGATCATTGCTGCCCCCATCGGCGGCCTCTCCCTGGGCTGGTGGAAACGCACCCACAATGTCCACCACATCGTAACCAACGCCCCCGAACACGACCCAGACAACCAACACCTCCCCTTCTTCGCTGTCAACCACCGCTTCCTGGGAAACCTCTTCTCCAGCTACCACGAGCGCCTCATGCCCTACACAAGGGCAGCCAGCCGACTCGTTCCCTACCAAGCCTACCTCTACTACCCCGTCCTTATGTTCGGCCGCTTCAACCTCTACGTTCAGTCCTGGATCTTCCTCATCCAAGGCCAAGGTCCCCGTAAAGGCCCAGCCTGGTGGCACCGTCACTTCGAAATCGTCGGCAACCTTCTCTTCTGGCTCTGGTTCGGCTACGGCCTCGTATACCACTCCATCCCAACAGCCTGGGACCGATTCCTCTTCGTCATGATAAGCCACATGGTCACCATGCCGCTGCACGTGCAATTCACTCTCTCTCACTTCGCCATGTCAACGATGGACCTCGGGCCCAGTGAATCCTTCGCCCAGCGCATGCTCCGCACAACCATGGACATCGATTGTCCTGAGTGGTTGGATTTCATCCACGGCGGGCTGCAGTTCCAGGCAATTCATCATCTGTTCCCTCGGGTACCAAGACATAATCTGCGGAGGACGCAGAAGCTCGTTCTGGAGTTTTGTCGGGATGTGGGCATCCCTTATGCGCTGTATGGGTTCGTAGATGGTAATCAGAAGGTTGTGGGCAGTTTGGCGGAGGTTAGCCGTCAGGCTGCAATCTTGGCAAAGTGCCAGAGGACGATAGCAGAACGGGGGGATTTGTTGTATGGGAGGTGAGGTGAGGTAAGATGAGATAAGGTGAGATGAGATGAGGTGAGGTGAGGTGAGGTGAGGTGAGGTAAGGTGAGGTGAAGTGAGGTGAAGTGAGGTGAAGTGAGGTGAAGTGAAGTGAAGTGAAGTGAAGTGAGGTGAGGTGAGGTGAGGTGAGATAAGGTGTGCGTGGACAGACTGTCTAGGGTGTGGAGATTATAGAATAGAATTCGGTTGTATGTCACAGTTTACCCGAGCAGACTAGAAAAATGGATTGTTGTTTACGGTGAAAAATCCGAGGCTACCAGGTACACTATACAAGGATTCCGCTCCCTCGCTCGGCCCTAACGCCGAGTCCGAGGGGGTTTCCAGATCACGCGGGTGTCGCGTCTAGCAGCCTGCCTCCGAACGGACAAAACCAGGCACACTAAGTAGACGGAGGCAGCCTTAAGACGATTGAAACGTAGAGAAGAAGGCCCACTGGCATCCGATTAATCAAATCATCAAACCCCAACCAGCAATGAACGCAGCATAATCCATGAATGAGCACACGACACGAAAAAATACCCCCCATCATCATGATCATGATCATGATCATCACCCCATACGGAAACGATTCGATCATCGCCACCAACCTATCCCAATTTTTCCAGACAAAATAATCAAATTGATAAACAGATAAAGTGATAGTCAAAACCTAAAGTGCCACAGGACAAGTCCAATTCGCAATCAAACTACCACTACTACCACTACTACCACTACTACCACTATCTATTAACTAGATAGGTGAACTATCATACGACCAGAAGAAAACTTAGCAATTTAACTAGAAGAAGCTAGGTTTGAAATGGCGGCAAAATTAATGCCTAGATACTGTTTTGGAGGGTGAGGATTATTTCGTCAATCAGCTTGAACCTGTTTCGGATGGAGAGGAAAGATAGGTTAAACAAGAATAGTTTAAGGTAATTTATGGTGGAGAAGTATGTACAGAACAATAATATCATTGTGTCCTGATTTAGGGAGGGTCTGGGGGCGGTGTGGACAGTCTAGAAAGTCCAGCAAAGGGGAGAAATTAAATGAAGAGGCGATGGAAAAAGTACGGAAATGAAGATTAGCTGTCTGAATCCGCGATTATCCTGAAAGGATTTCAAGCGAAAAGCTTATAGGGTGGGACTTTAGCTAGATGAAGGAAGGAACACAAATCCGGGATATCCTCCCGAATAGAACAAAAGCACAGATTTTGGATACCCTCCCGAATAGGAAATAACAATCTACCAATGTCATTTGCTTAGGTGGGGGGCTGGGGGTAAGAGAAGACTTTCCGAAGTAATTTAGGTAGACCAGGGAAAGTTCAAATTGGATTCAATTGGATCTAGGAAGACCTAGACAGAAATGATAGGATCGAGTAGGAATCGATAAAATTGCACAGGAGTCGATAGAAATGAGCAATGACATAACCTACAGGTCCAATTCACTATCACGGGACATCTAAGAAAGGCAGATGAGTAGATCCAAAATCCTTGATGGCAGGACCCGTCCGATAGGAGGTACATCCAGTTTACACCTGAAGTAGACTAACAATTCAGAAGAGTACAAAATCTAATAACATGGATGTAAATGAATGCGATCCTCGCTCCCTGTCAGACATGAACTAGATCCGACGCGTTGGACTAATGATCGCACGCACGGTTACCGCTGAGCAAAACAAGGCCCTGTGGAACCGGACAGTAGCAAACCTCTCCGACCGACCTGTCGATCAGCAAAAGCGAAGAGGGTGTGCTGAAACAGTTAATCCTCCGGTACCGTTGCCAGGCGACTCGGTCGCGCAATAAGTTAACCTTTCGACTACTGCAAGCAAGGCCCAGGCCAATCATAGTCAGGGGTTTTGTTGGTTGGCACAGAAGGAGCAATGATGTTTTGAGGCTGTAGCACTTCCTACAAGGATCAATTCCTGAATGAACACAATCCGACACGTTGATCTGCTAAAAAAGAAATTATGGGACCGACAGAATCTTCATTCTTGGCAAAGCTGGGAGGTAAGCTAACTCAAGAAACGTTCATTGCTCAGGAACAATCTCGTGCCACAGCTGATTGACGGGCCATTCCGTCCAAGCTAAATCCGACCCCAGTACACCTTCGACGGATCCAGCTTTTCCCACACACTCCCTCTGGTGCTCCAGTGATCTGCAGTCATTCGCACTCAAGGTCAAAATATGAACTGGATCGTAGATGCGTACTTTTGTTGTTCTAGCAGGCTGTTTTGCTTCCGGGTGTCGCTCAGCATTGTCTAGGCATAGCTTTGAACTTATGCCCTACTTCTTTACTTTTTCCAATTTTTTTATTCTTGTGGATTCGCAATAATGTTATTGTTTACTTCTTCTTGTTCTTCTTTCCACTCAAGAATTGGAATAAATTTTAAAAAAAGCAAAAATGCTTCGAAAGCTCTTTTGAATAAAGACTAATTGGCTACTGACTACTTGCCCAAATAACAATAATAACAAGAATCGGAAAGAAAAGACAAGGACAATGGGTCTGCATAGTTTATTGCACATCCGGGGTTTTGCCGCACGCACGACGGCGGAACTCGCATCCTGATGCGCTCTGCAGTAACACCGTACTAGGATTATCTCGAGAGACCTGGAAGGGGTTCCCCCTACTCACTTCCTCATTGAGACCTCTGCAGATGACTTTTTAAAGGCATTGATCAATTTCCTTTTTTCTAGTTATGCATATGTCTAAAGCAGCCACCGAGATATTTGTACGTAACTAGCGTAGGCAGACTGAATGATTCAATGACGCCTTTCGTCTCCTATCTTTGGCTTTGAGGCGGTACTGATATGTAATATACGAAAATATTACATGAACCTGACTCACAGGCTAGTATTATTCATCAATGAGGCGGAGCGTTTCCCATAGCGGCATCTCCTAGAAAACTTTGCAGCCGCCAGCCTTGCGGTGATAGGTAGATACGGAGTAGTGCCGAAGCTTCCCGACGTCCCAACTGGACCGTAGCTCCATATCTTTCCAGAACCACATACGCAGTACCTGCTACCATTTTGCACAGACCTGGATGCGAAACAGCCGAAGACAGGTCGGCATCTCTTGTTCCGGGGGTCGTGGCGAAAATGCCTTACGATAGACTAAAAGCCGCGTAAACTTTTAGAGTGACCATTGGCAGAGCCATTCATGTAGATAGAATTGTCATTTTAGAACCGGTCTTCCCAAGTACAGATAACCCTCAAGGCTTTTTGATCTTGGTGAATCAATATAGGTAACATAAGAGTTCTACGTAACATCAGGAGTTGTCTCCTTCACTAGATAGAAGAATGGAAACTGGAGCGACCGTAACTCATTAGCGGAAAGGGAATAAGACCCCCCTCCATGCTGATAAAAGCTATTAAGGCTTAATAGATATAGCAGAGGGTTTTAGTGCCTCCGAAAAGTCATCAATCTCATTGCCGCGAGGTATCAGCATGCCAATCCCGGCGGCGCTTTGGGCACGAGGCAGGGTGGGACCAAGCCAACTGAGCCCAGTGTTCGGTCTGGCGGTATACTCTGTGCCTGAGCTAGCTCGTCCTCAGAGATCATCAGTTCTGGTGCGAGACACACGCACGGGCGCTAAGTGTGTCATCCCGACATGTACCATATGTACCATGTAAGAAAAAGAAATGCATGAGCTGTAGGGTTGTGGAGATTGCCCACCTCCAACCCACCGTCTGCGCATGCCTATCAAGCCCTCTAGACCAGATATCGGATTCGGGTTACGCATAATGGGGAGACTTAGCTGTATTCCGGGGCCATGACTCTTTCCATCGGGCTAGAATTATACACCTCATGACCTATGCGAAAGTTATATAAAGGGCCAATGTCCATCAATGACTGCTCCCTTCCATCATCAAGATCATTCATCGTCCCATCATGATGATGAGTTCTCTCGCATTTCGTGTTTCTCTCACGTTCTCCGTACACACCTCGCCAAACCGGTCTGCGCGATCAAGTGAAGAACCTGGCAACTTTACGACCATGTTCTTGACTATGATCATCTTTGCCGATCCGATGAGAAGAATTCAACCACGGATCAGTGTTCTTTATCGACTTCACAGAGGTAGATATTCCTTCCCAACTTTTAAGCCACTGGGGGTTGACATGATGCAAGGACCTCATCGGGGTGGCTATCCTGACATCATGGATGAGGATGTTCGAGAGTAGATATACATGAGTGAGTGAGCCCGACCGATACAATGTAGGCAAACTTCATAGTGATGCCCCAGTGTCTTAGTTCTGCACCCACGGCCATGATATGTTATCGGGGCCGCCACTATCTGGACTGGTCTCAATGGGGCTTCTGTGTTTGTCGATATTTTGGCCACTCTGATATGTGTTGAAGCGATGTATGGATACGCCTTGGTTAGCGGGTTGTTGTATACTTTCAGAGAAACGCCACTCAAAATCAACAGCGCACATGTATATTAGTATTTTTGTTTTCGTGATGGATCTCAAGAGATATTAAAGATAGGGCTAGCGAGTAAATAGAATAGTTGTAGACGGTCAGTGGGACATTGTTTATCCTATGGAATACATGAGAAGCTGAAAATTAGACTGGAAACATTACTATTGTTGACCATTGATCTTTTACTAATCGATACTAGATATAGAGCACTTGCTCAACACGATAACTAACTAGAGGTTTAGGCCTGTCTTGAACTCGTTCATGCAGTGCTTACTATACAGCTCTACTCGGAGGCATGTGTAATCTACTCACTTCTACCATTGACCTCCGTTGTTGCTCTTGCTATTTCACTCATTTTACTGGTTTAAAGTGTAAATGAACCTTGAATATTTCCTCTTACTTTATTACGTACGCCTATTTTGCGGCAGTGTTCTACATATAGTGTTCTTGGATTAGGAATGATTGGTTATAAGAAGAAAGGACGAGGTCCTCTACTATTAGTAGATGCTAGCTATACTATACGTATGGTAAAATTATGCAGAACAGGAAGGTGCATAGGAATCGTGTGACGTATTTTCCCCCCTATATTACCCTCTATTGCCTCCTGTTACCCCATATTACCTCCTATTACCTGCTATTACCCTCTATTACCCCCTATTACCCTCTATTGCCTCCTATTACCCCATATTACCTCCTATTACCTGCTATTACCCCCTATTACCCCATATTACCCTTGTTTCCCTTGTTTCCCTTGTTTCCCTTCCGACATGCTCTATTGCACCTACTTCACCTACTTTTCTTCTTTTTCTCTATTTTCTCTGTTCCCCTTATTGATTACTTCGATTATTTTACTCATCACATACACGTATTGTACTTTTATTACCACAACTTTCTATTACGAAATGCCGTCCCTCTTGAACTCTGAACGGATGATTTGATACAACAAACACGGTTGAGTGCTGCGATTTGCGAATCGGCAACTGACCAAATAATTTGTCTGAGATCAACAACCACTCGTATCCCCCATAAAGTCGTAACACCGATTTTGACTACTTAATTGACAAGGCTTCAAGCACGAGGCCACTTTCACACACCGCCCCAATTTCAGCCTCATCAGCGACCATCCAATCAACCACAGCTGGCTATCCAAATAATAATGAAAACAATCAATTGTGATTCTCTTATACGCCAATAGATAGTAAATGGCCTGCTATGGGAGCTACCAGATTAAGGCTCACCTAATTATACACAAGAATACACGACGGCCAGCGGCGATATTATCTGGAGATATAGCGGACCTCTAACAATTATTTGGATTATCTGTATTGTTACTACAGACCAATGCTGCTATGGCTGTGCTAATGTTATGGTTTTCATGATAGTTTGGGCTTCTGTCCCTTCACGACCATACTCAACAACTAGTGATATAATTCTGGAGGTTTGAGTGGAGTACCAAGTAGTATTGAATCGAAATTTTCTTGACAGTCTTTCAGCTACTATTTTGCTATCATTAGTAACGTAGGCTTAGTGCTTAGGATTAAAATCTTTTGTTCAAGTCGGACCCCCAACTACTACACCGGAAAGATACGCATCAATGATACTGGTTTTAATTTACACTACCAAGCATCAAGATAAAAATTAGAATAGAATAAAATAAAGAGCATTCAATAATGTGTCAAAAAGCAAAATACATACAACAGAAGGGATTCGCTGGTGGTCACCCACCCAACTACTAACCTCCCGGCGTGTGGCTTGAGTACGGCTGAGCGGACGGGAAGCCCTATTTTCCACACCCTGTGGTCGTATGTACTGGAAATAACATCTTTTTGACCTATTAGTATTACTAGGACTAACATCGTATGACTGAAGGAATAATAGGAACAATTATCTGTTGTGTTGAGAGAAGATAGAAGAGAAAGAAGGGGTTCATCTCCACCTACGATATTGTTCACGGCCATAAACTATCAATAACGGAAGGCGCGTAATAGAAGGAACTTAGGAACGCCATTCTCGTATCCTTTTACTCCGTCACTGTATTTGCACCCGCCGCTTGCGGTCTTTTATGTTCGGTGACTGCTGTCTGATGCCTTTCATGCGATCTATATCGCGTCGTCCACTCTAAATTTAGTACTGCCTTATCGCGGTATGGCGCCGTCCGCTTCTTGTCTCCGCGTAACCTTTTCACCAACGGAATCACCAACGGGTTTAGCCATCCGTAATCATTATTCCGTTGCTCTTTGGCTGTCTACGATACTCTGTACGACCTGCTCCCAGGTATCTGGGACTAGTGACTTCCGCCAACACCGTCATGGGGTCTTCTCTTATCCTCTCTTCCGAAGATATAAGTGAAACGCCATTTCCCAGACTGAATAACACGCTTTATTCCAAGGCATAGGGGAAAGGGAAGCGGGTGTAGGGGAATAGACGAAGTTAAAGGTACGGGCGCTGTCCCTAAGAGAACAATGCGAAAAGAGACAATTCCAATAGTGTATGCGGGATGGGCTAGTGATCACCTATCCAACTATAACCTACTGGCGACTGGCTTATGGCCTATATGCGTAAACTAGGCTGTCAGAAACAAAACTAGTACTTATATGTGACTATCACGTCTTTAGTAGAGCGACCTCTCCGAGTGCTCGACCCCGTAATTAAGAGTTCTGCTGAGAGCGACCCTAAACCAGCCCAATTTGGGGGACGACCTCTTGGAACTTGAGTGTAAATCAAGCTGTTATATTAAATAATACACGATGCCCAATACACCAACCAGAATAATATGAAATCTAACGGGGCTAATGAGATAAAATACATCATTATCCTTCCACCTTCGGTATTTTTGTCTCGTCAGCACAGCCTCCCAGTTGGAACCCAACTTTCTAAAAAGGCCTTCATACAAGCAGCGGCAGTGCCGGCAGCATAGGGTTGCCAAGCCTTAGTCTTATGCGAATCTGCATAGTCGCTCACACCCTTGATAATCACATGTGGTATGTTGTCGGAGATACCTGCACCCTCCATCTCAAATGCGATAATCCCCTCTTTTGTTGCGATATTGTCGCGACGCATGCCACTTCTCATCAGTGTATCGCCAGATGCAATGGCACCAAAGTGGACATGAGGCTTGGGACTGGGTTGTTCCAGTCGCCGACGCGAGACAACAATGTTGGACTCCGGTTTATATAACACGTCCTGTCCAGCGCCCGGATAGTGGTAATCTCCATTGAACTGAGGGTGACTTTGAAGAAAGCGAAGATGGGCACACATAGCATGATGAAGTGACGCAAGACCGCGGCGACTTTTCAATTTCGCCAGGTGTGCACGTATCTCAGGACTAGGTCTGCCAAGCGAGTCGAGGAGGGTGTTCCTGCGGACAAACTGGTCTGGGTACTGTCTCCCAAAGTCGTACTGGATGATGCCATCACCGATGATCACATCGCCCAGTATAATCTCCTGGTCAGTATTCATGAACGGAAGAGCTCCGCAGACGCCTACTACGAGGGCCAGTTTCAGGTTTGGAAAGCTCACTCGGCAGTGAGCGGCAACAGCCGCGGCTGTTGCTTTTCCCATACCAGGCATGTGCACGAGCACGACGTTGTGCCGGCCAATCGCACCGCATGAATATGCGTTAGGGTCACAGGGGTGTTTGCCATATGCGGGCCCATTGTCATCCCAGTAATGGTCAAAGAGAGCATGGACTGCGTCTTGCTCGACTGTCAGAGCACAGATGATAGCAATTTCGAAGTCACTCCGTGAGGTGGGACGCGGAGGTGACAAACTGCCTAGCGTAGCAGCTTCATGGCCGAGCTCAAATTGATCTAAACCTCCATGGGCTGGATATTGCCGCGCTTCTGTCATACGCGATTCTAACTGGGTTCTCGGGGCTGACATCGTATCGAAGTCTGGGATAGCGCGGGAATGAGGACCAGGGGCGAACTGAATGTTTTCGAGACCCCTATTCGGCGAATATCCTGCCTGGACCAAGCCAGTATGATGAATAGCATCATTTCGGTATCGTATGAAATCGTCTGTGAGGTGCTCCTGCCATCTATAAAGAGAATATGTAAGCATAAAGGTCATATAAAGCAATCGCTTTCGCAAGAGACTCCAGAGACTTCAAAGAGACATACTGCTGGTGCATTCCGGCATGTTCATTGGTGATCCGAACGGGAGCCTGACTTCGATCCCTAATGACTGGGCGTTGAAAATCACGATCGCCTATATTTTGCCAGTGGATTGGTTGTTTGGGTAGTTGGGTAGACGGGGGCAGCGGAGAAGATTGGCCAGTGTGCCAAAGAGCAGCTGCCGTGTTGTTTGGCACGTAGCTGAGACCAGCATTTGAGATGTAGTACTGCCTGCCAGTCGGTGTGCTATAGGCACCCGCTGCCGGAGAAGGGACATCCAAGATGGTGTTTCCCCTGACATTTGCTGTACGATAGTGTGGTGCAACACAGTTATGCAACAGCTGTGCTGATATGGATTCGGGTAGCAGAACTCCATTCAGGTCCCTATGAAGATTCGGCGGTATGTTGACGAATGGCTGTTCCCGGCGCTCAAGTAGAGTAATGGGAGGGTTCCCGTGGTAATAGGCGTAATAATTGTCTCGTACCGTGTTGGTCGTGGACCATGGCATGGTGAAAGAGCTACCACGGAAAGAGAAAGTTTCAAAGTGATAGGGGGAAGAGCAATCTAGAAAAGAGTCAGAAATTGGAACGGTGTGTGTCTTTCGGTCAGATGTATACATGGCTTGGGAGGTGAGATTTATTATATGTTCTCGATACATGGTGAGCCCAAACGTCGTCTGCGCACTGATGGGTGGGCTTAAAAATCCAATCAAAGTGAACATTTGGGAATGGACAAATCAGCACATCAATTGAAGTCTCTATAAAAGTGCGGTGATGTGTTCAATCGCATCGTTGAATGTATCATCTCCTAACTCGCTGGCGTATATACAGTTTTAGGCCATCTAACTGCCTCCAGGATGTGCGACGAAATAATGTACCGAGTACGTAGTTGCTGCTGATCTCCAGGGCTCTGGCGTTGATCTCTACGAGAACTGGGGAACCAACCAATCAAGGCTACAGTTTGATGGATGAGGACTTTGGAAGCAACCAATGAGACTTATCAGACCCCTGTCGAGAGATATGAGTGAGAACTTCGAAACCGGCCAATAAGACATATCGAAGAGCATGAGTGAGAAATTCGGAAGCAGCCAATGAGAGCTCTCACAAGATGCATGAGAACCCTTGAACCAGCCAATGAGATCTTCTACACTCCTGCGCCACACCTGCGGGCATGCCCTGTGCGTTGGTTAGATATGAAGTTGCCTGACGCACGACAAGGCTGAGAAAGCTGTGAAAAAGCAAAGTTTGGGACCTTCGACTTTGGCTCTTAAAGCCTGCATGCCCCCGCGGGACCTAATCATCAACCTTCCCTCAACCTTGGTAAATGTGTCAATAAACATGGCCAACCAGAAATGGGACATATACAAGAGCGAGATCGAACGACTATATATTCACGAGAACCAAAAGCTGGAAGATGTGATGAGCTATATGGAAACCCAGCACTCGTGGAAGAAAAGGCAAGCACGCTGTATTGAGCTTCCCAAGATCACAGCTGACTAAAAATTCAGCAAGGCATCATACACTAGACAACTCAACAAATGGGGATTTAGAAAACACTCCGAGTCCAGAAACGATGAATGGATCCTGAAACGAGTGGCCAAACGGAAGCGAAACGGAAAGGAGAGTGAGGTCTTTATAGACGGAATTCAGCTCCATCCGAAGAAGATCGCCAAGGCAAAATACGGAAAGGGCTTCGTGTCAACCATATCGCAATATGGTAAGTTAAATATCTGATCCCATCTGAGCATGGTATTGACCAATATCTAGCCCCTTCTCCAAAGACCCCCGAGGGCTATCTCGTAACAACTCCGCAAATGATCGGCATGTGCCTCTCTTGGAGCAACTCTTTGCCCTGGCTGCGGTTCATGAGCTTCCTTGATTCCCCAGCAGAACAAGGTGAGATGTGTTTGACACGCACACGAACTTGACTGCTAATATAATATTTCTCCAGCACCCTCTTTGCCCTCCTCTCTCTTCGTGGACACATCGCGTTCAGGCAATGTCACCAAAGACGCCAGTTTTGAGCTAATGCGACGCTTGAACTCAATTGTGCCCTGGAATAAACTCAAGCATCTCGGGAACATCTACAGTGCGTCACGTACATCAGCAGCTCTGAGTATTTTCATGCCAGAAATGGAGCAAGGACAACTTGATGGATTGTCAACAAATCTGAGTACCTTAGAATCAGGGCTTAGAGATCATTTGAGTGTCGTGTTATACCTCATCTCAAATAACCTAATGCCCCCAGATGAAGATTTGCTCTTTGAAGAACAAAAGCAACGTGATTCCAGATTGATTTTAAGGCTGCTCAAAGATAGTGGCTGGGGTGATCCGGATCATCTCAGAATTTTGCTATCAACCCGTGAGCCCACCGCCGAATCTATCGCAGAGAAAGTGTTTGAAAGTGCACTTTGGATAGGTGACTTGGAGATTGTTGAGAATATGCTCCGGTCTGGCATGAATCCGGATGGGTTGATTGAGGTATTCACAGAAGAGGCCGACATCTGCTTCTTGACTCCTTTGCAATTTGCCGCTCAGGAGGATAATATTCGCCTTACCAATCTTCTGATCAAGTACGGTGCTGACATTGAACATGGCCTTGCGAATGAGGTGGGTAAAACTGCTCTGTATTTTGCCATTTCAAGCGAAAACTTGGCGGTTGTTCGGGCGCTACTTCTGCAAGGTGCAAAAGTGACAAGAGAGTGTGCCCGTGCAGCGATGAGAACCTGTTACTCTTATCCGCAGGCACTTGATCTGGTTGGGGAGATAATCGACATATACCTTGAGGAGCATCTTGCAGCTGGACGCAATGATCCAGATCTCGTTGTTCCAGCGGTGGAGTCGAAAAATGCGTGGATTGTTAAACATTTCCTTGACAGAGGTGCAAAGCTGAATGGATTTATTGCGCCACCGTACAGTCTTAGACATGAAGGGATAGATATCTGCTTGCTAGGCCTTGCAGTCATGATGAGGAGTGTTGATATTGTCCGACTTTTGACTTACTCTACTATTGGCGCAAACAGACTTTCCTCGCCGCCCTATATGTATCCACTGACTCTAGCAGCCATGACCGGCGAAACCGATATAGCTCAGATTTTACTAGAGTCAGGAGCTGACGTCAGAGCTGCTGATGAGGGAGAAACTACTTTACTCGAGCATGCCGCTCGGAAGAGCAATCTTAGTCTTTGCCAGATGTTGATCACGCATGGGGCCAAGGTTAACAGAGAGCGATGTGATGCGCAAAAGTCGCCATCAGCTCTCATGACTGCAATTCAGGAAGATAACGTGCTTATCGTTGAGCTTCTGATCAACTCAAACGCACGATTGAATGATCGCTTCGAAGCTGCTCCAGGTAGCGTTCTTGCTGCCGCTCTCGAAGTTGGAAATGATGTGGTGATCGACAAGTTGATACATGCCGGTTCTAGATACGTTGGAGTTAAGATGAAGAAAATCGGGAATTTGCAGACTGCCATCCTAATGAAAGAGAAAGGAGTCTTAGCAGGCGTGCTCTGTTTGTTCGGCCATCGGATTCTTGCAGCTGCTATATCAGCGGGACATGAGGACTTAGCACACTTTTTGCTCCAGAACGGCGCCCATAAAGAGCACGACGCCCGGGATCCCTTCTCCACCTTACATTCGATGACCCCTCTAGAGGCCGCCACCGATACAAATAACATGAGACTTATACAGGCTCTTCTGGAGCATGGTGTTGCGGTGACAGAGTATGCTCTCACATATGCGATAAGGAGGGATAGTGGACTTCTACCAGTTCTACTAAGAAGCTTTTCGGGGAGAGCCCCAACAGCAGTGGCAGCTGCGTTGAGAAAACCTTCAATGGCCGCGTTAAAGTTACTTCGAGAGGCAAACGTGGACTTTACAGGAGCACCTCGGCCACTTGCAATTGGATCGAGGCTTAACAGGTGGAGTCAAGTGTGGGAGGATGATATCAAATCCGTACTTGAAATGGCGGTTGATTGGGACGCCGAACGCTCTCATTTCACATTCCTTCTTGAGTGGGCAGCCGCGGCTGGGATACCGTGGGAGCCAAAGCTTGTGTCCCGTGCTTTGATCAGGACAATACTATCGAACCACCATGACCGGCTGGCTGAGTTGATGCAACTTGACTTTGATATAAGTTACGATATGTGGCTGAATTCAGAGCAGTGTTGGTTCAATCCTCTGCAAGCTGCCGTCAAATCACAATTGGTGTGGGTCGTTCGTGAGATGCTGCTGAAAGGAGCCAATGTCAATTACTTGGGATACGGTCCCAGAAGTCGTACGCCGTTACAACTCGCTGTTGAGAATGGAAACATGGAGATATTCAATCTTCTCCTGCATCACGGAGCAGATGTTAATGGTCCCGCTGCCGAGGAATATGGTGCGACCGCTTTACAAATTGCGGCCATACATGGATTCATAGGCATTGCTCAGAGACTGCTTGACCTCGGCGCGGATGTCAATGCAAAACCTGCAATGAAAGACGGGCGCACGGCTTTAATGGGCGCTGCCGAACACGGTCGAATTGATATGTTGCACCTGCTGCTTGATCGAGGAGCACTCATTGTGGGAGAGCATCGGTTCTATTTTGATGAAGCCGTGAGGCTTGCGAAAAGTAATGGCCATTATGCCGCAGCAAGGCTCTTGATTTCTTTTGAGGTCTCGCTTGTAGCAACCGGATAATACGTCGAGGATGCCTTTAAACAACCTGCTGATCTTGCAGAGGTAAGTAGCCATTCCGCTGTAAATGGACCTTCGGAGGCTCGCTTGAAGGAAGTGCCTAAGCAAGGGGCCCTATGGCAATGGAACATTGATCTGACCGCTTGAACAGGACTTGGATGACTATAGTCAGTACTGGTAGTAGTTCCTTCCATGTCGCAGGCGTCGCACATCTACCGCAGCATGAAGCACATATTGGCGGTTTTTTCGGTTATATTTTGTTTTTCTTCCTGGCTAGAACTCCCTTATCCCTACTCTTCATCCTATATGTTTTTCTACCAGTGGACAGCAAAGGAAACGGGGAGGCAATGACAACATGGATGGAATCGCGTGCCTACGAAAGCTCAGACTCTCACATTCATAATCTAATATAGTTCATCCAAGGCCACTTATAAGAAATGGGATCCCTCAGCCGACATTGGTCCTGCCCTGCTATATCTGGCGACCAATCCGGTCTTCCCATAATTCTAATTACAAACACCTTCGGCTCCCTACCTTGAGCCTGAGACATGCGACTTAAGTAGAACCAAGCGTCGCAGACTAAGCAACTAGTGTTCTTGTGAGATGGATCCCACTCCCAAGAGAGTAAATCCTGGTGAAGGCATCCGAATGATGGTGTTATTGAAGCCGATGGAGGCCAGGAATGCAAGACAATTCAATAGGATAATCCTACACAATTAGATGATGTTAGATTAACATTCCAACATGGCCTCCGATGCATGCACATAAAGCCGCAGCGACAAGTCACATTGCGGAATATTCTCCCGAAAGCATATCATTATCGCCGATAATTCTCCGACATCGCCTCTTCCATCAACTGAACCTTCTTCACTTGATAAAGCTCTATACACACCTCTTCTCACCTCGCCTCTACTACCCTTCGTCTCGAATGAACCCTTTCGCACTTCACCGGCCGGCGACGAGCTGGCTCCACGGTGCTGGCACCATGGCTGACAACGAGACCGATAGAACCGACAAACCGACAAAACCGACAAAACCGACAAGGCCGACACCAAACCCCAGCAGCGAATGACTCCAGAAGCGACCAGTCAATCTCCAGTGACTACACTAGCACCGATAACGAGGGAAAGCTCTCTAGCCACGAATGTGAAGTATTCGACATCCAGCCCTATACCTACTACAGAGCACTTCCCACATCCTCACTACTTGTACTCTCCGCCCCCACCCACACAACACATACCTTCCACCCAAGTCAGCTTATTTCCCAGTGATCGACAAACAATATACCCTATACAGATAGTATCTTAGTCTCATTGCACAAGGCCAACCAATCTCACTCCCATGAAGAAAGGTGGAAAGACATATCACCCCCTAATCATCGGATCCGATCGTCCCCTCCGAGCGCGAGACCGATAAAGCCCGCGGAGACGGTCGTTCGTGAACGTCCGAGCCGCGCGGAGCGTCAGTCAGCTCGGCTCAGCTTAGCCCTATTTATTGTGTATTTTACTTAAAGATAGGATGGTTTCTTACTTGGGTGGTGTTTAATAAAGAACGAGTTACTTTCTTTTCTTCGACTCATAATCATCTCTAAAAGTCTTCTCGCCGGCGCTGAAAATCGACGGGGAAAGACGACATTCAGACATAATGGCTCCTTCCCATGAAGCAGCTATAAACGCTCATCCCGGTGATGAATACGAGAAAGATGATAGGAATTCTCAGAATACCCTACAAGAGTCAGATCTAGCACCTGACACAGAAAAGCAAGCGCCAACTCAACCTCCAGCGCAATCGCCGTGGGGAACGGCTGATCCCCCGCCTGATGGGGGATTTGCGGCGTGGTCGGTGGTGTTGGGGGCGTGGTGTGCGTATTTTTGTACTTTTGGGTGGATTAATAGTATGTTTATCCCTTTTCCCCTTTCTGTGTTGGTTTATCTTGCAGGAAATGAGATAAGAATCTGGCTTGTTGCTACGTACATGCTAATAAGTACAGGTATCGGAACGTTCCAGACTTATTATGAGACGACGCTGCTCAACGGGTACTCGACGAGTACGATCGCGTGGATTCCTTCGTTGGAGGTGTTTTTCATGTTTTTCATGGTTTGTCTCTTCTCTCTTTTCGGCACAAAATGAACATCTGAGACTGGTCTGACACTTTATAGGGCCCCATCGTCGGCACGCTGAGCGATAGACTCGGTGCTCGCGTGGTCATCATCGCAGGCTCCTTTCTCCATGTCTTTGGCCTCATGATGACTTCCATTTCTACGGAGTATTACCAGGTCTTGCTTTCGCAGGGTGTCTGTAGTGCTATGGGGCTGTGTGCTATTTTCCAGCCATCGATGAGCTCCATTCCCAGCTGGTTTAACAAGAAACGCGGCGCGGCGTATGGAATCATCGCTTCTGGGTCAAGTGCCGGCGGTGTGATCTTCCCTATCATGGTAGACCGGCTCATCACTCGTGTTGGCTTCGGGTGGGCGATGCGCATCGCTGCTTTTCTGATTCTGGGGTTGCTTGTCGTCACTTGCCTTACTGTGAGGTCGAGGATCCCGCCAATGAAACAGCAGATGGATAAGGAGGCCTTTATGCGGCCGTATAAGGAGGTGAAGATGTTGTTTCTTGTTTCTGGGTTTGTCCTGTTGACTTTCGGCGTGTTCATTCCTATCAATTACATGGAGACGTCGGCTATTGCGGATGGGATGAGTACGAATTTGGCGCAATATCTGGTCCCGATATTGAATGCTGGAAGGTGAGTGGTCGACTATGCTCCGAAGATGATAATTATGCTAATGGGTTGTAGTCTCTTCGGTCGAATGGGAGCTGGCGCATTCTCCGATAAAGTCGGGCCATACAACATCTTTGTCGTGGTCTGTTCACTGACGGGTATCCTGGTCCTCGCGCTCTGGATCCCTGCGACTAATAACCCCGGAAACATTGTCTTCGCAGTCCTCTTTGGTGTCACTTCTGGCGCGTATTTCTCTTTGTCCGCTGCCCTGGTGGCAAAGATTGCCCCGCTCCGGGAGATGGGTTACTGGACTGGCGTGCTTTTCCTGTTCGCGTCGATTGGCGCCTTGACGACCAACCCTATCGCAGGCGCGATTCTGCAGCGCGATGATGGGTCGTACACGGGCATGAAAATCTATTCGGGCATCTTTCTGTTGGCAGGAACCGTGTGTGTCTTGATGACCCGTATTCGTCAAACAGGCTTGGTGCTCAAGGCGAAGTTCTGAGTGTTTCACTCTTGGCAATGTTCTGATATTCTCTGCTCATGTGTTTGGTTTCTTCTGTAATATAATTAATGTGTAAATTCTCTTGGCTGGTTCGGCCTTGCCAAGCACGAAGTCAAATCTGAGTGTCCATCAAATGCTCGAAGCCCGTTATGTCGACACTCTGCATTAAGCCAGTCCAGTCCGGGAACCCAAGGACGCCAATATCCCAATTAACAAAGTCGAAGAACGACTCTACCATTGGCGCCTCCACTTGGCTGGTACCTGTCGGTTGGGTCTCATCGACTGAGCCGGTCTGCTCCACAGCGACCTGCATCTGTCGAATATACAACGCCTTGTCACGCAAGCGAGTAATTATTGCCCACTTTGGCCCCGGATTAGGCCACAACGGGTCCTTCTCAGTGAGGTCAAAGACCAAGTTGACTGCTCGCCATGCGCGTTCAACGTGCACCCCCAGTGGATACACACAAAGGTGCCACAATATGTACGTGAGGAGAAAGTAAGGCATGAATGTAGAAGAGAGCCAACGATATCCACGGAGAAGCGCGTCGGTAAACAACTCATTGGTGCGTTCGAGGGCTTGGCAGGAGATGTCCAGGGTTTTGGTTTGCAACTCACGGCGCTCTGCGACCGGTATTGAGGTGCTATTTGTCTGGAGAGCTTTCTGGTTCACGTACATTTCCATTTTTAACACTAGAACCTGCCCCAGCAGCATGCCGTGTCGCTGGATCGGGATATTGGGATCGCCGTGTTTTGTATAGGTATTGTATACGTGCTCTTTTGCTTCCCGCACTATCTCAGCAGGATCCTTTCCAGTGACTTTCGTTGTCAGTGTGCGATGCAATTCCAGGCGCTTTTCGTTCACCACTGTTGTGATCAGAGATGCTGTCATCTCTGTCCAGCAGTCCTTGGAATCCGGGGGCACCGTCGCCGTAGCAGAAAGGTCCTGATCATCGATATTCGCAGGAAATGCGGTGTCGCAGACCTCCTCGCTGCTATTGACACCGACTCCATGATCCTCGACCGCGCGGCTATCAGCTGTACAAATGTGCCACCAGAGTCGGCGGCGCAGCTCACATTCCAGCGGAGTCAGCTTGAAGTGTCTCCCGTCACGGTGAAGGCCAATGGATTGTGCTGCCCGGATGACCAACCCTCGCATCGTCCATCCAGATCGTCCGCTATTGTAATAGCGCAGGCACATCTAATCGTACAGTGTCATGAGCTATATCCCACATAGAGAAACTAGCCATCTGATTCTTACCTGGTAAATACTCATCGCCTGCAGCGATGTTAGGGTGGGAGCATCCAGAAAATTCGACTGATAGAGAGCAAGTTCTAGCCCTTGCTGGTATCGCTTGACTTCTGATTGCCTCTGTTCATGTGCTGGATCCTCGGCAAGCACACTAGTCGTGGCTGCGAAGAAGATGGCAAAAAGCAAAGCATGTAGATCAGCAGGCGCGGCTGCCGGCTGGTTAATCGCTGCGAATACCCGTGGCTGAGTCGACGGAACATGAAGTATCTTGATTATCGGGTCGATGCGATTCAAAAAAGTTTGCCAGAGCTGTGTCGATTGCCACTGACATGGATGCAGTGCATAGAGATGTCCTTCCTCCACAGAGCGACTGACAAGTAGACCTTCCGCTCTGAGCGTGAGTGGTCGTCTGGAGCTGCTGGTGTCGCTTTTCGGCGTCCCAATGGCAGACTGAAGCTCTTTCTCATCTTCCAAGACTCGGGACAAGAGTTGTTCATTGATATACCGGCCGTCCTCAACTAGAAGGCCGTCGTGCGATGGCTCCGCCGCCGCAGTTGTGCCCGTCGGGGACGATTCATTGCTAGATGGGGACCCCGCACCTGGTGCAGAAACGGCCCGTCCGTCTGTCACTTCGTGCTGAAGGTGAGGCAACGACCGGTTTCCAGCTAGAGCCGCGATGGAGCGCTCAAGTGATTCCAGTCGGGCGATGACATCAGAATTGTGTACTTTTGGAGGCCGACGCTTGACGCGATTGGGGCCGGGGTATTGACAGAGCACATTTGCTCGTATACAAGCCCCACATGGAGAGCTCTTATCGCAGCGGACCTTGCGTTGGTGGCAGCGCAGACAGGACCGTTCGACGTTGTAGCGGCGTGCGGATTCCATAGATACGCTTGTCTTCTGCGCGCTGCAAGGGGGGTCAGAGTTTAGTCGGTTATTCCCCGACTGTATTCCAGAGATGGAGTGTGGCAGATTAAAGCCTAGGGAGCGACTCGACAATCAGCCTATGGGTTGGAGAGTTGATGCGACGCCAAAGTAACCTCGGGGAGGCGGCTGTTCGCGAACGTCCGAAGATCCGACACCTGACATCGCTGAGTCAGCTTGTGAGTCTTCCACCAACAGCTTCGAGCAAGATCATTACTTGATTTAAAGAGAGAGGCATGGGTATCTTCGTGAAAAGATATAACATACGTCAAAAACAATATATTGCGGCTCCGGACTTGTGTTCACATCTACAGGAGCGCACATTGTGCGTGAAAGAAGCCCTATTCTGGTATTGACATGGCAACATCACCGTTGTTGAAACTCGCAAACCGCATACACAAGCCGGGGCATAGTAAAGTCGGGGTTCATAGATGGTTTCACAGATATACAGGCTACTGTTTGTCCTGCAAAGTGCGAAAGGCTCACGGGAAGCGACCCCGCTCGGAAAGCCAACCCGCAACATAGTTGAAGCATGTTTTGACGGTGTCTTCAAATTCTCCCAGGGTACGACTCACACTCGGTGCAGGGGTAAATGCCATGCTGAGCGCCTTGAACAAACGCGATCGAGGTATCGTTGCTCCTTACAGCATTGAGGTGGATCTTTTCAGCGTTCAAGTACTCGTAGTGTCCGGTCATTCCCACGGTCAAGAGCGGGACGCTGACACCCTTGATCGATGCCGCAGGTGCCATCTGGGTGGAAACATACTCTATGTCCTCGAAGTTATCTGCCAAAATGTCGAAGTTCTCGTTGGCTCGGATGGCCAGGGTGGAGAGGTACCGCCGGACGGTGGTTTTGAGAGCAGCCTGTTCCCAGGAGTGGGAGACATCGACCCAGCCGGAGGGGACACGCACCGATTGAACAATCTGCTCGGTCGTACCGTTCTTTTCAAGCAAAGTCCAAGGATAGGTAGTGTGATGCAGAGTTCGAACATCTTGAGAAATATAGAGGTTTTTGGTAGCAAGATAAAGAGCCGCAGGGATGGTGAGGGGCTCGTCATCACCAAACATCCCGTGCCTTTCTTGATTTCCTTAAGACGGTGATGGGCATGTTCCAGGACACGGCCTTATTTCATATTCGATAGCCGGGTTCAGACTCAGCGGGCCCATGGTGGAGATACCGTAGTTGGCATCCAGCAGCATTAGGCCGTCAGCAGGCTCAAGGCCAGCCAGAGCATTGGAACAAGGAGAGATCTTCTCTGGGCCATTGCACGCGGACACGCCATTCTCTGCGACGTTCTGATATTGGGCCATTATTGCACCGCCACCGCTGTGGCCGAGAATAACCACCTTGTCGATATCAGTCTGGTTGCGCAACCAGGCCAAGCCCGTGTTGGCTTGGAGCATCATATCCTCAAAATCTATGTCTGACATATAACCGGATTTGCTGGCTTCGTTGTTGGCGCAAAACACTGTAAACCCACGCTCCCGAAGCTCTGTGCAGCCGACAAAGGAGGTGTAGTTCTGCTCCGCATGCATGACATAGATACCAATGCGCGAGCGTGGACTCGTAGTATTGGGTCTGTAGAGCCCACCAAGAACGCCAGTATCATCGAAGTCTTTCAGAATGGGGAGAGGTAATTCAGAGGCAGAAGCAAGTTGAGCGAGCAATGCCAGCCCAGCAAGGGTAGTAAAGCCGGAGGGGTAAGACAGAATCATATTGGGCGTATATGCAAAAGCGACAACATCAATTCGGTGAGAAGGAGTCAACCAAGAGTACATTTACTCGCTCTCCTCACAGGAAGGGCCATTGACTTTAATACTCACCGATCAAGAATTGCAAGTCGAGGTAGCCCCACCTCGCAGCCATCAACGGTCTTCATGGCTGTACCTAAATGCGTATTGCGGTGGCTATCGACGCTCGGTTACAGACTAGCTAGCTCGCGATGAATGATAGGATAGTTCAGACTATCAGCATTTATGGGCCCCTCCAAGCTGAGGCGTCATGCAGAGAAACCATCTTCTATGCACTTCTTGCGGTATCTCCGAGGTTTCGATCAATATAACCACCAGCGTACCGATGAAAAGCCCAAGCGAGCCGTCTTTAGCGTGATAAGTGTGCGCAGCAGGTCCATCATTCTTATTTCATGACCACTTACTCACAACTGGGTTGCTCTGCCACTCTGCAAGGGTACATGAGCACGAGTACATTATCCCTCAGAGTGATATAAACGCTTCAATCCCAAGAAGTCATACTGCAAGCGACATAACAAGAGGTGCGGGGAGTAATGACCCGCCAATCAAAGACCCTTGAGGGAATTGAAGAAGTGCAGGACAGTGCGGAGATGCGGGGTGAGGCAGACAATCCCTTTTCAGCGCCTCCATTTTTTCCTTAACACTGCAAGCAGGATACTTCGTCTTTCCAATGAACTGAGAGATATGCTGGTGCTCGCTTGGCTGGACAAACTCTCTAAGTTACTACCGCCTGCTGGAAAAGGCATCCTACTCCGAAAGATGCAGGCCATGATGGTGGTGCCACATACGAAGATGCACTGTCCCCAAGGCCAACTTCCTCTGTCGGTAGTGGCTATTTGGGAGGTATTTTGCGAACAGCAGGCTTTGCCATCTTAGCTGAACTGACGGCTCCGTAATTGTGCCAACGAGAGAAATTCATTCAGCTCAATAAGCATTGGCGAGTATCTCAACCATGCTGCTCACTGATAGTACTTGCATAGTGGTAGCAAAAGCAGGTCATAGTCGGAAGTAGGAAGGGGAAAGTAAGGAAAAGAACAAACAGTATCCCCCGAGTCAGGTGACATCTACCTCGTCAGGACCAATACTAAAAGACAACTAACCAGCGAATAGGTAAATCTCGCTTTTGACATGATCTTGCTGTCTGATAATTTCAATATCGCAGGAAGCTCACTATTTATTCACTAGAATTTATACTTCTACCCCCTTCAATTACCACTGCCTAGACTACTAAGTATATCACCTTGTCTTCTTTCACAAACAGTAATGACCGAGTCCCTCCCCGCGCTACCGGATAAACAAACTACTTACCCTAAATACTTAACCATCCGTTCACAGGCCCAGTCAACACCATTATCAGCCCAGGGTATTGTTTCTAAACCTCCTAGCCTCCTTCGATTACTCTTGGATTCGGAAACTTCCTTGAAACGTACTCCTACTTCGTACGTATCACAACTATCCCAGTCATGTCATGAATGAACGATGGGCCACACAATGTGCCGTATTTGCCGCCGTTGAGGGTGTGGGCTGGCGGTGGATCTTGCGTTTCAGCTTCGGTCGGTGTTTCAACGGTCCCCGCTCTGTCTCTTTCTCTCCCGGGCGGGACGAGTGGTCCGTAACGGACTATTTACTTCAGAGTAATAGTGCTTACGCATTCAATTCTATAATACCAAATATTATGAGGTGTGAGAATGAGGTATACCTAGTAATGCCGTAGATGGGACATTTGCTGTGAAAGTAGACGGGACCTCGGGTCGCTTTTGATTTATAGTGTTTATAAAGTTATATACAAGAACGTGAACAACTTCATCCTGGACCCTCTATATCACCTCCTCGTCCTCCTTCCCTCTTCCCATTCTCACTCTTTCAGATACGTATCCGTCCGGAGTGAGTGCATTTACTCAGCAACGCACTGGTAGTAGTAGTCGTTCTGGACCTTGCAGGTGTAGGGGCTAGCACAGACGGTAGGGCCGGTCCAGTTGATACCACCGCACTGGTAGTACTGGTTCACCTCACCAGCAGAGTTGGTGGCCGAGGGACCCTGGGGGTCGCTGACACCGACGACACCGCTGCTGCTAGCAGCAGCGCTGGAGCTAACCTGGCTGGGGACAGCGGCAGTGGTGGTGGGAACGTAAACGGAAGTGGTGGCGAAAGCGACGCTGGAAGAAGTAGGAGCGGCGGCAGGGGTGGTGGCAACGACAACAGGGGTGGTAGCAACGGCAGCAGGAGTAGTGGCAGCGGCGGCGCTAGAGACGGCGCTGGAGGTGGCGCTGGACAGCTTGCAAGGGGACTTGGACTTGGACTTGACCTTGCTGAGGGTAGTCTGGCTGGCGGCGACGGCCGAAGAGGAAGAAGAGGAAGAGGCAATCTCAACCTGGGTGGCGGGGGTGGTGGTCTGCTCAAAAGCGGCAGTGGTGGTGGTGGAAACAGCGGAGGTAGCAGCGGCAACGGAGGCAGAGGCAGAGCTGGAGGAGGAAGCATCACCGCTGGGGAAGTACTTCTCGAGGATGGGCAGGTAGGTGGAGTAGGCGGTGCCATCGGTGGGCTCCAGAGAGTACATGTAGGTTCCCCACCAGGGACCGGCAGACCACCAGGAAGCACCGACCCAGACGTCGGAGTTCTCGGACATGTACGCGAGCATGCCCTCGACAGCCTCCTCACACACGGAGTTGACACCACCAGCGAATTCACCGATGATACCCTGCTTGTTGTTGGTCTTCAGCCACTCGGTGGCCTTCTCGATGCGCTCCTTGCCGATCGTGGAGCTGACACAGGTCTCCGAAGTACCGGAGCTGTCGGAGTCAAGGTACTGGTGCATCTCGTAGATGATCTTGTCCTCACTGTCGGTCAGGCCAGACAGGTCATCGTTGTAGGTAGTCCAGTCCCAGGCACCAGTGTAGGCGTTACCCTCGACGAAGACGTACTGAGTGGTGGCACCAGCGGCACGGATACCGTTGATAGCAGCCTGGTTGAGGTTCAGAACCAGGGACTGCTCCATGTCATGGTACTCGTTGTCTATTTCTGTTAGATATCTCCTTGTATAACTGGTATAGAAGGTCTACTCACTGGTATCGAAGATGACCTTGTCGTTGTCGGCGAATTCAGTAGCGACGTTCGTCCACCAGGTCTTGAAGTCGGAGGTGGACTCGATGATGCTTCCATCACTGCAAGTTGTTAGCCATCATATGCCATTCATCCTCAGCAAACTGTATCTACTTACAAACGTCCGTAGTTGTGGGGGTCAAGGACAGCGTAGGCACCGCTGTTGGTAACGAATTCGACGGTCTGTGTAACCGGTTAGTGTTATAACGACAATGATATCAAGGGCATGAGCGACAACATACCGACTTCAGGTCAGAGAGGTAGGTCGAAGCGAAAGAGCCGGTCAAGCCATCGGGGGTCAAACGCTCCATGAGGAAGGGGATACGGAAGATGTTCATGCCCTTGTTTCTCAGGACCTGAATCTTGGAGGTCTCGGGCCAGGTGTAGTCGGTTCCCAGGGTACCGGGGAGGGCAGAGCCGAATTCAGCGCCGGATTCGCTAGTACCAACCCCTACATCAATTAGAATAGTGCATCGAAGTTCAGATAAACATCACATACACTTGAAGCCAGAGTCACGCTTCTTCATCTGGCGGCTGGGGAGAGCGGACACCATGGTGGCGGCAGAGGCCGCAACGATCAAGTTGCTGATTCTCATTTTGAAAAGAATGTATGTCGAACTGGTCGATCAAAAGGAATGAATGACTAAAGGTAAGAAAGAAGGAGTGAAAACACAAGATAGAAGACAAGTAATGAATGTCAAGAGCCAGTCTTGATTGTGATGTGCCAAGTAGAACGAACGAACGGTTCGGACTCCCCATACTTATAATCGATCACTCGGGCAAAAGCAACCATCCCATAATTCCCTATCATTTCTCTGGTCCCACAGCTTAATCTCAGCAAACGCCTTAGGTGCTTTCTCTGAGACAGTTACCTTGTGGCCCGCCAGGGGATCCATCCACTAGGGTGGACTCCCTGAAGTCGAGAACATCTCGCCCGACTCCTCCGAAATAAGGGCACTGGGCCGGCGCTGGGCTAGCGCCGGTCCCTGAGCGACCCTTAATATCTGGATACGCCACGGGCGGAAAACAGGAAAAAGCACGACGAAAGCAGCTTTTTAGCTGCTGGAAAAATGTGGTTTTCAGGCAGTATGCTCAAGTGTCGGTAGTCACCACGGCATATCCCCGAACTCCTTTGTAGAACGCTGGGGTGTGGTGGAGAGAGCGCGTAGACCGTTGTTACACCTCAAGGCTTAGCCACCTAATGGAAACAGCCATGCCCGCATTGTTGCGACCACATCGGAGGGGATGCACTGGCCCCGTGTCAGTCATCCTTCATTTCTCCGGGCGAAAATTGCCTGCCTGGAAGGCGTGGGGCCATACCATGGCATCGCGCAGGAGATCTGATTAAGATGAAACGAGTTAGCAGCCTAAGCTTCCTGTTCGTTGGTGGAGTGATTCCACGGTTAATTAAATTTCTTCCGGGCCGGTGGGAGCACAGAACTGGTCAATAGGCCCGAAGACAAAGAGAACCGTTAGTCTATTAGCATTCATATCGGCTTGCAGATTGATTGATCACTTTTGTGGCCTCCTGTCCTACAGGCTGGTTTCTTCAGTGGTAATTTCTGGCCGACCCGTCTGTATCCAACGGTGAGACAAGAATTTGGGAGACCCACTCGGACCGTCGGTGGAAATCATGCCGTCCTCAGTCGAGTAATTGAACATCTCATGCTTTCTTCTAGCGAAATGCCATCTGGCTGCTGTGGACGATGCAGTCTTACAAATTGGGGGCAATAATGAGGGCATTATTGCGAGGGGAGTGAGCGGGAGAGGTTGTTCAGGACACGGAGGTGACAGCGACTCCTGAGAAACACGTGCTGAAATTAATCCCGAGGCTGGCTAAAAAAAAATCAATAGTACAATAATCCCCTCAAGCCATTAATATGGCCTCCTAATCTGCCAGGACTTCAGGATTCCCCGATGTTATTCCACCCGGAATAACTCTAGAAGCAAACATGGCATGTCACTTTTCGGCCGGCTAAGTATTGATTGTGGCAATGGCCGGCTTCTACGGGCTTCTAGGAGGCTTACTATTTATTCACTCCATATCGCAATCGACTTCCCCGGAGCTATTGACCTTGGTTTACTATTTTAGGGCTTTTTTATATTGCACGCCGTTATAAATATTTACATAGCCACAACCACCGAGGCCGATTGGAAGGCCGTGAGCGGAGAATTAGATTGCTATGGATACTGTTCGGAGCACCCCAGGACATGCCATCGGCGACTCATGAGATTCTGTCGGCTTTGTTGCTGTGTTGGCCGACATGAAATTCGAATGATCGATCACCCTGGCCGATCGGGATCGCGTTTGCATCATTGTCATATAGTGTGCGTTCGAAATACCGCACACGTCCATCGTCACTTACCAGGACTACCGTTTGTTGTTGAGTTCCATACGGCCCATGCAGGAATGACAGATCCATTGCATGGTGCTCCCCGCCCGCAGCACCATTCGCATGCGTGCTATGAACACACACAGGAGATACTGTGTCTGCCGGCTTGGGGGGTTTCTCGTGAGCACCCAGGACCGGAATGAAGATGCTCTTCCGAAAATACGGAAGGTAATCCTCCGCAGTGGCATTTTCTGAGAGCTTCGGGAGTGTATTGGTGCTCAGCATATCAAGGAATCGGGTAATAAGAGCATCTTCGTCCTCCCCAGCCTGCACGTGCGTAGCAATGGCTTCATTCATTAGTCTTTCGCCGTCAAGGATCTTAGGCCATGAGCGATCCTCGAAGACTGTGTTACTGAGGCCCAACGTCTGGCCCGATTTCGTGGCGACCCATGCAATTTGGTCCATGGTGGATGAGCGATTGGAGACGATTGCCAGGGGCTCATTGATGTATCCACAGAGCAGGCTGAACCCACCGACATTCCTGGCGGTGGGACTCGCAACCATATCCTGCACATATTCCCGGGTTGACCGCTTCTCGTCAGAAGGCGCAGCAAGCCAGCTACATACAATGGCTCCCCGACTCTTCGCCCCAATGGCTTGTTCTGATGTATTTTCGCGGTAGTTGGTCAATACTGCCACTTTGCCTTCTCTGGTCACCCCCATCCATGTGCCATGTGGCTCTCGCGCTAGATCACGGCCACCTAAGATATTGGACTCTGGTGAAGGCCACCAGCCAGCGGGAGATGTCGGTCGACGTATGTATTCCTAGACGCCGTTAGTTTTGGACGGATCCGAGCATGTGGTTTGAATCATTGTCGCGTACATCCCTGTTGTTGATGATGATCAAGGGATAGGAAGGATGTGCGGTGGATAATAGCGCGATACACATTGCGACGTTTCTGGGGAACAGAAGATGCAGGTAGGAAGGAGGTACTGGTGTAGTAGGGATATTCTTGAGCTCGGCGTCAGGCAAGTGAGCTGCCGCCACCTATATGAGGGGAAGGATGGTCTCGTGCGACAGGCGAGCAGGATCAGGCAGCGAGTATTATTGATATACAATCACAAGTTTCGGGGAGATTGTCTGATTCCAATGACAACTAGTAACAGGGTTTCTGAATTCGATGAGCAAAATTGGCTCCAAAGCGTAGGGCGAGGTTGTTCTGACGAGTCCAGAAGACAAGGCGACTGTTGGGCACTGAGGTCATCCGACAACATGACCGGCAGTTCAGCCCCACCGCCTTTGTGATGCTAAGGAGAGCCCTCCGCGCTGGCAGTGAAGGATAACATTGTACTATCATTCAATGCTAAAGTAGGCTTTTAGTAGATGGATAAAGTGGCTAGTTCTTTATTGGGGCTTGTTGCAGTGATTTTGCTCTTCAGTTTCAAAGCACTACTACCCTCATCGTGAATGTTATAGCGGGACATCATCATCACATTTGATGCATGGTAGCAGCATATATATATTAGTAGTACTAGTATTAGTGGTACTACTCTCCATCTGAAGGAGGAGTCAGATTAGTGTTGCTGATTTTGTCTTGAAAATGTCTTAATAACTCAATTCACCTTTTTAAAAATAAAACGCTGGTTAGAAAATGTACCATATTATGTAGTACTTATTCATTCTGCTTCAAATCAGTAACTGATAATGTTGTTCATGACGTCAAGACCGCGGCATTTCCCGAAACGGCAAGGCGGGCAGGCTGCCCTTAGAATGGAACTAGTCCCGAAGAAGAGAGCTCGATTGCCTGAGCCACGCGGCTGAGTTAAGGCATCCGCACCGATACTTGCCTAATGCGGTAGGTACCACTGTAGGGCTCGATGGATCATCGTGGCTTGGCCCCAGTTACTCAAGGCAGCCACGCTCCGTCTTGGGCCTTTTCTCTCCCCGAATTTTACTTCCATTCCTTCTCTACTACCACCTTATCCTCCCTCCTGGAATCTGCAGGCCAATCCGCTAAGAATCTTCAAGCAATAGACTTTTCTTGCGGCTGGCCGCTCTCCTTTGTGTCGGTCCGTTGGTCGCGTGAAGCTTCTGCCCCGCAATCCAGCAGCAGCTCAGCTTACCGATAAATTCTTTCCCCCCTCCTAGCACCCTTTTCTCCAAAGGAACCCAGTTCAGCAAACGGATCGAACTGTTAACAATCGCCCATCATGTTCGGTATCATTGCGGACCTTTTGTCGTGAGTACCACCTGCTATCTTTCGTCATCGAGTCCCGGCGATGCCGGTCGACCCCGGACACCCCGGATGAGTTGTTCCCTGCACTTTCTCATATGCTATGCATATGCTAACAAGACCATGCATTTAGCTCAATCATCACGATCCTGCTTCCTATATTTGCTTCCTTCAAAGCCCTCCGGACTGGCGACCCTTCCCAGCTGGCACCATGGCTCATGTATTGGGTCGTTCTGTCGGCCGTGCTGATGGCGGAGTCGTGGACGGTCTTCATTCTGGGATGGTACGGCCACGAGACAATATCAGGGCATGCTTAAGTCCGTCTGCTGACAGGTTGTTGCAGGTTTCCGTTCTATAGCTGGATCCGACTCTTCTTCTTCTCCTATCTCGTTCTCCCCCAAACGCAGGGAGCTCGGAGTCTATACCAGGAATATGTCGACCCCTTCCTTGAGCACCATGAGCGTGAAATCGAGGAATTCATTGGCCGCAGCCATGAGCGTGCCAAGGCTCTAGGACTTCAGTATTTCTACCAAGCCCTAGACTACGTCCGGGAAAATATTCTGGGCTTGCCGGCCCAACGTCCCGCATCTCCTCCACCCCCGACTGGCCCGGCTGCCTATGCGCAGTCGCTCTTGTCCCGGTTCAATATTCCCACAGCCGCTGGAGGCTCTGCCCCAGCCACAGGCAACGACTGGCTCTCTGCCATCGGCTCTGCGGTCGCTTCAGTTGCATCTGGCAAGAGTGCTGAAGCACGCGGGGAGGAGCTGTCTGCCAGCGGAACACTACTGCCACGGGAGGTCGCGTCCATGTCCCGTGCGGATAAGGCCAAGTATATCTCGAGCCAAAGAGACATGTTGGAAGTGCTGCGTAGCGCTCTGGCCAAGGAGGAGCGCGACCTGCACAGTGCAGGCGCAGAGGTGGATGACCTGGCGTACGGTGGTGCACCGCTCCGAAAGAACCGCAGCGAGAACTCTTTTACTCATGTGGAGCATGAGGATACTCAGGAACGCTCGTCCGATGCGCATGGCCGCACAAGCAGCGGAAACTGGGCCTCTGGTTGGTTTGCAGGTGGGGAGCAAGCTGGATCCTCGGGTGTAGACCATGGGAACGAGGGCGCAAGAAGTCGGGCTCACTGAATACCTAGACCAAGCAGACAGTTCTCTTGCATGAGACTAGCACTCTTTCTCAATGAAAAAGCAAGATTGATAGGGCGGGATGTCTTTTCAAGCGAAAGCAGCCGCAGTCCAGCTGAAACAGAAGTAGCAGCGCTACGTGAGTGGCAGCGACGTATGCGAAGTAAATGCGCCTTGCCGCAGCCTCTCTGCACGAGCCCCTTGTCACTGTACAGAAAAGCCCAACCGAACCAACACCACCACGTAGATACCGACAGCCTTGCGTCCCAGCTGGCTACTAATAACACTCTTATCTACCCCTCCCTCAAGGCTCAGGAAAAACCACCAACGATCCCCGCAAGCACCACCACCGTTAAATGCAGCGCCATCACACTTGAACATGCAACTTACCACCTTCCTATTCACCCT
Source organism: Aspergillus costaricaensis CBS 115574 (assembly GCF_003184835.1). Classification (NCBI taxonomy): domain Eukaryota; kingdom Fungi; phylum Ascomycota; class Eurotiomycetes; order Eurotiales; family Aspergillaceae; genus Aspergillus; species Aspergillus costaricensis. The sequence goes on from NW_020291808.1 coordinate 333,061, forward strand.
CGTCCATCTCTTAGCGCTCACCTCCGCAGCAATGACAGGCAACTTCATGGGGCTGGGGTCTGTTTACAACACCACCCAGACAACCATCCAACGCCTCCAACAAGTAGCAGGACATCTCGTCCCCGACACATCGAGTCTGAATCTAACGGGTCTGAATTCAACGAACGTGAATCTGAATGTGAATCTGACTCAACTCGCCAACCGGACCGGTCCCTACGTGGATGCTGCGAAGCCGCAAATTGCCCGGGCGGGGAATGCTACAAAAGACTATGTTGTGAAACATCCCTACCAGACAATCTTTAGCATCGTGGGTCTTGTCTACCCGGGAGGGTTGCTTAACCTGGTGGGATATGGTCGGTTGGGGCCGTGGGCAGGTATGTCTACAATGCAATTGATTGCACCATAGCAACTTCGGGGATGATATTGCTATGTTTTTGCTACTTTACTACTTACTATTTAATGTTTGGGTGGTTGTGCTCATGTTGGGTGTTTGTGGATGGTTGCTCTACTCGATTCTCTGTGTGCGGAGTTACGGTACTACTTGCCTTTAACCCACTTTACTGACCCCGATCACTTGATACATTGCTTATAGGGTCGTTGGCAGCTTGGAGCCAATCCTACCTGGGAAATCCTGTCGCACGAAGTGTCCGGGCGTGTTTGCAAAGCGCGGCGATGAATGGGTATGCGGCGGCTCCGGTGTTGAACACTGTGCGGGGGGTGATAGTGTCAGCTGGGGGGTATATGGTGTGGAAGGAGGGGTCCAATGATGGGAAAGGTGAACAACAAGAGGGGAAAGAAGGAAAAGAGGAATGAAATCATGGTGAATATGGGATCTGGAAAATGGAGGGAAGATCGGGAATTAGTAATTTTCAAGAGATGGCTGGATGTTTATTTCAATCACCGGTATCTATCCATAACCAAGGCAGTTTGTCTTGTCTAGTTACTTCTTCGTTTAAGTAAGTACATGCTGGCAGTCAATAGCGTCGGCCCAATCAAGGCAGGGAAGATGGAATAGGCAGTGGATTACTACTAACCATTAGTAGTAGACTAGTACTAGTATTGTCGGCCGGTTGGCCGATGTCAGTCAGCCAAGCATGTGAGGAATTAGAAAAAAAAAAAAAATCACAATACGGCCTTACTTCTGCATAGCCGGGATGAGGCGAGATCGCACAAATCCCCAACGAAGTATTAAAGAGGAAAAAAAGAAAATAAAGATTACTTTCTATTAATAAACCTGCGGTGTCTATTTGGTCTGTGTCTGCCTGTCTGTTCTTGCTTAGTAGTTAGTTATCGATAGGGATGGATGGATGGGTTTTTCGCCGGTGTGTGGTAGGCTGGATGCATGTCGGTATCTGCTTGGAATGCTGGGAAATCGGGCTTAACGTGGTTTTGGTTTGTTGACCGGGCGATCGGGGGTGCATGGTTGGGTGCTCGGGCGTTGTGAAGGGGAAGATCGGTTTTGTGATATATACCCTTCCGTCTTCTATTTTTATTCTTCATTTCTTCAGTTCATATTTCTTCCCTTTTATGCTTGATCTTTCGTAAGGAAATCTTGTATAAGCCTTATTATTTTAAAAAATTGTAAGATGGGATAATATGCTGCAACTCCCGCCCATCAGCTGAAGAAGTTGTGCAAGTAACACAAGCAATCAAGCAAGCAGTAAGTTAAGGTGTGGTGCTGCCGAATGATTCCCATGACCGTATCATACGGTATTGGAAAGTAAGCTGCTTGCTTTGTGTGGCAAACGCCAAAACCTAGTAGGTGCCTAAGGTGTCAAAATGATAGCATCCAGCGTCATTGCTTTGGCTAAACCATTCACTACTACTACAATGATGATGAGCATCGAAGATGGATAGTAGGCAGAAGAGAAAGAATCTGCGATGCATTTCCTGATATAACACAATCATTTCCCATTTTCTTAATCAACATATGATTTTACTGGGTGATATAAGCGCTTAGGATAGCGTCTCGCCACGGACAATGTCACTCTGTGGGTAGAACCAGGAAGCGCCAGTGCGAGCCTGAGCGACAAGATCTTGGTCACTTACTTACTAGACTAGTTAAACTACACAGTACTACTAGTCCGTTAGTCAGTAATGTTCAATGAAAGAGGGTTGGTTATTTACCCCCAATGATACCACTCTTGGCCTAGTGACATCCTTGGCTCCGGTGGCCGTCGCCGCCTTGACCCGATGGAGCGGAGATTCCGCGTCAAGATGTACCTCTGGTGTATTGTGTAGGCCATAAATGACAATCAATCATATGGCGCATTCACTAAGTCCAAGTCTGACTCAAATCACAATGGGGTGATTCATCTTTTCTGTTCAGACGCATATTCCTTTCATTCTTACTAGGGTCTAAAAAAGCTGGGAAAATTATTGACGTGGTTCTAGCCCACACCTACTCTTTTCGCTGCTTGTGTGTTGTTGTGTGGGTTGTTCCGAGTAGTCACTTACAACCCGTTTGGTGTTGGTTCTGGCGGGTGTCCTTACGCCTAAACCCGAACGGTAATTTTTTAAAAAAAAAAGTGAGAAGGGAAAAAAAAAAGCACCACCAGAGAAGAAAAAAAAAATAAAAAAGAAAAAAACCACCACCACCACCACCAACTTTTACCGGCCAAACACCAAAAGGAAAAAATAGGGAACCGAAATCTTTTCCCTCCAAACTTCTCGCCTTTTTTCCTCCCCCCTCTTTTTTTCCCTCTTCTCCCTTTTTCCTCTTTTTCTTTCCCCAGACCCATCGTCGTTGACCACGACGTGATATCTTTCTTGTTCTGTGGTCTTCACTTCTTCCTTCCCCCCTCCCCTCCCCATCTCGCTCGTCTTTTCCGCAGACGACCCAATCTCCCCCCTCTTCGATTCCTTTCCCGTTTCGTGTGGGAATCTTTGGATGTGCGGTTCTAGAGCGTGTTCCTCTTGACTGCGGTAACACACACCCTTGACATCACCCTTGCTCCCCCCTCCGAAAAGCCTCACGCCTTTCTAACGCAATCGTCTTCTTGTCAAAAACAGCCTTACCGTCCTCTCTTACACCCTCTCCTCCCATCTTAAAATCAACTATCAGCGCTTGAACCTTCTTCGCGTATCACCTGTCTAATGAGCTCGATCCCTCCCAAGTCAGGCCTTCAACCTCAAGGACAGAGCACCTCGACTCAGGCCGCCTCCTCCGCACACACTTCCTCTCCTTCAGTGGGTGGGAAATCTTCGCCTCAGGCGCCGGTTCCTACGCCCTCGTCTACCTCGACGACGGCTCCTCGTTCCTACGCCAACGCCACCAAGAAGTCCGCGACGGACTCGACCGCCGCTCCCGTCACCGTGGGCGGCCAGTCGCAACATGGGAAGTCGACTACAGCATCTCCTGTGAGCGGCAAACCCATGCAGCAATCCCAAACCCCCGGCGTCACCATCGTCAATGGCGCCCCGGCCCCGGCCTCCCAGGGCGACCACACTAGAAAGCCTTCCGTGACTATCACTTCCGCTGGCACCTCGGGATACATCCCTAACGGTGGCCAAACCGGTCGTCCGAACAGTCTGCAGTTTGGCTTCGCTGCCAACCAGCAGTCATCTCCCAACATGGGCAATCCCGCTGTCCTGGCTAACCAGCCTCAGTCCGGTCTCGGTGTTACTCCGCCCATGAACCCTCGCGTGACTTCTCCCCAGACTTCGCCTTCTCCCATCCCGCAGCCCGCCTCGAGCGGTGGCCGGCCACCGCCGTCGTCTTATCAGTCTCAGGGCAACGTCCCGAACTTTGGCAGCTTCGGTGACTCTGGTGACAACGTAAGTGGCGATTTTCTTGTGTATCCTTTCTACGAGCCCATTTTATTCCCCTTTTGGTTCCCTTCATCTTTCCCACATTGAAGAAAAAAAAAAATCTCGTCGAGTGGAAGAAAAGAAGATCAGATCGGGTGGAATTCCCTAGCTAGGAATGGGGCAAATCTTGCGGATCACATCTCTTTTGCTTGGCATTCCGACTGCATACCTACCCTGTGAAATGCTGTGACTAACAATTATGCGCTAGCAACAGATGCGCCCGGCTCCTCAGGCACCCCTTGGTCCTGGCGCTCAGTCGACCCATCTGCGTCGCGAATCCTCCCAGTCGACCCACAGCGACATGAGCAACCACATGGGCGGCGGTCCCGGCGGTCGCGGCGGCTACCACCACCAGGGTGGTCGTGGACGTGGATTCTCGCAGTCGAGCTACCAGGGACAGATCCCCTACTCGCCTAACGCCAGCTTCCGTTCGACCCCCAATCAACCCCGTGGTGGTCCCAACATGGCTCCTCAATTCCCCAACCAGCCGCGCCCGATGCCCTTCCCCAACTCTCCTCACCAGGCGAGTCGCAGTCCCGCATTGGCCAATGCGCACCCGGCCACTCCTCAGATGAACCAGGTCCCGATGGCCCATCCCCAGATGGCGCCTCAGCCCTACTATGGCCAACCCATGCCCCCTCAACCTGTGAGACCCCATCCCTTGCAAAAGCCTGCACGCCGCGGTGGCGCCTTGAATCGCAAGAAAGGAACATCCCGTGCCCCGGTCCCCCCACGTTCTTCTGCTACCCATAGCCCCCACATAACCCTGCCTCCGAATCTGGCGCCAGAAAGTGGCCATTTTGAACGCTATCTAACCATGATGAAATCAAAGCAGGGATATCCCACCTTCGACCCGAACTACGGCTTCTACCCTGGTTACAACATGAGCGGTGTGCCGTACATGCCCCCGTCGCCGCAGCCTCGGCCGGGCATTCCTTACAACCCTCAGGCCCCGTACATGCAGAACCAGTACCCGGTGCAGCCCGCCGCACAGGCCACAGCTCTGTCTCGTAGCCCGTCTCATTCGAACGATCGGCCCGGGTCGAGCTTGGGTCAAGGTCAGCCCCCGGCTGGCGCTCCTGGCCCCGCTCATGCCCACAATGCCAGCCGTTCCTCCAACAGCCCCGCCCCTCAAAAGTCCTCTTTCGTCATCCCCACGGCCAAGAAGAATGCCGTTGTCATCAAGGATCCTGGCAGTGGTGCCGTGAAGACCTTCGAGAAGGCCCCAGCTTCTCCTGCCCGTGTCACTCCTTCCCCTGTCAAGATTGCCACCCCGACCTCGACTCCTCCCCCGCGTACCGGCAGCAGTGCCGACCACACTCGCACCGATTCCAAGTCCACTAAGACGGATGAGGAAAAGAAGAAGGAGCTGAGAGACGCGGTGCACCAGAAGATTGAGCAGGATAGGATCGAGAAGGAGGAGGCTGAGCGTCGCAAGGCGGAAGAAGAAGCTGCCCAGAAGAAGAAGGAGGAAGAGGAAGAGGCCGCGCGCAAGAAGGCCGAGGAGGATGCGGCTCAAAAGAAGAAGGAAGAGGAGGAAGCTGCACAGAAGAAGGCTGCGGATGAGGAAGCGGCTCGCAAGGGTCTTGAGGACCTGAGCTTGAAGGATAAGCCCGCTGAGACCAAGGCCGAGGAGCCTTCCAAGCCCGCCGCTGCCCCTGCCCCTGCTGACGATGACGATATCGACTACGATGCCATCGAACGCGAGATGGCCGAGATCGAGGCTAAGGAGCGTGCTGCTGAAGAGGCCTACTACGCCAAGAAGAAGGCTGAGAAGGAAGAGAAGGAGCGCAAGGAGAAGGAGGAGCTCGAGGCTTACGAGGCCAACATGAAGAACGCTGAGCGTGAAGCCGAGGCCCTCGAAGAGGCTCGTGCTAAGAAGCGTGAAGAGGAGTCTAAGGACAAGGATCTCTTTGCTTCCCTCAAGAAGGGTGGTTTCCCCGCTACCGAGGCCAGTACTCCTGGAGACAGCGGTGCCGCTACTCCCGCTTCTGACATGTCCATGGGACCTCCTGCGAAGCCTGCCAGTGCCAACAAGCGCGAGAAGCCGGCTGCTCTTAAGCTGGAGACCGCCAAGGCCGTTGAGCCTCCTCAGCCCAGCGCAGCCATGAAGGCTCTGCACTCTGCTCGGTTTGTCGATGATCTCAGCAAGATTACTTACCCTGAATCTATCGCCTCCCCGAACCCTGCGCTGAACGCAAGTGCCCCTGCCGACCGCAAGTTCCACTACAACAAGGAGTTCTTGCTGCAGTTCCAGAGTGTCTTCAAGGAGAAGCCTTCCATTGACTGGGATGCGCGCGTGCGTGAGACCGTTGGTGATAGCGATTCCTCTCGCCCTCAGTCTGCCCGGACGCCCATGATGGGTGGCCGCAATTCTTCGCGCCCTGGTGCCGCCCCCTTCCAGATGGGCAACTTCGGCCAGGCCCCCAGCCGCTCCAACTTGCCTCCTGGTACCACTTCTGCCGAGCGCTTCGCCATGTCGAACGCCGCACGCACTTCTTCCATGGGCAACCCCTTCGGCAACTTCGGACGTCCCGGTCTCGGAATTGGCGCTCCTGGTCTCAGTCGCACCAACTCTGCAAGCGCTATGCACCCCGGCATGCCCTCTTCTCCTCGTGTTGGCTCCAGCAACCGCTCCGGTACGCGGACTGGCAGCAAGCGTGATAAGCAGAACGCCAAGAAGGAGGAGGAAATGGCCAAGTCCATGCCTCTTACCGCTGGAATGGAAGTCAAGGCTCTGCAGGTGTCTTCTACTGGTTGGAAGCCTCGCAGTATTGGCCAAGCCCCTGCTGCTGCTGCTGCTGCTGGGCCTACTCCTGCCGGCTCCGCTTACATGCCTCCGGATATGGTGCAGCGCAAGGTCAAGGCTGCTCTGAACAAGATGACCCCCGAGAACTTCGACCGTATTGCCGGCCAGCTCCTGGAAATTGTCTCTCAGTCCAAGGACGAGACCGATGGACGTACTCTGCGCCAGGTCATCCAGCTTACATTCGAGAAGGCTACCGACGAGGCCCACTGGGCTTCTATTTATGCCAAGTTCTGTAAGCGCATGCTTGAGAGTATGAGCGCTGAGATCAAGGATGAGAATATCCATGACAAGAATGGCAACGTTGTCGCTGGTGGTAGCTTGTTCCGCAAGTACCTCCTCAACCGTTGTCAGGAGGAGTTCGAGCGTGGTTGGAAGGTCAACCTGCCCCCTAAGCCGGAGGGTGAGACCGAGGAGGCCGCCATGATGTCTGATGAATACTACAAGGCTGCCGCCGCCAAGCGTCGTGGTCTGGGTCTCGTCAAGTTCATTGGTGAGCTGTACAAGTTGGGCATGTTGACGGAGCGTATCATGCACGAGTGTGTGAAGAAGCTTGTCGACTACGAAGGTATGCCTGATGAGGCCGAGGTTGAGAGTTTGACCAGTCTGCTGCGTACCATTGGTGCCAGTCTCGATGTCTCTGAGAAGGGCCACGCCTTTATGAACGCCTACTTCCACCGGATTGGTCTGATGATCCAGACTCCTGGCCTGCCCAGCCGTCTGCGCTTCATGTTGATGGTAAGATTCCCGTTACCGCTGACATACTGGCTTGCGACATCTGCTAACACTCGCATTAGGATATCGTGGATCTGCGTTCTGCTCGCTGGCAGTCCAAGGATGCTGACAAAGGTCCCAAGACCATCCAACAGATCCGTGAAGAGGTACGTATCTGATCAAGCATATGTGTTGGCTGTACCTTTACTGACTATTTTACCAGGCTGCTCGTGCCCAGCAGGAAGCCGAGATGGAACGTCTTCGCCAACAGGCCAACCGTGGTAGCCGCCCTGGCTTGGGTCGTGGCGATGCCCGCAGTTACAGCGGATATGGTAACCAGGCTCCCCCGCAAGACTTCGCGTCTAGCAAGGTCGGCAGTGACGATCTCCGCCGCCTTCGCACCTCTCGTCAAACCAACCAGCCGATGTCTTTCGGCCCCTCCAGCATGCTGGGCTCCCGCAGCAACAGCGGACGGAAGAATCTGGGCCCTGGTGGCAACTTGGTTCGTGGCAGTGATGACAGCGCTGCTAGCAGCCGCACTGGCACTCCTACCGGCAAGAAGGAAGACAAGGAGGCCGCCTCCTCGATCAATGCCTTCAGGTTAGTGAGCCCAGAGATTATTATTCCATGAGATGATGCTAATATCTTTCTAGTGCTTTGGCAAGCTTGGAAGACCGTGACAACATGGCCACTTCCCCTCCCTCCAACCCTACCTCCCCTCTGCTGACCAAGTCGCAACCCGCGGTCGAGCGCCGGCCTTCCAAGACCCCGTCCAAGGACGGTGAGGAGGCCTCATAGATTCTGTCGCAATGATAATGAAAAATGATTCCGTTCTTCTGGAAAATTCCTCACTTCTTTTTTGACACCTAGTCACGACCATGTCCGTCATGTGATTTGAAATGAACATTCCTCCCTAATCTTCTCGTCCATGATTTCGGCGAAAACCAAAAAGATCGGTCGCTCATATTATTCCCGTGGAAATAGAGGGGACTTCCGACATTCTCTTGTACAATTCTGTTGCTACGACCCATAACGGAGGTGGGGGGTTCTTGAATCTAGCGAGATAGGTTTGGTTCGCAGGAGTGTCCATGGTGACCTTTGCTATGCCCTTGCTTTTGATCATCCTCTTTTTCCATTATTGCTATCATATCATGTATTGCTCTATGTGTCCTTTTCCTTGCTTTCTTTTTCCTTGCATTTTCAATACCCGGAGAGCTTTGACGGTTTCTCCTCTCCGAAACGACGCTGCACTTCTCCATTAAAAAAAAGCAGAGAACCAGCGTCGACCACCGGGGCGGGACTTGCAGGCTAGCCACGACGTTTTTACTTATGTCATGCGAGAGACAAGTTTTAGTAGTCACGTTGTTTTTTTTTTTTGCCTTTTTTCTTTCTTTCACTTCTGCATTTGATGCATCTACACTGGGTTTCGGTGTGTTGCTGGCGATAGCTTGCAGTGTCCCTGCAGTTGCTTCTTCCTTTTCTTTCTACTTTCTTAGACAAAATCTCGTTAGAAAAGTTTCTTATTATTTTTTCTTCACTATTCTTCCATTCTTCTTGGTCCTTATTCCATTCCATTCTTCCTCTCAATATCCTTCCTTCCCAACTCACCACTTTTTCTTGTCGACATCCCGGATCATCGACATACTTAAGTCCCCCCCACTCTTCATTGTTTTAATATAATAACATCTTGCTTTGATATCTTGGATGAGAAGAGTAGTTGTAGTGGTTTTTGTGATAGTATTCATCGCTCGATGGCTTTCCCTCTGTAGTATGATAGCTATTGCCCAATTTTCACTCTGATTCTCATCACCAATCCCTACATTCTCGTTCAACTTTACTTGTTTGTCATAGTAGCTTCAGCATCAGTAACCACGGAGGAGGAGGAGGAGGAGGAGGAGGAGGAGGGAGAATGTGTAGTAGTTATCTTGTTCTTGTCCCTCCCCCTCTTTCTCTTATAGTAGACATAACGATGTCTCTAGGCCTGATTCAATAGTGATATTGTTTATAGTTTTGAATGCGTGTGTGTATGTACGGATTTATGTATGTCTTCGAGGTAGAGGACTATGAGTGAGTGGTAATTCAACTAGATCTTAGTTGATATGCTAAGTTTGGGTTTGTTTGGTTTGAAGAGGCGACGGAGATAGGGAAGATTACTATGTTGAGGGAGATGGTAGTACTGTAGTAGGAATGAATGACTTATGATGCTAGTTGAAGCCTTTTAGAGGGGGGGATGGTGCATGCTTGGAAGTAGCTCATATGAGTAGTTTACATTGTTGATTATGATCAGGTAGTTTTGATCTATGTATGTATATGTATGTGTGTGCACTGGCGTGCTTGCGCTCTATTGACTCGACAACTCGCTAAGTGAACAAGATGAAATATGTATGTGAATTGAAAGATCATTCGGGGTCCATCATAGTGTCGCCCCTAGCAGCATCCACGCTGCTTGAAGCGTGTTGCTTTCTTGGATATGTCCTTTGCTAAGTGAACATCGGCCCATCATGCTGTGATAGAACCCCGAGGTGTTCTCAGGTGACAGCTGTTGGACAGTCTCACGTGCAATGAAGGGCTTGGTTGCCTAGTATCTTCTGACGTGTGATCTGCGAGTGTGTGTAGGTTGATGGGCGCAACGACCCAAAATAATTGTTACCAAGGTGGTGTTCGGCATAGCTCATCTCGCTCAATCGTTTTGTTGTCCTGTGCCGCCTGGAGGAGAGTCTTCGGTTACGATAAGTGGAACATTCATGCTAGACGTGAATGCGCCTGCATCAACCTCAGACAATCCAGGGACCTCTTGCGTCTCAGACGACTGTTTTGGCGATAAAGTCCCGTCGCTGTGATTCTCCACGTGCGATACGGTAGGCTCATCATCTGACCCGGTGTCGATCTCGGAGTTCTCCACGCTCCCGCCAAGAGGGCTTCGGGAAGCAGCATCAGGTGAGCCCAGGGGCGAGGGAGACTCGTCATGACTGACGCTGCTTCGCTCCGATGTGGAGAGCGAGCTCCGCGAGTGAGTGTACGTCGAAGGTAAACCAAGCGCGGCAGCCACGGCAGCCTCCTCGTCAGGCAGCTTTGACACACTGCTATCTCTGCTGGAGCTTCTATCGAAGATGTGGCTTCCTCGTCGCTCACTCATTTCCAGTATATTATTGTAGTTGCGCCTGGTGGGGTCTGCGAGGCGCTTCTTCTTTTTCTTCTCCCTCTTGGTTGTAGGTCGCACCACAATAACAGGAATCGGCGATTGTTGTAAGCAGTACTTCGAGACGGAGCCTGGCAGCAATCCTTGCATGCCACCTAGATTACGGCCCCTCGTGCCCACGATGAGGATAGCGGGTTCGTAGATCCTGATCATGCGCTGAATAATGTCCTGGACCTTGCCGACAGCCAACTCCAGAACCAAGCTGATCGCTTTCTCATTCTGGGTGTTCTTCTGAATCACTTGTTCGAACAGCTTCTCCGCTTCCTTCCGGTATTTTCCCGCCTCGACTGCGGCATCACTCGCGATACTGGAGTCCTTTTCCACTGCACGGAGACAGACGATCTCGTCGCCATCATCCACCAACTCATCGATGAGCCACTCGAGCGCGAAATCAGAATAATCGTTCTGATCTGTACCGCAGAGAAATGTCCGACTGCGCCGCGTGCTCTGGTACCCTTTGTGTTTGTAATTCAGTGTCAAGGAGAAATCTGCCGCGTCGGGATTATCAAATGTATCGAAGGAGACGCCCCGTTCGTAGGTCCTAAGCAGCCACCGTATTAGCGATGATATCAACCAGGACCAGTACGTATCAGCACTTACTTGGGCGGAGGGGGGGATGGACCGCGGCTAACCGCAGCAGTAGCAGGTCTAGCCTCCCTCTCCGTAGGCACCTGTGAAGGCGAACGCCTGCGATCCGAGACGCTTGCCGAGCGACTGGGAGGCAGGGATTCGGAATCGCCGATATTGAATGAAATAGATTTCCTCCTAGAGTCTCCACGTGAAGCTCGCGTGGTGGAAGCGGTTCTGGGACGGCCAGGGAGTGGCTCGCTGCCGTCCAGTGAAGGAAATGACATGACGAAGGAAATGCGCCCGGGTGGGTTTGGGAGTGAGGGGGTGGAAGAGGGGTTGTGGTGGTGGTGGTACTTCTTATCGGAGATTTTGTTGTTTGATGATGTAGCCTGGTTGCAAAGAATACAGGCTGACAAGCGGAGAATAACAAAGTTAAAGTTAAGAGTTGCTCAGCCACCGTGAAGCTCCAGACGTTCTGCCAGTGGTACGATGCGCAAGACGCAGACCATGGTTTGGCGGTACAGAGTATCAGGGCTTATCAGGATGGAGCTCCCCGGGCAGGTTATGCTTGGATGGTGAGCTCGAACTGGAGGACTGGCTAGGGAGGCTCGGGTGGATGCAGGTAGTAGGATAGATGGATAGATGATAGCTCAGTCAATGAGAGGATGGAAGGAAGCAGAATGGAGAATGGAGAAGTGGGATGGTCACTCGGAGCGGAAGCCGGAAGAGGAATGAGAAGCAGCACAAAAGCCGGAAAGGAGAGGAGATCCTCCAAGCGGGGCAGGGCGGTGAGAGGGGGGTTTACTCAATGATGTTATAACTGACTAGTTAGTTAGTGAGTTAGTTTGTTACTTGGACAGTATGGCAGTATGACAGTATGCTGGTTTGCCTAATGCACCCACGGGACAGAGTCACTGGCACACAAGAGGACAAGCATCTGGCAAGTTAGTAAGTAGTATTTGCTATCAGACAACACCACCAGCTCCTAAACTACCCCTCTCTTTTTACTCCTCTCCTCCTCCCTCCGGCAAAACGTTCTTTACACAAAACCCTCCTGAATGGTCAATTAAATATCGCGACACCAAGGAAATTACTATCACGGAGAAAAAATCTAAGTAATAATGCCAAACAAATATCTGCCCAACTAGTACTACGTACACTGTATCCCCCCTCGCAACGCGAATTAAACTAACCATTTGCCCCATCATGAGGGAAATAAATTCTCCTATCTAGAGTAAAATATGAATAAATAGTCTGATTCTGACTGACCCACATCAACGGCGACTCTAATTTTCTTTTTCTTTTTTTCTTCAGGGTCTAGTCTAGTTCAACCATGAGTGCAAAAATTTTCGGAGAGAACGGCAAAGAGTCTACCAGAAAGTTCACATGATCGGAGAAGCCCCAGACTTTCCTCTTGTGATGGGATATCCATGGACATCCGTCACCCGAAACTTCCGGGCAAGGAATGGACGGGATAAGAGTACAAAGTAGACTTTTTCCAAGGAACACCACGGAAACCTTCCCTCATCAAACAAGCAAGCAAGCAAGTAAATGAAAGTTGTGAAGGTCAGTCAGGATCGGCAGTGATGATCCGCCGGGCGGGATCGATCGCCCATGTGATGCATCACGGGGCGGTGTGCTCAATGACTAGTAGCCTGTCCAGTGTCCACTTGTGTGGACTGTGGACAAGTCGGGGGTCTGGATGGAGATAGATACATAGCAGAGGGAGAAAAAGTGTAGCTGAGGAGTGGATTGGATGGCGCGGGCGATCGGCACTGCCATCCCGGTTCTGGCCCAGCGGAGTTGAGACGGCGATGTGTCGGACTTGCACAATCACAGTCGTCGCCCAATCTCTTCTTCATTTCAGGCGAGAGGCCTACCTAACCTTGACTGACTAGTAGTCGCGGATCCAAGAAAGTGGAGACTAGGTACGGACTAAACATCCATCTATCAATCGGCTATTGGCGGCCATGTGGGCTGGTCTTTAATCTACGGTGAAGATCAAATCTCATCGGGAAGGTGTTGTTGATGATGAGCATATCTCTCTATCTACTTTATCTGGTTGGTATTATTATGGAGTATTACGGGGGGTTTGGTTGGTCTTTCTTGTAATGTGATATTCATTCATCATGGGGTTTCATCTAATATTTGCCTCCGCAGAGGACAAGCGAAAAAAATAATGTTCTCGACCGTCTATCCCAGCGGCCTAACTGTGGGGACCATATCGATCCAAGAAAGGAAATATCAAAGAGTAGAGAATCACTGCCCAAGCGCTCGGGCATGCAAAAACAGTAGATGGGGATGCGATCTCGAACAATGCAAAACAGTAGTCTCCAAAACAGAATGCCCAACCAAAGAATTCCTTTTATCTTGTCGCAGAATAAAACGCCGGACCCGCTATGATAGTGGCGACTCGCCCAAAACAAAATCAACCGTTCCAGAACAATTCATCAATAAATGGGGGTATCACGTATGGTACATTGACGTGGTCGTCAATTGGCAGGGCACAATCAGTACGCCTCGATAATCGTGCTGCGTGCCTGGCCAGGGACGTAATACCCATTGTCGAGATCCGTAGGGGAGAGGGGGATCTCTGTGGTTTGAGGTTCCTTCTCGTTGAATGTTTCAAGTGTCGGTTGGGGAGGCGACGGGGGCATGGTGTCGTCTTCTGATTCCCCATCCGAGTCCGACAGCAAGTCGGGAGGGGTTTGTCGGGAGGGTGAGCGGGTCAAGGTCAATTCCTCCAAATCCTCCGCGTCATCGTATTCAAAGTCCGAGTCCGAGTCGGAATCGTAATCCTCCTCCACTTCCTTTTCGGTGATGATGGCGACAGGTGATGGGGCCCGCCGACGCACGGGGGTGTAGATGTGAGATTCATCTTCATATTCATCTTCTTCATCATAGTCGGAGTCGGAGTCGCTGACATCGGAGTCGGCGTCGGAGAGGTCTTCGGGATCCCAGTCCTCCTCGGGGTCTTCGACCACGGTTTCTGCCCATTGGATGTGTCGGGATTCTGAACCTTGCGAGGAGGTCTTGGTTACTCCGCTGACGGTTTGGTTGAACCAACGTTCTTGTTCTCTTTCCGCATCGGCCAATTCCAGCATGAGGGAATCCAGAAGGTTGGCATGGCCGACGAGGAGGCGGAGGTCATGGTCTGCCCGCGAAGCTTCCCGGGTAAGCTTCTTGCGGGCGGTGTGGGCGAGGTAGTATGTTTGAGTGATGCTCATTTTCTTTTGTTGGCGTCTCCGGACGAGAGAGGTGAAATAGGAACTGGGAGTGATGGTGGAAGCGGAGGTCGAAAGGGGGGAGGGAGAGGTAGAAGAAGTAGAAGTAGAAGTAGAAGAAGAGCGAGAGGCCATGGTGCCAAAAAAAAGTGTCCGGGAGGACCGTGTTGATGTGCTTATGAGCTCAATGCCAAAAGGTGACTCGTTCGCTCTGCGCGGTGACTCAGGCAGCCTTCCCTTTTCCGGCGGCCGCTCAGGCTGGGGGCCAATCAGCGGGTGGAGAGATCGCGGGGCGGTGAGTCAAGGTTGACTGCAGGCGGATCAATAAATCACGACGCCTTATCTTGGGGCGCGACTACGCTTTGATCCGCTTTTTTTCGTTTCCGGCGTCAAAAATGGGAAATGGGAAAATAGATAGTTTCCCTGCACTATGTCGGCGCAAAAAATGGATGGGCGCGACCAGACCAGCGATGCGTCGTCCGTTCCTGGCTCCTTCAGGCGTCTCCACTGGTTGTCTGTTCAACAACAGGCAGGATGAGGCAGCAGTAGTGGCGGGGAAAGCGGATGTGTTGGAGGTATGTGGTTTGAGTAATGTCCTGTGTGCGTATGTAGGATGGTGCACAGCAGTACTAGAGTCGGTCTGAGGTGGTCACCCTAAAGCGATGGGAGTGTATGTAGTATGTATGTGGAGGAAGGAAATAGGTACTGTGTATGTACTTGAGTAAACCTGTGTAGGGAAAGAAAAAAGTGATCAACCGGGAGACAGGGACCAATTTAATATGATATATCCACTTTCTAGGCTGATAATTTTTTCCTGCTGATTTCTTTTTTCGTTACTCAGTGTTTTCTCCGTTTTTCTAATCCTATCTCCATTATTAACCTTAGTTTATTTTTTTACCTTTTTTTCTCACGCACCGGGGTTTAGAAGGGATATGGAATCGGACCTTCGGAGGCAGAAACCATCGATGCCCATCCGTGGATCGGAAGGAGGGTGCCGGATCCACCAGGGCCGATTTCCCTCGCTCGAAAAGGCAACTGTTAGTTCACCGCCCCTCGCGAGACCCAATCATCACTCCTAAAAATGAGTCACGGCCAGGCTCCGCCCGCTAACTCCGTGTGGACGATCACCGCTCAGCCCAGCCCAGCAAAGAAAAATAAAATTATTTGGGATGAAAATAAAAAAAAACCCTGGACGGGGCGTCGGATGACCAATCTTTCCGCGCCGTTATTTCCGGCTGACGGGAGCTTCTAAGCCTAGAAAATTCCAGCAGATGCCCAGTCATCGCTCGCTCCGTCTCATGCCAGACTCCCCGATTACTAACTGTACTTACTCCCTTTCTCCCATCATCCGTGAAGGTTGCTATTTCCACGGGACCAAAGGGGCCAGCTGGTTCTGAATGAGCCGCCTAGGGTCAATGCGCCAGCTCGTCATACCTACTCACTATGTAGTCTGTAGTAATGACACTTCTGTCCGCTTTGAAATCAGCATCCCCGATTCATAAGCTCACGGTGCAGAACCAGGAGTCCCCTAACTTGGCCAGCCTCACTACTGTAATGGGTCTAGTCGACGACACCAGTCACATCCCCACCTCGGGGACAACGACGTGCCTGAGCGAGATGTATACCAAGTGACCAACCGTGGAAGTAGACGCGTATTCCGGTTGCGCAGAATAATAATCAGCAATTACCATGCACTCTGATTGTGACCTGAGGGATAACAAGAAAGTTTACGGCGTCGAGCGTATTCGTTTGGCAGGCAAGAGCATTGACATTGACCCAAGTGCGTGCACTGCACTAGCTAATGCTAATACATTGGGGAAGGGATTGATTGACCTGTGCACGGAAGCAGTAAACCCGGGCGGTGGTCAATAATTCGCGAGGGCCGAGGCGCGTGTACCTTGGGGAGGTTAACTAGCCAAGCGAATACGACGACGGGCACGGAGTTATGCCTACTTCCTTCCTTTCCTATCTTACCTACTTACATTTGCCTGCTTTTGCTCACTCCCTTGATACCTCCGAATTCGCTGAATGGATTGGATATCGCGTACTGGTATGGAGTACGCGTGCATAATCTCGCTTCCTTTCTTTCTGTCTGGCAACCTTTGCAAAGCCCACGTAAGCCAGCCAGGACGCGGCGATGAAGTTCCCACAGGCTGCCACATTTCACGCTTCTAATTGATTAGTGCCTACAAGGTACAAGTAATCAATTTGTATCTGCCTGCTAAGCCGACTAGTAGTAAAGTCCGGGGAAGTCTGCCTGCCCATCAATTTATGATAGGCGTGTGCGCTTTGTCTGCCTGTGCGGAGAGCCGCACGTCCAAGCCAGGCTTGGCAAAGTATCCCTGATCGCGTAGGGAGGATCAAGGGCACCACCGCAAAAATTGGGTAGCTAACTTACCGAGTTGGGCTATTTGTGTTGATTCCATCTGTGAGGGTTGACCGCTAGCGACAAACGTGTCCTGCTCTTGGCGACGCCCTGCTTGCCTGCCTGCCTGCCTCCGCCTCCGCAGTACTTGATGATCACCCCCTGGCTGGCTGAGTACGTATTGGAGATGGCTGTGTTTCGCGAGGTCGTCTCGCTAGTTGGGAAAGTATGGGGGCGGAAATCGTACGTAATCGTGTTGAGGGGGCTGGATTATCATGAAGATAATCAACGTGCTGGTTTTGGTTTGCTATCAGTTAATCTGTCGTCTATCTGAAACCTTACATCTATCTACATACTAGTACTAGTATCTACACAGCCTCGATGGGGACTTTGTGGGGAGCAGCAGACTAGTCAGCAACTATCGTGGCTAGTGGGTCATGTGATACTATCAGTTGATGATCGAGTCTGTTTCCTCAAAGAGAACACAGCTGAGAACAATGATCTCACCCCTCAATAATCAAATAATAGTTATAAACATATTTAGAAGAGACGATCGCAATTCCCTCGTACAGAATGAATGTCTGGATCGAGCCAGTTTCAGCAACCCGTCCATGATGAAAACGCCCGGCGTGTCAAGGAATGTCGCTGTGTTCCCTCAAACCACGTCTGGATCCAGCCGGTGGGGCTAAAAAGGGAGGAGAGAGAAAGAGAGAATCTGACATGGCATTCAGCTCTCCCCTAAAACAGAAATACGAGGGATGGGACCTGACGGAGATCTCCTACCAAGTGCCTGATTCAGCCTGTCTGCAGTTGAACTAGTTAACTGCTCGAGGCTTGCTCGTGAAGGTTAATCAGTCAAGCTTACTCAACCCAGGGAAGGACAATGAATGTTAACCACATCAACCACCTCTCTGGACTCGTTTTCTTCACACCCGTAACCACTGCCTCGGGGCGTCCGGGAGGGCGCTACCGCTGTCATGGCTTCAGGCTGCCAGCGCCCATACTTGGTCCCTACCTGTATAGCAACACCGGAACTTTGTTTACTGCCACACCCTCGCTCCAGCAAAGGACTGTGCAGACGGGGAGTCCAATGACAGGAGTCCACATCATTGCTTGACTCGCTCGTATCAACCTGGCCTTGCAAACAATGATCTTGACATTCATACTGGCCACACGGACATCTCCATCATCATCATCATCATCATCATCATCACCACCATCATGATGATAATACAAACGGTCTGATCCGCCACGACTGTGGATTCTAGAACATACACATATCATTTCCTATTCACGCCCAGATACTATCTCTCGACGATCATCAACACACAATAGAATAGAGAGAGCCAGGTCTGGATTGATCCTGATTGACGTCACGACATCAGATCCCTGCAAATCCAGCAAACATTACGAAGCAGAAAGTGTTGACCTC
This sequence comes from Aspergillus costaricaensis CBS 115574, assembly GCF_003184835.1. Taxonomy (NCBI): domain Eukaryota; kingdom Fungi; phylum Ascomycota; class Eurotiomycetes; order Eurotiales; family Aspergillaceae; genus Aspergillus; species Aspergillus costaricensis. The sequence continues at coordinate 351,181 of NW_020291808.1, forward strand.
ATATCCCGACCACTTCACCTAATCACCCCCAGATTTATCATCCATCACCTAACCATCCCCAGGAATAACAACAGCAGCAGCAGTGGTCCTCGTATCCCTACGGGGTCCCCATTTTCGAAACACTATCTTGATTTGAAACTATATTAACCACAACCTTAACTTCTGACAAAACTGACAGAAGCATTAATAATCACTCACTCCCCCTCTACATCCATGGTAATACACACCACTGCAAACCTACTCACCTACTTACCCCATAACTGGAATAATAGTAACTAAAGTATATCGGACATAACCCAACTCCATCCCCGTAATTCCTAATCCCTATCTACCCAGCACAACCAACCCACTTACCCGTCGCCGACAAGGAAGGGGGAGTCAGAAGAACGGGATATCGGCGATTCGCACTCCCAACCTCCGACCGACACGCAACAGCAGCAGCAAAGGATACGCCGGAACCGGAAACCCAAAACCACCAACCCCGTGATCTGACCCATGGTTCAAAACCACCCCTAATATCCACTAATCAATCAGAAATCACCATGTGAAGAATGAATCACTCGGATACTCGGAATTAATTAAATCTTTTTCTTCAGCCTTGTAGTCGGGATTTTTACCTAATTCTTTTCCTATTTTTTTTTTCTGCCGGTTTTATTTTTCACTTGGGTTTTATAATCCCGGGATCTGGGCATTTTTGATTAGTAGAGATGACTTTTTTACGGAGTTGATCTCTCGGGCCGAGGGTGGGCTTTGGGATTTGGGTATGGATTTCACTTGCTGATTGAGTGATATTGTGATTGATTAGCGATCTCGTGATGAGTGATGATTGAGGCTTGAGGCTTGATACTGGATGAGTCATTCCCATTCATTCATTCATTCTTTCTTTCTTTCTTTTCGTTTTGGTTCCGGTTTTCGCGTGGTGGGCTAGATACCTACTCCGTAGATAGGGGGGATAATGTGCGATTATCGTCGATAGTAGTACACCCTATGCATCTTATTTGATGTTGTTGGTGGTGTTTAAGGGACTTGTGCTTGACAGTCGGGATTGTGTGGGTGGGTGGGTTGATAGGTGGCGATGTGATTAAGGGTCCAGGTTACATAAGAGTAATTCATTGGATGCATGTGTGTATGTGTGCATAATCAACTGTGAATAGTTTAATGTATTATGCTTAAGGGACAGTAATTCACATTACATTTAATGCCTCACATGTATGGGTTTCGCTAATAAGGTGGGCTCTTGCCACCCTGCGGAGTTGGGGCTTAGATCCCCGGTGCTGCCGAGGAAGATGGCAATATCAGCCGTGTTAGTATTAGTTATATTGTGGAGATATGTTCAGTCCGATCGATAACGATTATGCAGGGAAGGCTTATGTTATGACATGCAATGCATTCTTGCAGTTCATACTTGCACTACAATGGAAGTGGATATATGCCAGGAGGCAGTTATGCTCATACATGCTGGATAACTGTCAATCATGCGTAAACAAGTTCCCCAGGTCGGAGCTCTTCTTCCTGATCCACCGTTTCCACCACCACTCTGGCCTCCGTCCCTGCTCGTCGGGCTCCACCAAATCACATGGCAACAGTATCGCATGATCAAGCGCATGTGGTAGACCACGATGGCGGCCACGCACCTGCATCGCAATGACAATGACTTTGGACAAGCCATTGAATTCCCGACACAGACTCGTCTCCGTACCAGGGTATCCCATGGATAATCCCACAGTACCGTATGCAGACACAATCTCAAACAGGATCGGGAAGAGCGAGAACGCAATGTCCGTTCGATTTTCCTGCAGACGTTTCCCCTCGGCGACGGCAACGAAGAAGAATCCTAGCATGACAAACCACAAATCGAATCCCAGCTGACGTTGGATATGAGCGCCTAGGGAGTCGGATTGGTGCGGCTTGTCATGCTCGTCGTACTCTTCGTTGTAGATGCCGAGGCTGCGTTCTTCATAGACGTTGGTTTTACGCATGGCGATCGCGATGGGGAATGCGGAGATGTACATCATCCCTACGAATGAAACTTGCACGGCTGGGTGGAGAGTACCCAATGAGGCGATGGTGAAGCCGGCGGTACGGGTTGAGGCGATTTGGAATAGCCCATTCACGAGGCGGAGGCCGGCTGATATGGGGCTGGGATGAGGGAACTGATGGGGTCATGAGTAAAATGGTTCAGGTGAGGTTTTTGTTCTGGGTTAACTCACCTCTTGGAGGGTGTAGAAGATGATCAAGTCTATAGCATTGATGAGCAGGAGGACTGCGGCTAGTCGCCAGGTCTCGGTGCTAGGAAAGAGCAATGTGAAGCACCGTCGCGGGTGATCCAGAAGAAATTGGAGCTCATCGTCGAGGGGACTGCCATACGTAGTGAACTGCGATAGTGTCCATATGATGAAGCGGAGCATGCACGGGAACCCGGTGTTCCCCAGCACAATGAGAAAGGTCATCACCAGTAGCGGGAACACCGCAGTATTGAACGACCCCATTGAGTTTGGGGTCAACGTGAATCCCAGGTCATTGAAGGCTGAGCCGGCTGTGAAAATAGCCCACCAAGGCCGGCTGAGGCCATTGTCTGCAAGGATTTGACCATAGTGCTTATTGGGTAGGATCCATACCAGAAAGAGCAAAGCTCCCAGCAGGTGAATGATCACATAATAGCAAACAAGGATGACAAACAACGTCTTCAAGGCTCGATACTCGATACCCCCAAGCTCCTCCTTTTGCGCTTCATTCCAATCGGAGTAACTGGCAATCGACGACTGCCACATCAGCGATGGCAGTGGCGGCATGTCATTTTGCATCTCGGAGAATGATCGCCGCCGCTGTGGACTATCAATCTCAGGAAAGGAGCGACGCGACCAGGTACCAGAGTATGTCCGTCGACGTTGTTTTACCTCGTGCTCGGCGTCCGTCTCACAAAAGGTGATGTGCGGGCTCCATGAGCCGGTTGCGCCATACCTCCTGCCCCCTGGAGACTCGCTCGGCGAGGCAGTCAAGCTCTCCTCGGTGACTGTTGAAAGTAAAGGCGTGTCCTCCGATGGCCTTTCGCGCGAGAATGATCGAGAAGGCCCATTCTCCACATCGGCAAGCCTTTGGTTCAGGGTATTCCGCTGTGCGCGGCACATCATCTTTGCCTCATTGATGGCTCTCTTGAACCGTTTCCGGAACCAATACAGACGGATCACCACGAGCAGCGAGTGGACAAAGATGACATTGGTGACCATTGACACCACCAACAAGGTGACCTGTTGAACCACATGGAGGCGATTGAGATCTACCGTGTTGAGGCCGGTCTGTGTAGCTGCGCCGGAGGCGAGAAGCAAGGCATCGACGTAAGATATTCCTCCGGCGCAGTAAAGAATAAGCGACGATAACAGAGCCCAGGAGATGATGTAGATGTAGTGGTGACAGCGGCGTAGGGGTGACTTGGGATTGTCGACCACGGACTCGCGTGGGGGCATGCGTGAGATGCCTCAGTCGGTCGGGGTAACTCTTGAGGTAAAACGGCTGAGAAGAAGGATTCACAAATGGTCTGGTCGGCAGAGTCTCGATTGTTGATTGAAATAAATAGTCCGAGATCGGCTCCTTGCGTGTTGAAAGGAGAGTGGCTATTGGAAGCCGACAAATGCCTCAATGAGCTGCATCACAAGAGTGAGTTGGGCTGGCTTGACTGATCGACCGGTGAATATGTCAGTATCGTCACTGGGAACACAAAAAAGATACATACGGGATGACGACCCACCATTTATTGCCAATTAATCGGGAAGAAACATGTTTGGTTGGGGCAGTGCCCATTTCCGAGACAGCAAGAGGAGTTGCACTGCAGATGGCAAAGACCCAAGTTATGGACGACAATAATCGCTCATACTGACCTCCTTGATTTGCTCAACTTGACACTCTCTTCCCCTCCAGCCACTGACGCACGGTCCATAGTTTGATCAACTCTAACGCATTTATTACTACTAGGGCTGGTTTCAACCCTTGCAGGACTCAGGAACAGGATTCTGACTGTTTTGCCGGCAGCAACTCGACAAATAGCCGGCTTCATCATATGTGCTCGATAAAATGTCTTAGACCGTACCTGAGAAGTTCATCAATTAACTTAAAAATTCTCAAGAGAAGTTCCCGACCGTGAGTTTCGGGCCCAAAACTCTACACAATCCAGTGATGTGCAGCGTGGGCATTTCTGATGAAGACGCACGCAGTATTTGAACGACACTCAGGATAAGTTGGTGGGTGAACATAAGAGCTGGGCTCTTCCTGACCTTGGCAGTCACCGCCAGCACCCTAGGTCATAGAAATCTGAGTTTGTTGTTGAGCAGGCAATTGCCAGTGCAGTGGGGGCTTCTCTGCTATTCATGCAACATCACAAGCGACACGGTCGCCATCGCCGGGGTGGGGAGGGCTCGGCGAGAGGAGAACCTCAGATCAGCCTGCGCAGGAAGTGAGGCTAATCTCTGCTCGAAGAGGATCTCTCTTCTAAGAAGACTATCCCTCGAGAGGGCCTCTAGGGTACCTCTTTAGGCTCTCTCGCCAGTCCCAGAACCACGCTGGCTGCCAGATCACTCTCCATTTATCACCGTGGAGGAAAGTGAGATGGCAATGGTTAGATCCATTGCTCTCATGTCAATCGATGCCATCTTTCGGTAAAGTCTGCGTACTGACTTTCGTCAGGAGTATCAGTAATAAGGAGTGTAGGTTGAAGATAATATTGATGTTAGGTCGAAGCATAAGGGAAGGAGAAGAACGACTTTTATGATCTATGAGAAGTTACCAGCCAAAAGTCAATCTATAACGGAAGCTGAGTATGGAAATAAGGAAGGCCATTCATAGTGGCCTTTTTCCCAGATGTTCCTGTACAAAGATGGCAGAATATGATCAAATCAAGAGCAAAGATGATGGTATCAATCAAGTTCTACTTGCAAAGGAGAAGGCGATCTGCTCTGTTTCTTTGTTCTGCCATTCCGATTTTTCCCGGACTCATTCTTGCTTCTCACCTTTCGCAACCTTCTTGCGCAAATGATTCGCCAAAACGGATATTTGGGTTGTACAATGTCAAAGCGCTAACAGTTAGACCAAAAGGGAACGATATATTGTGTCTGTCTGGATAGCGGACGGAGGGATATATGTCCCAGCATATAACCCCCACGGAGCATGATTCGCGCCTCCCTGCTCGTGCGCTTGAAAGTTTGCCAAGGGTGTCGCTGTTGCCGATAGGTTAGATTACTCGAAATTGGTGCAGTAGTAGTTTCCTGGTAAAAGACTGAAATTGACTCACTGTGACACAGGTTCGCATTAGATATCCGGCCAGCAACGCGTCTGCTCTAGCCATTGAAGCTGCCTCATCTACTATCCTCACGAAAGGCGAGAAATATTTCCAGGACTTCCAGTAGCCATGTCTGCTCAGATAGAGGAACAGCTCTAAACAATCGCCTGCCCAGCCCGCATGGCCAACTTCACCGAGCAAACCCTTGCCTGCACTGGTGCCACAGGACCGCCATCACCGCCACTGTTAATGGCAGTAGGACAAACCCCTCTCTCTTGGCCTTGGCATAAACCTTCCCCTTCACTCCCAACATCTCACGATAGGGTCGGAACTACTAGTGATGTTGAGCGGACCCCATGTCGCGTGGCTGGCACATTTGCTGGCGCATGGACGAGAGCATGCCGCCCAACTGCTTGGCGCAACCTTGGCCCGCCCAATCCCAAGATTGCTCGCGGGGAAGAACGGACGAAAATCTGGGGAATATGCGGAGATTGATCCCACCGCATGATGTGGGGTGCTGGGTGGGAATTCACTTGACACGGCGAAAGTGAATGCAGCAGAGTTATAAAGAGAGGGGGGTGGATGCATTGAAGAGCGCATGCATCAACGTATGCATCTTCCATCTTCCTCACAACAATCTAAAGCAGTAAAGCCTCGAGCGAGCAACAATGAGCACTGCAAATGAACCAGCAGAACCCCTTGCTGATGGTATCCTGGCTACTGCCAAACAGGCATGGGGGGATCTGTTCAAATGGAAGCAGCGAGTTGTGGTGACCAACGAGCATGGTGAGACTCTCACAGAATGGCAAGCCCCGGATCGTCTTCAGAATCCCATCGATATGATGCTGCAGCTGAGTGCCCGGGATTGGCTGTTTTTCATCGTTGGTCTCATTGCATGGACTGCGGATGCCTTTGACTTTCATGCTTTGTCAATCCAGACTGTGAAGCTCTCCAAGTACTATGGCCGCTCCAAAACAGATGTGACCACAGCCATTACCCTCACTTTGCTCTTGAGAAGCGTGGGAGCTGCGTTCTTTGGTCTTGCCGGTGATAAGTTTGGACGCAAGTGGCCAATGGTCCTCAATATGATTGTTCTCGGCGTGCTCCAGATCGCCACTATCTACAGCCACACTTTTCAGCAATTCCTGGCAGTTCGCAGCCTCTTCGGTTTGTTCATGGGAGGTGTGTATGGTAACGCAATCGCCATGGCTTTGGAACATTGCCCGTAAGTGTGATACACTGAGAACATATCCTACTCACCTCACTAACAACCTCTAGCGTAAGCGCTCGTGGTCTCATGTCCGGCATTCTACAGCAAGGATACTCCCTCGGATACGTCCTAGCAGCATGTGCCAATCTCGGCGTGGGCGGCGCGACAGATAGCTGGAAGACGGTCTTCTGGATTGCAGGTTAGTTAGATATCGATAAAATCTAACTTCATGAGAGACTCTAACCACCCCCAGCTGGCATCTCCCTCGGCGTCGGCGTCATCCGCATCTTTTTCCCCGAATCGAAGCAATTCATCGAAGCCAAAAAGGCAGGGAGAGTCTCCTCCGACCCTGGAGCCTTCTGGCGTGAAACCAAACAAATGCTTGCCCAAGAATGGAAGATGTGCGTCTACTGCATCATCCTCATGACCTGGGTATGTCCCTAGCCCCAATGCCTAAATCAACAAAGCTAACACCTCACCCCCCATCCCCCTAACTAACAGTTCAACTACTACTCACACACCTCGCAAGACTCCTACACAACCTTCATGCTCACACAAAAAGACCTGAACAATGCCGCCGCCTCCCGTGCCTCTATCCTCATGAAAACTGGCGCCTGCGTCGGTGGCACCATTATCGGCTATCTCTCACAGTTCTTCGGTCGCCGTCGCGCCATCATCGTCTCCGCCATAATATCGGGCATTTTGATCCCGGCCTGGATCCTACCTGAAGGCGAGCGCGCCCTCAGCGTGACGGGCTTCTTTATCCAATTCTTCATCCAGGGCGCATGGGGCGTGATCCCGATCCATCTCAACGAGCTGTCGCCTCCTGCTTTCCGGTCTTCGTTTCCTGGTTCGTTTCGCTGTCTCCATCACTTTCCTATCGATAGCGGCAGACTTATTCCACTAATCTAATTGGAGATGCTAACACATCTTGAACCCTTATAGGAATAACCTACCAAGTCGGGAACATGATTTCCTCTCCTTCCGCACAGATCGTCAACGCAATTGCCGAAAAGACCTTCGTGACTTCTTCATCGGGGAAGCCTGCTCCCGCGTACGGACCCGTTATGGGTGTCGCTACGGCTATAATTGCGACGGGTATTGCCGTCACCACTGCGTTTGGGCCTGAGAAGCGCGGCCGTCGCTTTGAGACGGCTGTTGCGGGGGCGCAGGATGCTGATGCGGCGACGCTGCAGAAGGAGGTAAAGCTTGAAGAAGGGTTGAAGGGGGATATTGAGGAGAAGACTGAGAAGGTTTAAGTTGGGAACTAATGTGTTCTCGGGTGATTGAATCCTGTGGCGGCGGTGGTTAGTTTTCCTATATTTATGACTGGGCTAGTTTAGTCACTTGTAGTTAACTGCATGAGCCGTAACTACTATTACAGACACTGTGCACTAGGATGCGATAACCATCACGGTGGTGGGTAAGAGGAGCCGAGAGGGAATCATTCAGTTTGTTTCATGGTATTCTGTCAAAGTTATGCTGGCCTGGGCATCAATGTTTCTGCTGTACACATCTCTTCGGGCTGCTCCAGCTACTGAGTTGGCTATTTTGTTTTGCACATAGAACTAGTATTACTGTATCCTAAGTGAGGTGTATATTGCAATGTAGTAAGTCAAATTGCTGAAAGGATGACGATTTGGCATTGGAATTTCGCACTGTAACAGAGTGAAACGGTCTTCGAGATTATGGTGGAGAAGTTCGGCTCACATTGATAGTGCAAAACTATGTCTTTATCTGCCCAGGTGATAAGAAAATACAGTGAAATGAGGAAGGGATATGGCGAGGTAGAAGGATGTATGCAGAAGAGACAAAGAGCACCGATGACCCCTGTCCGTCACATGACCACTGCAGCAGCATATGGACTACTGCCACTTCTTTTTTGGGTCTCACAGATGCTTCGACAAAAATACAACCAACAAAACTAATACGCTGTTCTTTACAGACTTTCAGAACCTGAAAGTTATCTGTATTTCAACTAAGGCAGAAGGCAGCTTCGTGATGTCCCTTGAATGCCTCCCAAAGACCCACTAGACACAAAGGGGCAGCTGCTATGCCCCTCATATTTGCGACAAGCTTCATCATATAGACAAGCGTGCATACAAGCACTATATAGCTCGTCCAGGAGCCTATAGGAGCCCTGCGGATATCATTAGGGGCTGTCCACAACAGCCTGGCCCCGCTACTTCACTTCAAGTCCTCTCTGATCCACTTCGCAAAGGGACTGGCCTCTATCCCGAACCCACCAGGCATGACGATGGATATACGTTGTGCCGGATCGCGCCTATCCATCCTACGGGGCACAAAGGGCCCTTTCCTGCTGAAGGGTTCCGACTTTTACGCGGATGCCGAAGGCCCGAAAGCCCTACGGTAGGACCTGCATGCCTTGCTTGAGAGCAGTGCTCGTTACGAGGCCGTACATACGAATGGCATGCCAATATTGCTTCGGCCATGGCCTAGGCTTAGTCTAGACCTGAAAGGGGCATATGGACCAAGCCTTTCCCTTGATGTGGGTTGAGCTGAGACTACTAACTAGAATAGACCCAAGCTTCGAGGCATCTCTAGAAGAATGGGAAAGCTTGTGCTCCGTTTCTCCGTTCCTCAGTTGTATGGCCATCGCCTTCGTCATGCCGCTCTAAATGTGGGCGCTAATGCACTCCTCTGTTGGCTCTGTAACGCCGGATCCTGCAACCTGGACACCTGCATTCCTCCTGCCTCTGGATTTGCCGAGATGAGCTTGACTTAATTGCCCAAACCCCCTGATGATGCCGACTGGCGACGCCGGGTGGGGAATGGCATGCCCCATACCAACGTAATGGGAATTGATCAGCGTTTGTACATCGCTATGCACGCTGCTAATATGAACTTCATTTGGAAAATTTGAAGAATTCTGGGACTAGTCTCCGCCGTTCTCCCGTATTCTTGACGCCAGAAAGGGGCACTGAGATTGGTAGTGTTTCAATCCTCCGTGTGCGCTCCCTATGGTGCGAAGATCCCGAAAGGTGTGACTCGGCCTCGTTGACTCCTTTGGGTGGAGTGGAGCTCATCTCATCGGCACAATCGGATCGCGGACCATGGGCCCCTGGTTCGTACGTGCAACAGAGTTGATCATAGGTTAAGCCATGTGTTTCTGTCATACAAGGGAAGGAGATTATAATCGAGATGATAATTTCCCGCGAGAAAATACGAAGATCAGCAATTGTAAGAATATCAACTGCCGAAAAGGGGCTTGATGTCTCTGAGACGGGTGGCTGAAGCATAATCAGATTTGCTGTGTGCGATGTTATCGGGACGCTCCGCGATAGGCTCGGGCCCACGTTTAAAGCCAAGTTCGATTAAGAAATGCCGCGTCAACCCATTTATTTAGTGCCCTTCTAGCCTTGATGGGCCGTTAGAGATTGATGGCTCCCGGGTGCCACCCATTCACAACCCATGCAGGCAGCATTAGACCAATCCTTCGCGTTATGAGAGCTTCTCTCACGGCGTGTTACCGAAGTTTTGCCTGACCCAGCTAGGTCTAATGCATGCATCGATATTGGATAAGTCGCAATGAAGGAGGCTTGCTTCCAGGGTATATAAGACCCAGCTCATCGCCGGATTTGCAGGTTCCTTTGTTCTTCAGCGCAAGCCAATCATTCATTCCTTCTCTCGTTTTCACTCGTCTTTGTTCTGTAGATCAGAACTGCTCAGTCTTTCATTCACTCTGTTGATCAGATAACTATCCAACTCGCAACCATGCCTTCTGCCAAGCCTTTGTTCTGCCTCGCGACCCTGGCCGGTGCCGCTCTGGCTGCTCCTGCGCCTTCCCGCGCCACCGACTTCAACAAGCGGTCCACCTGCACCTTCACTGATGCTGCCACCGCCTCCGAGAGCAAGACCTCCTGCTCCGACATCGTCCTCAAGGACATCACCGTCCCTGCCGGTGAGACCCTTAACCTGAAGGACCTCAACGATGGCACCACCGTAAGCCTCTCCCGGCCCTAGCGTCAGCCCTGTTCTAACAGCGACTCCAGGTCACCTTTGAGGGAACCACCACCTGGGAGTACGAGGAGTGGGACGGACCCCTCCTCCGTATCTCTGGTAAGGACATCACCGTTACCCAGTCATCCGACGCCGTCCTCAACGGCAACGGTGCTAAGTGGTGGGACGGTGAGGGAACCAACGGCGGCAAGACCAAGCCCAAGTTCTTCTACGCCCACGACCTCGATGACTCCAAGATCTCCGGTCTTTACATCAAGAACACCCCTGTCCAGGCCATCTCCGTTGAGTCGGACAACCTCGTGATCGAGGACGTCACCATCGACAACAGCGACGGTGACTCCGAGGGCGGTCACAACACCGACGGTTTCGACATCAGCGAGAGTACCTACATCACCATCACCGGTGCCACCGTCAAGAACCAGGACGACTGCGTCGCCATCAACTCCGGCGAGAACATCTACTTCTCCGGCGGTACCTGCTCCGGCGGTCACGGTCTGTCCATCGGCTCCGTCGGTGGCCGCGACGACAACACCGTCAAGAACGTCACCTTCATCGACTCGACTGTCTCTGACTCCGAGAACGGTGTTCGCATCAAGACTGTCTACGACGCTACTGGTACCGTCGAGGACATCACCTACTCCAATATCAAGCTCTCCGGCATCTCCGACTACGGTATCGTCATCGAGCAGGACTACGAGAACGGTGACCCTACCGGTACCCCCTCCAACGGTGTTACTATCTCCGATGTTACCCTCGAGGACATCACTGGCTCGGTTGACTCCGATGCTGTTGAGATCTACATCCTTTGCGGTGACGGCAGCTGCTCTGACTGGACCATGTCCGGCATTGACATCACCGGCGGTGAGACCAGCAGCAAGTGCGAGAACGTTCCCTCTGGCGCTTCTTGCGACGAGTAAGGGGTTTGCCTTCCTTTCTCTCAACTGAAAGAAAGTTTGAAGGAGCTGTGGTGCGCTCTGTACATTTCAGATAATTGTCTAATCTTCTTTCATTCTGCCGTCACACAGTCGTGCCTTTATAATATAAAAACCATTGGCTGTACAATCTGGAGCAAAAGCATAGCACACATTGTAGAAGTAGTAGTAGATCTTACTTCATTCCCAAAGGCAATCTCTAATAACCTGAACCAAGCAAACTAACACTATCCAATTGTGTATAGAGCAGCTTTGAAGGAAGATATACCTTTCCGAGCCATACCAGCTTCAACACCATATTCCGATCCAAATCTATAGCTGCAGCCCTGCATATTACGAATATACACCATGCAACTCTCACCTCTTCTGTCCTTGATACTAATCACCAGCAACGATATAATCCCCTCCCACTTTAAAACAAGTACATACGACCACAGGGTGTGGAAAACAGGGCTTCCCGTCCGCTCAGCCGTACTTAAGCCACACGCCGGGAGGTTAGTAGTTGGGTGGGTGACCACCAGCGAATCCCTTCTGTTGTATGTTTTTTATTAATTTATTTTTCTTTTTTCATTATTATGTTTTTCTTTTCTCTGAAAGAAGAGGTATCCGGTAGTTGTCCTCTAGGGTAGCTCTTGGTGCTAGCAGTACAGTGACTATACTCTCGATCACATCATGCATATAATTTTACCCAACTGAGCTACAACACTACGAAAGCAGTAGGGTAAACACTAGTTAGCCCATGCACTAGAAGGGTACGCAATGAATTGATAACGATAACGATATCCACCTCCTGATAGTCACTGAAACCACGCTGTAGAATCCCTATGCCGTACCCGCTATGGCTGTTTGTCATGATGATCAGGGTGCATTAGCCCTTTAGAGGAATAGTGACGCCCAGTCGTAATGGAGCGCGGGGGTGTAGACTCCGTCGTCCCCATGCCACTTTCGCTCTGTGTCTTCGTGGCCTTTTCCGAGTATGTTTGCAGCTGGTGGATGATAACAGGTATGGCTATCTCAATAACAAGCGGAGCATAGGTCCTAACTAGCCTTGCGGTATCCTGGATTCTCTTTTTGACAAAGGTGAAGAAGCCGGATTCCTTGAGCGCTGCGGGTTGACATTTAATGAGCTCCTCCAAGGTTGCCTCGGCCAGTAGCGATTAATTTGCCAGTGCAATAGAGTGTTCGCGACTCTCCTTTTCAGCAGAGTGCTCCATGGGCAGACTCCTTAGTCACGCTGCTGACAAGGGATAAAGCTATGGGAGCCAGATTTAGGAAAGATTATCTGGTCGTTGTTCGATTAAAGACCTCTAGGTGGTTTACTAGTTCTCTTGATACTACATTATTGAATTATCGTCTGGAATTGCCTTCAGAGCGACCAGGATCTCCGCTATGAGGACCCGACCATAATGTATCATTTAGTGAGGAGACCTTTGGGCCATGTATAGATAGCATTACGTATAAGAAAGCACTGTAAAACAAGTAGCGTTCACCTGAGCTGCGATCTATGCCCTCGTGTTCCAGTGCCATTTCCAGAATGAATATCAAAACCACAATGGATGTTGGCGGACTAGTAGGTCAGTGAGCAGATTAAACTACTCAACGGAGCCTACGTAGCTATCGTGGGTGCGCACTGGTAGAATTGCGTCATCTAATGAATGAGGATGAGGAGGTACTTGGCTCTAGGCCATTGGATGCAAGGGATGTTGACAGACTGGCCAAAACCTACGAACTTGGGGGTTGCCAGCAACTTGAACCCGAACATCGAGTGGCCGCCCTTATCAATTAGCGTTTTGGATCAATAGCTGTATAGTTGATGATATGTAAACTCCCTTACCTAAATATCTTTTATACTTTATCCACGGTAGTATTATTACTATTAAGTAGATGTTCAAAATAAAAAGCACGCGTCAATGCCACCAAGCATTGTCAAAATATATGAATGCCTATGGAACCCTTAATAGAATTTCGTATTCGGCGGGAGTCCCTCAGCCTGGTCCTCTCTCTGTATTCATTTAGTTAGCATACTAAATGATTTCAATGTAGACAGCAACGGAACCCATACCAGAGCTTCCGCAAATCCCTTCACAAGCGCACTTTCGTGCTCACAGCGGGCCAGCTGCTCAGGTCCAAAGTCGGTGAAGGTCGTTGCAACATCAAAGTCAATCCAGACCAGCCTATCGGGGTTTCCACGGACAAGGAGAAGGTTTTTGGGGTAGATGTCTTGATGGTGAACACCCGCCCTGTGTATCTCGTGCATTCCCTCAATTGCCTGGGGGTAGAGCGCGTCCGAGTAATTCACGCAGTTCAAACTCTCTGCATCTGGGAGATATTCTAGCAAGATTGCTCTCGGCATTAGCTTGTCATGAGCGAAGGATTGTAGAGCAGGATGGAATGCTGCAGGATCCATTTGATCGATGTAGCCGTAGAATCTTGGCACGAAACCGCGTGCACAGACACCAGAAGTGAGAAGCTTCTCGTATGCATTTAACTCGCAGCGAAATCGGTTCAGATCACGACCTTTTTCGGTATATCCAGGGTCGCCGTTGTCATGGAAAACCTTCAATGCATACTTTTGTCCACCCAGGTCTGCCTCGAATATTGCAGACGAATCGGAGGACGTAATCTGCCTGACAATGTTAATCTTGGAGGGGTCCATGTCCTTCAAGGGAGCGCTTCTTAGGTGTATTGTTGTGCTGTGGGAAGTCATCTTTATATCAAAAATGTCGGAGCAGGTCAGAACAAGCAGAGGACGAGGTCTTGGTGATAATAGCGGGATTATGTAAGTTGAGTACATGTGGTTTTGTTAATTTGCTATAGCTGTCTCTTTGGCGATCCTCTGGACAGCTGGAGGAATGGGAATATGGTATCTGGGGATGCTTGCAGCCGAAGGAACCAACTGGACCCTGTAACCCCGCTGCCTGTTTCCCATCTATTAGAAACCATAGTCAACATCAATTTGGACTTTTCACCTAATTTCCCTTAGTGTCTGCTCTTTGGTGTTCTTTGCGAAACAAACGTTTATATATATGAAGAAGCTACCGCCGAATACACGCGAGAGTACAATATTGGCTAGCCAATCCTCCACCACCCTTTCTCTTCAAACAGTCTCCCTGCTCTCTTCCAGTCTACTACTCCTATCCATAGTCACAACCTGCCCATCATCCACAAATACTTCATCCCACCCAGCGGTGACTTTGGCCGTCGGTTGCAGAATCTCAGAGTCACCGCTCAACAGCTCCTGGAATTCAGGGTCGTTGACGATAGCCGCCATGGTCTCCGCGTTAGGGACGTACACCGAGATGATCACATCATGATCATCCAGCGTCCAGCCTCTACCAAGCGCCCAAGGGATCTTCTCCGTAATGAGCTTCTTGCTACTGCTGGGAGTATGATACTGTTATTCACCCAGGTCAGCTAATAGATTCAAAGTGAATTGCCATGCTGCAAAGGGGTCAATGAGGGTACTGACTTGTATCACTTTGAGAACACCATGACGAACTTGAATAGGTGCGGCGCGCGGACCAAAGACTTGTGTCATGTATGTCTGTAGTTGGGCTTCTGTGATGCCCTCTTTCTTGTAGCGGAATGCCGTGAGTCGGAGGGCCTTCTGGCGTTCCATCTCCATGGTCAATGTATTTTTTCGTAGTGGATTGGAATGGAGGTGGAGGTCAGTCTGTTAACCTCGGAGATTCTATTGAAGGATATGGGTAACTGAGAAGCAGATGTAAGTTTATGGTCCGAGGTTGGGGGGGCCTGAGACATGTTATTTCCTGAGTGGGGGCGAACGAAGGCATTGCGCTTACATGAGAGAGATAAACGGTCTGAATGAACAAAATAATAGATTAACGCCTGAGACATTTAGCCGACGTCAATGATACTAACTTGAAGCGAAGTGATACTTACGTTGTTGCTATGGTCGAGACTTAGCGATACTGAGAGGCGGAAGCCGCGCTAGCAACTCGTCACCAACTAGTCATACATGCTAGTTTGGGGGCTGAAAAAAAAAAAGAAAAAAAAGAAATTGACAAGTTCCCGTATGACAAGGTTTTGGACAAGAGAGGCTAATGCATGCCCTGGATTCAGAGTTGTCAATCTGATACTACATGTTCCGTCGATACGACACTACGATTAAGTTACTGTTGTTCGAAGATATACCAGGGTCATGCCCCCCACCTCCAATCCGGGTGATTACAGTCTTCAACCCTACCTCTTGCACTCCTATCTACTCTTAAAGGTCTTCTCTAGTGATTTGACTACACAATGGAATCATCACTTTCCAACAGAGGGAATAAAAACTTGACGGATGTTCTTTCACGGTTTCCGCCCTACCTTCTTAACCCCAACTTCACATGGCACGGAATCGACTTGACCTTAGCGGAAAACCATGTAATCAGAAGCGAGATCCTCTCTATCTTAAAGACCTGCATTGGCGAAGGGCTAAGCTCGCAGGTGAGGTCTATACCGCATACTATCTAGATAGTAGCTCTATGTACAGCTAATTGCTAACCGATAGTCTGTTTCTACTAGCATCTCGACTGGCCCAAAGGCCTCTGCGGCTACCCACCATTACTGGATGCGCTTGCGACGACATTCAACTGCTACTTCGAGCCATACATGCCGATTGAGTCTGACCATCTAGCAGTAACCCCCGGCACATCCGCTGGACTTGACATCCTACTCTACCATTTATGCGATCCGGAGGATGGCGTCCTAGTACCATGTCCGTACTGGAGTATGTGCTCCCCTCCCCCTCTCCCTCACACTTTCCTTTCAATCTAATCAACAAAACAAACTAGGTGGCTACGACACTTTCTTCGCCGTTCGATCTCAAGTCCAAATCATCGGTGTCGAGGTTCCCGAACTAGAGGATTCATTCCACGACATCGCACTGATCTCTGCTCTCGAAAAGCACTACAAGGAAGCTAAATGTCCTATCAAAGCCATCGTTCTCTCCCATCCACACAATCCCCTTGGCCGACCATACCCTCCCCACGTCCTAAAGCAATGCATGACATTCTGTCGAGACCATAACCTCCACCTCATCTCCGACGAGGTATTCGCCCTCAGCACATTCACCAGCCCCGATCTCCAGAACTGGGCTGCATTCAAATCCGTCCTAAGTATCGACCCCTCAACTGTCGGTCTTGACCCTGCACGCGTGCATGTTCTCTGGAGTATGAGCAAGGATCTAGCGGCTAGTGGGATTCGTCTGGTAAGATCTCTCCTCAAATTTGACATAGCGCCAGGTTTGTGCTTTTGTTAACGAATTCGATCTATCAGGGATGCATAGCAACCCGAAACAATCCCCTCCGACGCACCGTTGGCCTAGCCGGGGCTATCCAAGTGTCAGCCCTCTCCACAATCGGAGCAATAGCCATTCTGACATCTTCCCGTCTCCCGGACATACTAAAGCAGAACTGCATGGGTCTCACGGTGGCATATTGTACCGTGACAGAAGCGTTTCGCCGTATTGGTATTACATACGTTCCAGGGACCGCGGCAGTGTTCCTGATGGCTCGATTGGCTCCGCGAGCTCAGACGCGGGAGGATGAGCTAGCTGCATGTGGGAAATATCGTCAGGCTGGGGTTGCGGTCGTGCCGGGGTCAGCGTACCATATGCCGGGGAATTATCAACATGGGTGGATGAGAGTCACGTTTGGGGTGGCGCCAGAGACGTTGGCTGAGGGGATTAGAAGGATTGAAGGGGTGTTTGGGGAGTTGAGGTAGATTTCTTACATTACTGGTTAGTTTGGTGGGCTAGTAGTATGAGGAGGCTGTACTGGTAGAGGAGGGGGTGGTGGTGAAGGGAACTAGAAAGTAAGCACTAGGAGAGTAAGCACAGGGAGGAGGGCTAAGTGACGGGAACGGTTAAGTGGGGAATACTGCACAGGAGTCAGGACGCATCGTACAATCATGTTGATTTTGATTCGTTTTAAAAAATCTATCTAACTAGTATCTACATTATCTTTTCAGCCCTCATGAATCAAACAGCGGCCCCATTGCAGGGATCCCTCGGCCCCGAAGCTGAGAAACAAGGGTATGGGTTAAGCTCCGATTGCTAATGACACAGACCATTTCAGCCTCGAAGCCGCGATAGGCTAAGCAATGGTCAACGACCCACGGGAGCAGGTCCACACGCCGACCTTGCTTGGAAGTGTCTAGTATCATGGCCTCCGGGTCCAACCGATGCACTAAGTCCAACACCCGCGATCCGTACGTTTGCTGCGGCGACCTAGTCTGCCACACCAGACGAATGGCAGGGCGACGACACGCTTCTCCTCCTTCCGCTAGAAATGCGAGACAGGGGCCGATCCCAGAGCCTGTTGCCACGATCACCACGCGTCTGAAGAGTCGCATCACTCGGGTGAACCCATACGGCTGTTCACCCCGGGTCCATAATTCTGTCGGGGGCTCGTTGATTCGTGCCCCCGTCCAGTCTCCTGCCCTGGATACCAGGACCGAACAGCCCTTGGCTGCGCTTGTCTTTGCGGTTGCCGCCTCCTCGTCGTCAATATCTATGCAGCGGGGCTCGTCCGGGAACGTGGCGAAGCTATGCCAGTCCTGCAGTGGGTGAGTAGCGAGTGAGATGGTTTTCCCCAACCGTGAGTCAGCTCCAGATAGGTGGAGACGGATGGCATGGGTGGAGAGCCGCTCTGCCTGTACGCGGATACGTCGCAGGCGTGTCCAGGGCTGAATGATGGCGATGACGGTGGTCAGGACGCACCAGAAGGCGGGGAGACGGACGAGGCTGGCCGCAGGGGACACAGAAATAGTAGCAGTACTAGGAGCGAGAGAGGAGTCTCCCACCACGAGCACCAGAAGACTCAGGAACAGCGCGACGACTAGCCAGGTGAGGAAGCGATGGGCGAACTCGAAGGAATTATGATAGCGGAGTCGGACCGTGGGATAGGCCACTGCTATGATCACAGCTAGCAGGAAGAGGACGAGATAGGCAAGGATCAACGTAATCAGAGTATGATTGGAGAGATGATGGGGGTGGCCCCGGACCCTGATAGCCAGCTGGGTCAGCATGACAACTGCTCCGACATACCAGATCAGCGCAGCCACGCCGCAACCGCTATGCACGCCGCCGTAATGGTAAATGTTGGCTGCCACACGACGAAGACATAGGGGTAGCCGGAGTGATAAGGAGCACATTATCTGAAACATCCCATTTACCACGATTGCCTGACGAGCCAAGGCGCTTGCTAAGAAGTTCGCTGCAGCAGCATCCACGAACCGAATCGCAGACCAATCTCTGAGAATGAAGTAGATCAAAGCAGCTACATTTCCGAGGAAGACAAGGGAAAAGATGTATCGGTAGGTACTGGGCCAGAGGAAGAGACGGGTGTCAATGCTCTGACGCGAAGGTGTCCCTGCTTTTTCCACCGGGAGCACAGAGACGTTGATGGGAAGGTTGATGTTCGTTGGCCCCTTTTCTGATTGATCGGGTAGCTGAATCGCCGGAGGAGGAGGAGGTGGTGGTACTGGAGTGGGTACATGCCCTGAGTCCATGCTGTCGTTCCTTATCATGTATGTAACGTTTCTCATGAGGAGGGTATAGATATCAATTAGTTACGAGAGATGAATTGCTCAGCTATATACTCCACTACGAGGCTGATATGTCCTTCCTTGACTGCTCTATTACATCCTTCTTGTAAGACTACTGTTTTTGGAGTGCGAGGGAAGAGGATGGAAGTGTTTGGTATGGGGGCCAAACATGTCCCAGGACGAAGTTGTAGAAAACGCAGAATTAGTGCGTTTGTGGTTTCGTTTTAATACTGACTGGTATTACAGAGTAGCGATATATCTACGCGATCGATCTCACGGTGTCCGTTTGGCACCAGCTAGGTAGGAGACCCACTTGGCTGTCAGACCGAAGCCTACCAGACTAGCCTGAGTAGTCCTAGAGGAGTCCGTTTGAGGTCCCCGCTTACTGCCCCTCGCTTGCAAATTTCCGGCCTTGCCGGATTCAAGGCTCGTCTGAACATGATGGGGGAGTGAACTAACGGGTTTACAAGCGTGTGCCAAAGGGGAGGGTGTATTGGTTAGACTAGCTACACACAGATACACACAGTCATGCATGCGCACATACAAAGAAAATTCACAGAATCTTGTCGAGAATCTCGCGTAGTTCGTTTGCCACGAGCTCCGGGTTATCTCGCTGGACAAAATGGCCGGCCCCTGGTGCCTGCAGAGGACCCTTACTGCGAGCAGGCTCAGTAAGCTTAGCCAATCCTTCGTTGAACCGATGCCAGTAAGGATTCATATAGACTTCCGTCAGTCTTGGCGGGGCGCCACCCATCTGTTCAAATTCGGTCTTGAACGCCTCAAACTCATGGCCAACAACCGTTACCCAGGGACCGCCGTCCGGCCCCTGCAACTTGGGTCCATCGCTATCCGGCAAAAGTTGCGCCAGGTTCTTCCGGCTGAGCCCCTCGCGACTGCCATTACTGGGATGAAATACCCGCTGCATGTACGCGCGAGCAGCACGGATCGCATCCACCGTCACCCCATCTGGCAGACTGGTTGGGTCGAAGCCAGGTGCATCAGGGTCCGGGTAGATAGAGACAAAGTCGGAGTTTGCCAGCACACTGTCCAGGAAGAGAAGGCCTGCCACTGTGCCGGGATATTCTTGAGCATAGAGCCGCACCAGCGCGCCACCAATGGAGTTGGAGACCAGCACGAGGGACAGACTGCCCGGGTTCAGATTGGAGATTCCCATTTTCTCGGACGCGATTTGAGTAATTAGTTGATGAAGGTCCCGGACCACAGTCAATGTATCATGGCCGTGCATGGGATCCTCGGTGTTGTCGTCGGGATCCCGGTCTGTGGTCTGCCCCTGACCGTAGCGGTCATAGGTCAGCATGGCGGGCAGTCCAGCAGCGGGAGGCTGTGTCTGAAGGCGTGTAATGGCCCCCTCCCAGGAGGTCTGTGGCAGGCCAAGGCCATTGACAAAGACAATCAGCACAGGCTTGGCAGTGCCCACAGCTGGATGGAAGCTATAGCATAGTTTGGCGGAAGGTTTGGTAGACAGTGACAAGAATTGGTAGGGAGACATTTTGGAGAGAATCAAGATGGCTAGAGGTACTCGGTAGTGGAGATGAAAGAGAGAAGGATAGTAGAACAGTGGTGGTCACTCTGCGTGGGCTTGCAGTGGGATATATAACTTGGGAACACCCCTCAAGAGAGAGTGAACGCAGAAGCAAGAAGGCAGAAACGTAAAACCGTAAGAAACTGTAAGCGTACCCTGACTTACCACGCTAGTACCAGCCCATACGGTGACGCCCGATGCTTATGTTGCACGAAGCCTCAGCCTCGTCTGTCTGTGCGCACGACAGGGTCCAGCGTCTCCACTCGGTCATCCTGCTTGCTATATTCTGTGCAACTATCAGTAGCGCGTGGGGGCTGAAGGCCATGAGATGGTCCGGTTGGACTCCTCCATAGGAGTTGTTCAGCTCCTACGTAGTGGTATGCAGCTTGGACCTGGATGTCAAGGATCAAAAGGCTTGCCTAATCCACCCTGCTTTGAGCCTCGTATCTCGTTTCCTTCACGCAGCTTAGTCCTAGAATTTTACCTCAATATTTTTCATCATGAATCCACCTGATGTGAACGTTGGTTACAAGCTGCTGGTGGGTACTACCGTTACCTTTGTAAGTGCTTGTGTGGTGGTGATGCTCCGTGCAGTGGCACGGATTCTCTATGCAAGTTTGGGTTGGGACGATTACATGATGCTGTTTGCGGTGGTGAGTGACCCAAGCTTCTCTAAAACACCTGTTCACAATTCATTATTAATATAAAAATAGGCTCAAGCATTAGTAGCCACGATATGTGATTTTCTTGCTGTTAATAATGGACTTGGACGTCACATGGTCTATTTGACCAAGAAGCAGATACCCCCCCTGCTGTTCTGGGACTATCTCGGGCAGGTGTTCTGTGTAAACGCCTTGACTTTTGCGAAAATCTCCATCTGTCTCTCTTATCTCCGTATCTTGAGAGGCTCACACCAACGCACTCTGCGCGTCCTTTGTACAGTCACGGCAGTGTTGGTATTTGCTGTAAACACAGTGGTTATTATATCCTTCTATGCCCGCTGCAACCCCACACATAAGTCTTGGGACCCATACCTGCCAGGCACCTGCTGGCCGGCAGCCACCGAGACGGGCTTGGTGATCTTGCAAGGATGTGAGTGAGCTCTTCAGCCTGCTTTGAATCAATAATTAACATTAGGCAGCATTTTCGGCGCTGACGGACTACTTCCTCTCGGCCGTTCCCATCTTCCTCTTCAAGGACCTACAGATCAGTCGAAAGAACAAAATCGTTCTTTGTGGACTCATGAGCTTGGGTGCTGTGTATGTCTTCCGTGATTGATTCCTCAATGCTTAGAAACCTCGTCGCTAACATCATTTTGGTTCTACAGCACAGGTATCTTTGCGACAATTCGTACGGTCGAGTCCGGAGAAAGTTTAACAGGGTCATCAGCTTCGGACTCAACATACACTACCGTCATGGGTCTGACCTGGGCTGGAATGGAGCGCAACATCGCCATGATGATTGCCAGTGTCCCTCCGTTGCGCCCACTGGCAGAGCCTGTCGTCCGGCTTACCAGTCAGACCTTCTCTAACCTGATGTCGTCCCGTCGCACCCAGAACAGCTATGAACTGGGCTCACAAGCAACAATACAGAGCCCCGGTCTCGGGGCCTCCTCGAAGCATTATGCCTCTGCTAAGCAGGCAGCACTTGCCAAGGATGACCGCAGTACGAGCCTCGAACATATCCTCCCACCTCAGGCAAACGCTACCTCGGTTGTTTAATGGCTCATTTCTGACTGAAAGTGGATTATAAAAATTCTAGCATAAGCACTATCTAATTCAATTGTAATCTGGAGTCGCTCTAGGCCGATTCGCCCCGTCAGATATGGGGAAAATTCGCGCATACCATATGTGTAATCAGTCTGATAGCTATCATTACGTAGTACTGACCAGAATAAAGCGTAACATACAGTCAGATTGGCCCCACAAGTGGAACAATACATGCTGTGTTAATCATCTGTAATACCCGATGCAGACCTGCCAGCCTTGAGTAAGACATCACTGCCACGGGCGAGTTTAACCACAATCATGCATGCATGCAACCCTCGGCTAGAGCTGTCAGCGCAGGACAAAGCATGGCTCAACCCAAAGTTGGCCCCCACACGGAGGGACTATCAAATTAGGGTAATACTAGTTCTGCTACTGGCTTCCTACCACTGTATCTTGTCGGAGAAGCTAATCGTATTCAGCCTGCCCCCCTCTTCCCATCACGAAAGACGAGCTTTTTCATCCTGCCTCGAGTAATCATCTCGTCTCATCAGAATCCAGCCTCTGCCGATCTAACCGGTGTAGCTCTGGGCACAGACGGGGTTGACACCGAGTCAGCCGGACTGGGAATAGTATTCTCGCAGAGTGAAATGATATAAATACGTCCTCATATCTTCTTATACTTCTCTCATTCAATGTAATAGTACAAAAGACAATCCCTTTCTTTCCTTCAATTATCCAATCCGTTTCATTCTCAGTCCCAATGGATGCCCTTCCTCCTGCTCTTCAGGCTCCAGTTGACTGTGGTCGACGCCTGCTGCCTGCTGTGCTAGATGAAGTTGCCATCAGTGATCCCGAGCGAGTCTTTGTCTCCGTTCCACGCAATCCAGAGAACGTGTCGGCTGGCTTCCAAGATATCACTTATGCCACCTTTGCCCAGGCCGTCAATAAGTGTGCCTGGTGGCTACGGGACCGGGTGGGCATGCCCACCGATCCTCAAACCATTCTCTACATTGGTCCTCTGGACATCAGATACATTCTTATCATTATAGCCGCCGCTAAGGCCGGTCACACGGTAAGCACATACTAATCCCCCCATGGTACGGCTCACAGCTCATTCCCAATCCCAGGCTTTCTTCAGCTCTCACCGTAATAGCCTGGATGCCCATCTGTCTCTGGTAGAACGCAGTGGCTGCTCGGTTGCTCTGCGGCCAAAGCAGGCGCCAGCCGTCCTCGACCAAATCCTGAAGGCTCGATCCATGAAGGAGGTGGATATGCCTGAGCTGGATTTCTGGTTCACAGACCTGGACCAGGTCAATCCTCTTCCTTTCACCCTTACTTGGGAAGAGGCTCGCTACAAAACCTTCTGCATCCTACACACCTCCGGCTCGACCGGTATCCCCAAGCCCGTCTTCGTTCCCTATGGTAGCTTGGCTAGCAATGACGCCCATCAGCTCATTCCCTCTCTCGGAGGAAAGCCCACCCTGATGAACTACCTGAAGGGGAAAAGATTCTTCCTAGCCCTGCCAGTCTTCCACGCCGCTTGCTTGACATTCGTCCTAGCATTCAACATATTCTCCGGCGTGACTGTCGTCCTCCCGCCCCCTGGTCCACTTACATCCGACGTCGCCAACGAAGTCATCACTTCCGCCAACCTCGACGGTGCGCTACTGGCACCATCACTGATCGTAGACCTATACAACAACCCCACCCATCGCCAAAACCTCATCAAGCACCTCAACCTCCTCTCCTATGTCGGCGGCTCCCTCCCCAAAGCCGTCGGAGACGCCCTCTCCACCCAAGTCAAATGCATGTCCATCATGGGCACATGCGAGACCCTACTCTTCCCCCTCGAGATGAACGACGACCCAGCAGACTGGGAATACGTAACCGTGAGCCCCTTCTTCGGACACGAATTCCAATCCAACCGCGATGGTCTATCGGAACTCGTCCTCCGCCGCCAACCCAACCACGAGCTCTTCCAGGGCGCTTTCTACACCTTCCCAGACAAGCAAGAGTACCGCTTCGGCGATCTATTCGCGCAACACCCCCATCGCCCAGAGTCCTGGGTATTCCGCGCGCGAACAGACGATATCATCGCTTTCACCACCGCCGAAAAGCTCAACCCCATCACAATGGAAAGCGTGATTGTAGCGAGCCCCAAGGTCAAATCCGCCGTCATCGGCGGTCAAGGCCAATTCCAGGCCTCGGTGTTGATTGAGCCATATGACTATCCGACCTCACCCGAGGAAGAGGAACAATACATCCAAGAGATATGGCCGTATATCACCAAAGCGAATCGCGGATGTCCCGCTCACGGCCGCATCATGAAAGGCTTCGTCATGCTCACCTCCCCGGATAAGCCGCTTCCGCGCGCCGGTAAGGATACCGTTCAGCGTCATGCGGTGTTTAAGCTCTACGCTGCGGAATGGCAGGCTCTGTATGATAGGATGCGTCCGCATGTCGCTGCCCCTGTCCCTACCTCTTCTTCTTCTACTACTTCTTCATCATCTCCCTCGCTCTCACCATCTACCCCTCCCCTCCGTCCCGACTCCCCCACCACCCCAAATCAGTCCGCATCAGCACCAGCCCTAACCACCGAAATCGAAGAAATCCTCCACCAACTCCTGCCCAAAGCCGTCGAAACAGCCGTCGAAAAAGCCATGCAGGGCGTTCTCACTCGTCTTCTGACAGGTCTCACTACTGGTTCTACTGCGCCTGCTCTATCCCCTCCTACATCTCCCTCCCCCTCCACCCCCTTAGTCTCTTCTTCCTCTCCCAAGACAGACTCCGATATCCCCAAACCCGACCTAAAAACCTTCATCCACACCCACCTCGCAGAAACATTAGATCAGCAACAAGCCTGGACCGACGACTCGGATCTATTCCAGTTTGGTCTCGATTCGCTGAAGGTCATCGAGCTGATTGGGGAGGTGAATAAGTTTCGGAAACAGTGGGATCCGAATGCTGCTCTGGTGGATCAGAAGGTGGTGTATGCGAATCCGTCGGTGAATCGGATGGTTGGGGTTATGGGTGTGTAGATTTATTTTCTTTCTTTTTTGGGGGGGTGGTTTTGTATCATGGTCATGTTGGGTTTGTAAATTGTTGTGGTATCTCTGTTGGAATCTATCAAGTACTTTGGCTGTGAGATCTGTGTCTCACTCACTTCATTTCATTTCATTTTGTTTTATGCCCCTTCGGGTTTGATAGGTCTATAGTCTACTATGAGGTTCTGGAATACTGATACGATTTTTCTCAAAGGCTTGAGTGTTGTGTGGTAGGCTGTTCAGAATGTGCACTGGGAATATCTAGGTAGTAGGTAGGTAGCTGGTGAGTATGAAATCCTCAAGGAGTATCATATTTGTGCTATAACCTATACCCCATGAAGGATTTGGTGAGAAAGAAGAAGAGGAGGAGGAGGAGGAGGAGGAGGAGGAGGATGTTGTGGAAGACAATTATAAACAATCTTAAACTAAGAAGATAGAATAAAAAGTATATACGCCCCTCGGTTCATGGTAGAGGACGAGAGTCAATACTTCATTCTGTAAGTTTGTGGGATTTGGGGTTACTTTATTTACGAGGGAGGAGTACTAGGTTTCGAAGGGTGAGTATTGAGAGTGGCTAATTTAAAGATTGATTATACTCAAGACCTGGTCATTGTGAGTCCGTTGCGTCCCATGAATATACTGTCTACAATTATACAAGTATCTTCGTAAGCCGTTAAATTAGCCTATACAACAAAGAAAAGCAGACGCAAACCCGGTCACTAGACACATAGATAAGAGTATATGAAGAAATGAAACAGACACCAAAGGTTATATCTACTATATGAAACTTTCAACTGTACGGAGAAGGGAAAGATAAGCCAAGTCCTGTCGTGTTGAATGTACCCGGGACGACAGATACAGGATTATAAACAACTCCAAGCAGATCGGAAGCAAAAGAAAAAATTGTTCAGGAAACTATAGACAAATCAAGCGGGACTCGCTTAGAACTGGTCAATGCAACCCCAGTACTGCTCAACGTCGTACTCGCCGGGGTCCTTCCACAGGTCGTTGGCGTAGGAGAAGAAGACGGACAGCTCTCCAACGGACTCGCGGATGCCCTTGATGGCGGTGGCCTGCTCGGTGGTACCGGGGACGGCAGCACCGTTGGCGTTACCCTGGCTCGGCCAGCCAGTCTCGAGGTTGATGACATCCATGTCGGTACAGATCTTCTTCAGGAGGGCGACCTCGGTGGAGGCGAAGGTACCGGCCTCGGCGGCGGTGGTCTCGGCGTTGAAGAAGGGGTGGATGTTGGCACCAAGGACGTCAACGACAGAGCACAGGGTGCTGCTGCCGTACTCCTGCCAGATGTCGACAGGCTCAGTGGTGGTGATCTGGCCAGTGTAGCCGGCAGCCTCGAAGCTGGACTTGCAGGAGGAGATGAAGGTGGCGAGCTCGCTGGCGGTGGTGTAACCGTCGGAGATGGCCTCGTTACCGACAACGATGAGGGTAACCATGGACCACTGACCCCACTCGGTGATGGCAGTGACCTGGTCCTGAGCACCCGAGGTGCCGGTGCTGGAGATGTAGACACCGAGGATCAGCTTGAGGCCGTACTTGCTGGCAGCGGAACCAACGTATTCGAGGGTGCTGCAGTCGGTGGAGTAGAGACGGATGTGGGTGAAACCCTTGTTGGCGATGGTCTCAATGTCCGACTCGACGGTGGCCTTGGACTTGCAACCACCAGAGTTGCTGTAGGGAGTGTAGGTCATTCCCATGCTGTTGCCGCTGGCGCTGACGCCAGAGCTGGCGGCGGCGCTGGAGCTGGCGACAGTGCTGGACTGGACGGAGGAAGTGACAGCGGCAGCGGTGGTGGTGGCAGGAGCCGGGGTGGTCACCACAACAGCGCTAGTGGTAGCGGCAGCAGGGGTGCTGGTGGGCTCGTTGGCGTTGGCGAAGGGGCAAGTGTAGGTGTAGTCAGTAACGGTGGCGGTCACAGTGATAGCGCTGTGGGTGTAGGTGCCGGGGGTGACCGTGGAGACGGTGGGGTAGGTCACGACGGTGTTGGAGGGAACGTAGGTGGTGGTGGGAGCAATGGTGTAGGTACCAGCCTCGGGGCAGACGTAGGTGGTGGTCTGGATGATGCTGGTGACGGTGGAGCCAGAGGGGGAGACGGTGGCGTAGGGGCAGGTGACGGTGGTCGAGGTCTCGACGATGGTGGTGACACCACCGTAGGTCTGGGTACCGCTAGCCAGGGAGGTAGTGGTGCCGGCGACGACGGAGGTGGTGTCGGAGACGGTCACGGTAGCCGCGGGGATAGTGTAGACACCAGTGGTGGAGAAGGTGGTGGTCTCCGGGGTGGGGACAACAGCCTGGCTGGAGGTGGTAGCAGCAGCGACAGGGGTGGAGGAAGAGACCTGGCCGACATTGCCGCCAGCAGCACCGGTGGCAGCGACACCCTCGGGGGTGGAGGAAGTGCCAGAAGCAGCACCGGCAGCACCACCGGTGGCACCACCAGCAGCGGGGGTAGACTCGCTGGGAGAGGCGTTGCCAGCAGCACCGCCAGTAGCACCAGCACCCTCGGCAGTGGTAGCAGCCTCAGCAGGGGCAGTCGACTCGCCGGGGGTAGCGACAACGGTGACGGTGGTGTAGCTGGTGGAGTGGAGGGTGGTGACGACGTCGGAAGTCACAGTGGTAGGGACCGCAGCGGGCACGACTGTGATGGTCAGTATATTGTCCACATCGCAAGTCGCATCAACTGGAATGTTGGAATGCGGGGGATAAGGATTGACTCACGGGTAGGGGTTCCCCAGACGGTGATGACCTCGGTGGTGCAGCCGCAAGACTCCTCGGGCTCAGCCTGAACGGCACGACGCTGGTGGAAAGAGTCGTGACCGTGACGACGCATGTGAGCGCCGCCATCAGCCAGAGCGGTACCGGCGAGGGCAGCCGCAGTGGCAAGGAAAGCACCCTTCATATTGACGGTAAGGGTGAAATCAATGAGGGGGGATCGGGAACAAATTCAATCGCAATGAATGCCCGCTAAAAGAGTGAAGCGGTGGTCAAGTTTGCAGAGTGAGAAGAGAACGCGGGAGAGGGAGGGAGGGAGGGAGAAAAGGGCACGCCGGCCTCTTTTTGATATCTTTCTCTGGGAGGGAGAAAGAGACAAACGATCTGCAAAACAAACCCGAGAGGGAAAACAAAAAAAAGAGGGGAGGGAGAGAGGAAAAAAGAAGAAGAAGAAGAAGAAGGAAAGGGAAAAGAGGCAAGTCTGGCCCAGCAGGGAAAAAGCCCCCAAGCAAACAAAAGGGGGCGGGAGTGGATGGATGGTGGATGGTGGATGGATGGATGCCAGGCACCCACTGGCCGCTATTGGACTGGATGTCCGCACGGCTCGGATAGCCTGGTGGAGTCGAGTCAGTAGTATTAGTTTGCACGTCGTCCATTCCCTTCTTGGGGGTTTCAGAATATCTTTTGTCCCATTCCCTCGATGCGGTGACGGTGACCGTTAGCTGCAATCCTGACATTCAGGGTCTAGCTACTATTTTTTGGGTCGATGGGCCATCGATGAGTGGAAGAGGAGTCAAACGACGTGTCTACTATCTACTGAGTTGTTCGACACAGAAACTGACCCCGGACATGGATGATTTGGATTAAGATTTTCCGATGGTGGAAGGAAAACTCTATTGCCATACGGGGGACTCCTACGTAGGCACCCCTCTATCACATCTGTCTCCTGATGACAGGGAACAATCCATCGTTGAGACGTGTAGTTATTCCGTATTCCTGTATGTATAGCATAAGGAATTCAGATAGTGTACAACAATATTCAAAGTAGTCACCACCATCTAGCAAAGTGGCAACCACACAACATCCAAGTGAAATGAGATTCAGCAACAGAGGCTGCTTTGTGCAGCTGCAAGGAACACTGGAAAAGTCAGGGATCCACCCCGCCTGCAGGAGGTGTTGTGGCTTTGCCCGATCGGGTACAGTGGCTGCCTCCACTGTCTGACTTTGTGGGAGATCATTGGGTGATGGCGAGCACCTTAATTTCCGGGGACCCACCGCAACCCGGATTAGCGACCAAAGGGCAACACAGCCAGAAATGAGCAAAAAGTCGGGCGTAATAATGGATGGCCCAGAGACCGATCCATGGTTGGACTCAGCCTCTGCACGGTTAATAGGAGAGCGTTATTTCAGGTACGGGGTCTGAAAGGCTGGATGAAACAAGCAGAGAGGCAAAAGCAGTGCAGCCAGCAGTCAGAAGGCTGAAGGCTGAAGCAGAAAGAGGCGAATTCATAAGAATAGAAACAGCCCCGGGTAACTTTTCTGTCTGTCTGACAGCCACCGTTCGGCTACTATCCGGTTACTATCCGGTTACCATTCCATTGCCATTGCCATTGCTATTGCCCCTGGAAATTACTGTCGGCTTACTGAGATCTATCCATAGTAATAATATGATCAAAATATCCAACATTACTGTACTGAGTTTATCACCCGGCGCAAGGTTCACTCCCTCCGCATCATCTCCTAGTCAATAATTGTCAATAAATCCATGGATTCACTTAGCTAACTATCTATCTTATACTCGCTGATCCATCTGGAGTTACTTGACTTTCACTTTTCACCGTCCTAGCAACCCACGCCGATCAGATCAATTCATTTCATTCGAGTGTTCCTAGTAAGTGTTTCTCTGTGGAGATGTCTCTCACTGGCACTCCAGCAAATGCCGAGAACCGAAACGAGGCCTGGCCTTCTTGGCTTCACCTCGACACTCACAGCAATTCTCTGTCTTAAATTTCCCACACGAGTCAGGGTCTGTCAGTGGCGGCCAAAGTCAACCCAACCCCTCGTGCTCACGCCTCAAACCCCTGACCACTCTGTCCATCACTTCGACTTACCCCAGATCAGATCAGATCAGATCCAGGATCCCTCAACTACATACGTACTACATAAGTACGATACGAACAGCCAAAACTATTGACTATTGAAACAACTCATGAAAATAGAATAAAAAACACACCGAACTACTCATAAATACCCATTAACCCTACAAAATAGAAATTGATCATCGTCCGCCCGGTCTCGACCGGTCAGTGCAGAGTCTCCTCCACTGCGGACCGATTTGCCCCTGACCAGGCTTGGCTTGAGCCTATCTGAGAGAGAAAGAGAGAGAGAGCGAAGTCGTTGAGCGCGCTGGTTTCGGAAGGCTGAGCTGAAATTTAGAGAATGTGTGTTGTCTTGGATGAATTTGGGCTAATTTTCAATAGTCGCGTTGGGGTGTGAGACATGATGGTGTAGTAGCTGTTGACCCCTGAATTTGGGGGTGAGGACCCTGATACTATTACTACGAGGGTATATAGCTGGGGCGATGACTCGTATTATTGTACTGCTGACTGACGGGTTCTGGAAGATTCGGATATTGCCGATGCTCGCTTATGAGTAGAGGATGATGTGTTGAGTGAGTGGTTGTGTAGCTACGAGATACCCTAAGTAGAGGATGGAGGTGTGGTGGGTGTTGAGTTGGGCTGACCGATCCGAGGAATGTGTCAGTTTGACGCCCACCCACACACCTAGAATCCCACATTCTTGAGAGTCAAGTTGACATGACTGACAGGACATATATAATTCTTCAATAATGTCAATAGCATCCCCTACATGAGTCCTCCGTACCCTGTACTCAACTCATGGTTGAGAAACCACATGGCTGAAGCCGACCGACCGGTCGCAAGTTACACAGTCCCATCCATCACCACAGAGCTTCCTCCTCAGAATAAAACCCAACCAACACAATACCTTTGAATAAGGGAACCCCAAGCCTTTATATATATATCCCTACATACAGTAGTACTTAATAACTTACCCGCCAACAACCAATCCTATTTCTTAACTGACGTAGTCCACAAAATCAACCATATCGTACCACCCACTACACTGCACTGCTGCGCCACATCTCACCACCCATCGGAGCACATCAGATCATGTTACTACCACTACCACTACTAAGTACACACCGGGATCATGCCACCCACCCCAACCACTACACAACCCAACCACAACCAAATTTGCATCCTTCGAGGAAAGAATCCTACAAATTGAGCATATCTAATTGGTCATCCATATCTATGGTATACCATCGCTCGGATCATCCGAGTCCCATGCACTGCACACGTGATGCCCTCTACCCCGGATACAACCACCCCGACGAGGAGGTGAAAGAGGTGAGGTGATTCGGATGGAGAGATGCCTGACTTAGTATTGAGGAGTATGGTGCGATGTAGTTTTTTGTTTCTTTGTTAGGGCGGTAATTGGGTTCCGATTGATGCCGTATACTATTACTGCCACTGCTGTAGGGCTTGGGATGTGGTGATGGGTATGGAAGTATATATAGTAGATGCAACCAGATGAAGCTTTCACTTGGATTCACCTCAAACAACATACAAGTCTTAATAAAGGGTCATCGAAACCATAAAACAATCACTACATTTATCACATAATATATCCACCATGAAATCAACACCTACTACATCCTCCGCCCGCCTCCAAAACGACTTTGGAGCTGATCTATGGGTGAAGAATCGTCCTAAGCATGTGCGTATACTATCTATCCCCATCCCCATATATCACTATATCTTTATATCCCTATATCCCTCTTACACATACACATACACATACCCATACTGATAATAATTGTATAGCACCCCACAGCAGGCCGCGGCCTCTTCGCCGGCCTCCAAGATACCAAAAACTACAATGTGGAATCAGGCTGGGCGAAGCGCAGTAATGCGGAAAGTCAGGGGTTTTTGGGGGGGTTGTTGAGTCGGTATGCATCGTACCTTTTAGGTTATTTGGTTGTTGATCTGTGAGTGTGGCTGCTAATGGATTGTTGTGTTGGGGGTAGGTTTATTGGGGGATCTTATAAGCCTCCTACTGAGTAGGGTACCTACTGAGTAGAGGGTATTGATGGATATGATGGGGTATAGGGTATGGGTTATGGTTATGATGGGTTGGTTTGTGTTTGGTGTTTGGGTTTGTTAGCGTTAGATTGATTATATTTATTTGAATTAAAGTGTTTTACGATATATTCAGTATACTACGCATGTGCACTACCAATACGCATGATGAAGTAGTTCATTGAACTCTTACAATAGACTAGATACATACTAATACTGCCTATTACTATACTACTATAAACATAAAACAAAGTCAAAAAGCAGCACATATCAATTAACCACTACCGTAATATCCCACCCCTACATATCAAAGCACAACTCCAGTACAGCCACCCCTACCTACCCCCCAAACCATCATAACTATACTATACTACAACTACATCCTCACCTACATCGCAGACTTAAGCAACGCCCCCCCATCACTCCCCACCCACACCCCACTCACAAACCCATCCTTCATACACCAAACATACGCCTCCGCGACATCCTCCGGCCTGCCCACCCTCCCCAACACCGTCCCCCTCCTAAACATCTCCTTAACCACCTCCCTCTCCTCCACCCCAATCGTATCAAATATCTCCGTCTCTACCGCCCCCGGCGCCACCACATTCGCCCGTATGGGCGCCAACTCCACCGCCAACCCCCTCACCAGTCCCCCCAGGGCACTCCCCGCCATCGCACCCAACGTCGTCCCCGGTACAGGCTTGGACGCCAACACCCCAGACGTAAACGTCATCGACGAGGTATGTTCATCCACCATGTACGACTTCGCATACTTGCCTAGCATGAGGGGCGCCAGGACGCGGAGCGTCTCGCTTTGCGTGTAGAGTTGTGGGGTTAGGTTGGTGGTGGTGGGGGAGATGGGGATGCGGGAGGGGCGGGTGCCGGAGGTGTAGATTATATGATTTATTAATACTCTCCCATTTTCCTCTTTGGAGGTGTTGGTTGTGGTTGTGGTGGGGAATATGGATGGGGATGTAGCGTAGTCGAGTAAGGAGATGATGGTAGTTTCTAGGGTCGATTGATCACTCAGATCATATGCCTTCCCGGTGATGCGAGAGGTGAAGGACGGGTCCGGGTAGAGGTGTTGGAGACGGGATATGGCCGACTGGACTTTTTCTTCCTTGGAGCTGGATAGGATGATGCTGGCGCCGTGTTCGAGGGCGGCGCGGGCGACGGCGAAGCCGATGCCCGAGGTGCCGCCGATGAGGAGGACGCGGGTGTTGGTGAGTTTGTTGATGGAGATGAAGTTCATCGTATTTGAGTTGGACATGGTGATGATTGTAGGGTTGTATGATACTAGAGTTCTTTTTCACTTGGTTAGTTGGTTGGTAGGAGTGCAGGATAGCAGGGGTTTGATCTTATATATAGTAAGTAGTGATGATAGAATAGTATAGTATATGTGTGGTATAAAATCATCCATGGTTCTGGTTATGTCCGCTAAGTCCGATATGGGGTTAAGCTTAGGGTCGGGCGGAGATAAGACTGTCGGAGATTATTGCTGCATTATTAATGTGTATGATGGTGTGCTAGCTATTCAGCTTGATGGGGGAGGGTGTATGGTCTGACAGGGCCACGTGGATGATACATGGGTATGCTGTCGTGGTGATGTGCTAGTAGTTACTTAGGGTAAAGCTTATTATCGACATATAGCCGTCTCTCAACACAGATACTACTTGATAACTAGTGCAGTGTAGAGGACTCACTACTTACTCTATACTAGTAATAGCCTTGAGTCAGATTGGACATCCAGACCGTCAAGTTATTCTCGGTCCTAAGGCAGCGTCCCCTCAGTACGAGGAAGGGAGTTGGAGGGGAGCATGGAAGTAGTAGGTATATTTCATGTTTGCAGTTGAAAATTTAGTGGCTGATAGATGGTTCTACATTGAAGCTGTAGCATTTCTTACTGGTCAGTTGATAGCCATTTGTAGCATGGTAATTAGTGACAAGCATAGTTACAGCCTTGAGTGGGATTATATGGATGGTGATATATGTCGATGCTGCCTGGAATATCTTTGATGATAATAGTCAGGTGAGGGTTAAGGCTACTGTTGATAGTTTTTAATTGCTCTGCATTTTAAGACATATCTGAATGACCTAAGTAAAGACTAACCCGTGTCCTACAAGATCAATATGATATAGGGCGTTGGCTATCTAAGATATAGTATATGACTGGCTATGCTCTCAGTGATGTTGACAGTATTCAAATGTACTCATTATACAGGTAAAAAGGATATCGAATTCTCAAGGTTTAGGCCACTTGCTTTGATCTCACTTATTATTCAGCTAAATCAGCTATCGAATAACTGTAAATATTTTGAAAACTGTACACTCTACTCCAAGCCAGCAGAAATAGATACCGTATAAGAAACACCTCTGTACATAACTCATATCTCTACTCTCCTGTCTACTCCCAGCTGTCAATCTTCATCGTGCCCTTCTCCTGCAAGTTCTGGTGCATCTTGAACGCCTGGAACAGCAGGTGAGGCTCATGGCCCATACCCTTCTTCAGACACTCAAACTCAGCCCGGTCCATGTAGTCCTGCAGGATGGGCTTGTAGTCGGGGTGAGAGCACTTGTCGATGATCACCCGGGCACGCTCCCGAGGAGCAAGACCACGCACGTCGGCCAGACCCTATGCTTGTTAGCAAAGAATTAAATTTGCTGGGGGGAGAATCCTACCTGCTCAGTCACAACCACGTCCAGATCGTGCTCGGTCTGGTCAACGTGGGTACACATGGGAACAATGCAGCTGACACCGGTGGGGTCGACCTTGCTGGGCCGGGTACTAGGAGTGTGCATGATACTGTACTTGGAGCTGCGCAGGAAGTCGGCCGATCCACCCAGTCCGTTAAGCATGCGAGAGCCCATGACACAGGTGCTGTTGGCGTGGGCATAGATATCAACCTCGACCGGAGTGTTCATACCGATGCAGCCCAGGCGACGGATGATCTCGGGCGAGTTGGACACCTGCTGCGGGCGCAGGAGCAGCTTACCGGCGTAGCGCTCCCAGTTGTCGTAGAAGCGCTTGAAGCCCTCCGGGGAGAAGCGGATGGAGGTGGCCGTGGCAAAGTCCAGGTTGCCACTGTCAAACAGGTCCAGGAAGGAATCCTGGAGCACCTCCGTCCACACCTTGAGGTTGGTGAAGTCGGCACCACCCTTGCTCAGACCGCCAATGACCGCGTTGGCAATGTTTCCAATGCCGGACTGGATGGGCAGCAGGTTCTCAGGCAGACGGCCGTGCTTGACCTCGTGCTTCAGGAACTCAATCAGGTTGGTGGCAATGGCCTGGGAACCCTCATCCTCGGGGGCGTTGGGCTGAGTCTGATCGGGGTAGTCAGACTCCACAATGGCCACGACCTTCTCAGGGTCGACCGGGATGTGAGGAGTACCGATACGGTCCTCAGGCTGCATGATCAGGTAGGGCTTGCGCATGGGCGGCTTGTCCGACATGACAATATCATGCAGACCCTCAAACGACGGGCTAGCCGTGTTGACTTCAATGATGATCTTATCGGCCATCTGGATCAGCTCCGGAGAGGCACCAACGGAAGCACCGGGGATGATGCCACCGTCCTCCGTGATGGCGGATGCCTCAATAACCGCGACATCCAAGCGGTTCTTGGGCTTGTTCATTGTGTACCAACCCTACCAACACCATTAGTCGCTATCCACCGAAGCATCCCAGAAGCATCCGATGAAAACTTACATAAACCAAATCCGACGGAAACATGCTCAGATGCTTGTCGAAAAAGTTGATCTGACCATTGTTGATACCCTTGGCAATCTCCTTACCGACCTGGTGAGGACTCCGACGGTCGATCATGTTCAATGAAGCCCAGCGGTTTTCTGTTTCCGCGCCGGAAGAGGCGCCGACGAACAGGGTGTACTTTAGCTTTCCCTCCAACTTGTTCTTCTCAACGTGGTCGGCCAGCGCCGTGGGAACTTTCCTGAAAACCGGGAACAATCTGGATTAGCCTCTGTGGCTGCCACGCGGGGACATCGGGCGCAACCTACTTGGGATAACCAACTCCCGTGAATCCGGACCAGCCGATATACGATCCATTGGGGAAGAGGTCGATGAGATCTTCAGCCTTGGCCAACCGGTTGAGATAGGAAGGCCGGCGAACACGGCTTCTTAAGAGGGCAGAAGCAGACATTGTGAGGGAGGGAGGGAGGGAGATGAGGAGAGAAGGACTAATTGTCCAGGAGAGATAGAGAGGGAGAGAGGGAGAGGCGAAGAGATGAGGAGTGGAGAGAGGAGAGAAAGAGGAATGAAAGGAAGATTAAGAGAGAGAGAGAGAAAAAGAACTGGGGAAAGAAAGTAGACGAAAGCAGACGAGGGTGACGGAGAGGTAGAAATACGGTACGGAACCCCCGCCACGTTCCACTACCCCGGTCTAGACGAAGGCGAGGAGCAGCGCGTCTTCGGGGATAAGGAGCGACTACTATATGGATCCCGGCATGGACTATGGGGGATCGCTGGGGATAGCCGGCTGCTGAGTGGCTGTCGATCGACCAGTGCTGCAGGAAGGGCATGCAGGAGGGTGTATATTACTCCGATGCTCAAGGTCGGAGCAGTCTAGACAGCCTGCATCCAGCTGGATGTATTTAAGGTCTTGCCAGCTGCTGGACCACCTCTCTCTGGGGCAGGGAGGGTCAATGGTGCTGGAACTGAGTCGCAGACTCTTCTACAGTGCAATGAATGGGTCTGACAGTGTCTTGTCTCAGTGAAAGGTGGGTTTCCTACTGATTTTTCCCTCTTGGTGTCTGCATCTTCAAGGGTTCTACTTTCCATTCATGCTGACGTCACGCCGGCAAACTCTCGGCCAAACATACTTAGTTCTGCCTCGTCCAGCGTTGCCTCCCTCACGTCACCTTGAACTCAACTGTTTTTTTATTCTCCCCGGGGAAATTATGAGTCTATTGACATGGGCGAATAATTTAATATCCATTATATACTCCTCTCTCAATTCCAATGCGATGAATGTGCTTCAATTGAAGAAAAAGCAGACAGCACCGAGATTCGTCCAGAAAACCGCCGACGGACTAGTCTCGGCCCGTATCGGTTATCTGCTGTTCGGCCACACGGAAGCTAAGCTGATCTTGATCTGTGCTACTCTGTTGCTGCTGTTTCTGCTGTCTCTCTGCTCGTCTGCTTCCAGCAAGCTTCCGCCTATTACTAACTACTACTGCTAAACCAACTAGTCTAGACTCATTTCATTCCGCTTCAATCCAATTCGATTCATTCAATATCGGTTGATCAACAACTCCCATAGTCCTAGTTACACATACACAGTGAAGAAGAATTTGAAATCGCAGCAAAAAAAGAAAAAAAGAAAAAAAAAAATAGGAGGAATAAGGAATAAAGAAAAAGAAAACATCCCAAAAGTTGACCCCGTCCCAGAATCACAATCCCCCCCGACCCCACGCCAGACAATTCTCCCCCTGCCGGTCGCAAGGCGCGCTCCAGTCCACCCCCAGACCGGTCGCTTCTCCTCGCTATCCCAACAGGCGGATTCGTTTTTCCAACAAGCAGAAATATTCCCATTCGTGCAACCGTAGAGACACTATGTACCGTTTATGTAGAGAGGAGGTCCCCTGTATTCGTCATACACATGCTGCAGTGTGGAGGCGCGCCGGCCCAAGCTATCCCCCGCAGAAGCTGACTTGGCCGCACGCTGCAGGCATGCGCTGTTCTATGCGAAAGCACTGTTCATTGCTCTTTCGACTCCACCGCAGACTGCTCCACATCAGCCATCTCCGTATCTTCCTTGTCATTCTTCGACTCGGTTTCGGTGCCTTCCGCCGGGACAGCTGCTGCAGCCTCTCCGTCAGAGCCCTTGATCCAGGACCGGAATCGCTGGTTCGATTCATCCACTTGATCCTTGCTGAGGCCATGCGCCCAGTGCGGGTTATTGACAAACTTCTCCGTAAACCGGTCCCGGCGTCGCTCCTTCACCGCCGCCTCCTCCTTGGCTACCTCCTCCGCCGCTTCCTCCGCCGGCGCCGTCGGCCGCCACCACCAGTCGTAGCTGCCGGGCTCGTACAGAATGTGATAACTGTTGGCACAGATGCGGATGATCAATCCGTCCTGGTGCACCAGCGGGCGGTAGTAGCGGTTGTACTCTTCCTCCTGTTCCAGCTTGGCCGGCAGGTTGCGCTTCAGGAAAGGCATGCGCATCTGAGAGAACGGCACCCCCTCGGTCGGATCCCGCATCGTGTACGCAGAGACGTAGTAGGACCAGCGCGCCTCTTGGCTCAGCTCCTCATTCTCCAACGTCGCATCCTCGGGCGTCAACAGCTGCAGCGTCGTCTTTTTGGTGGTAGGGTTCTAAGGCAACTCGTGTTAGATAGCAGTCTAAATAGCCCAAGATAGAAGCACTTACGTAGGTAATGCGATAGATGTCACCGTCCTTGACTAACCGTTCCACTTGCTTGCGGTACTGAATCTCCTGGTTGTGCGTGGTCTCCTCCTTGTCCCGCTCCTTAAAGAAGAGGTTCATAATATCCGAGCTGCGGTCTTTCGAGTCCCCGTTGAAGATCGCCCCGGCAAACTTGGATATCCCAGCAAACATCTTCTCCAGGTTGTACAATTGATATCCGCTCCGCAGGTAATAGCGACGAAGCGTCTCCTCCAGGTGAGAAGGCTCCATATCCCCTTTGATGACCTCTTCGCACATACGCACGATCTGCTGGTACAGGTTCGCCTTGGGGTCACAGTCGTAGAAGAACTCCGTAGGGTACTTGTCAATAAGGTTGAGCTCCTGCGCCGGTTTGCTCACTAGCGCACGACGGACATCATCATGAGCATCCTTTTCATGCAGCTTGATGCGCAGCAGCCGCGAGTAAAGGACCTCGAATGTGCGGAAGAAGCAGTAGATATTGAGGTTGGCGTACAAGTGGTGGGCCTTCTTCTCATACGTCTCGTTCAGGTTGTACTCCCGCTGTTGGTTGAAGTTACCCTGCCCGGGGTGCTCCATCCACTTCAGCTCAGCCACATCAAACGGCTCTGTCGGATCGGGAATCGGAGTCGACGGGACCAGAACAGCATCTGGCGTGCCATCGCGGCTGGCTGGCGTACTGCCTTCCTTGTCACCACGGCGTACCTTCTCGCTACGACGCTCAAGAACATCGCGGAGAAGGTCGATCTTCTTGCCATTGATGCCCTTCCGACTGCGCGGCGTTGAAGACTCCTCGGCAGCCAGACTCTCGTCGTCACCTTCATCTATCGGGGAGGCGCCACTCGAGAGTTCATTCATGTACACGTGGAAAGTGTCACGGTCCATGCCGAAGAATACGGGAACAAAGTCCTTGATGAAGGTCATCACCTTCTGTGGGTCGGCACCAAACCCAGCAGAGTTACGGTCGATGAAAGTAAGTAGCAGATGCGTGGCATCAATGATGACAGCCGGATCATCAAAGGTGAACTCGAACTGATGCTTGACGGTCTGATACCCACTCTTGCGCAGAT
Organism: Aspergillus costaricaensis CBS 115574; assembly: GCF_003184835.1. Taxonomy (NCBI): domain Eukaryota; kingdom Fungi; phylum Ascomycota; class Eurotiomycetes; order Eurotiales; family Aspergillaceae; genus Aspergillus; species Aspergillus costaricensis. The sequence continues at coordinate 390,784 of NW_020291808.1, forward strand.
TCCGGCTCTCCTCAAACTTGTTCTGGATTTCAGTATGGATATGCTTCGCCACGAACAGCTTCTTGTCAACTTGTTTGCTGGCAATCGCCTGGTGATCCAAACTACGCCAGTATGCCTTCTGCATCTGCTCGCGCCATATTTTATCCCATTCACGCTATTGCCAAGGTCAGTATCCACCAAGTAACAAATAATTTGCCTTATGTCTTACCTGACTCGCTTTCCACTCTTCACATTTCTGCTTAAGACGGAAAAGAACGATGGGCAGAACATGGGTTGGTCGCTCGAACATCTCCTTGATGATCTTCTCCCCACGTTGTCTGTCGTAGATCTTTTTGATCACCCGCTGGTAGATGGCCTCGCTCTGTCCGCCAAGGCCAGGCGGAAGCTTGAACGCGGCGCACTCGGCTTCCGACATAACGAGGAATTGCTGAACAATCGGCTCGATAAGCTGAATCGTCCGCGTGCACGCCTCAATATGGTGGTCATAGTCATGCCTGTCCTCTTCAATGCGATGCAGAGCATCTTCAAACTGGTTCTTACGGTGGGCAACGAATCCAGAGTCTTCCGACGCCCACGTGGGGTGAGAAGCCCATTCATCATTAAGCACACTGTAGCACAGCTGATCACGGCCACTGCAAGGCTTCTGGCGCTCACGCTTCGGTAAAAGACGATAGCTGGGCCCGAGGGACCGGCAATGAGACAGATTAACAAGTCCAGAGTCTTGTTTCGCTTTGACATCAATGATCTTGTCTTCTGGCTCGTCAACATGCATGAAGCGCTTGAACCAAGCCATCAGCTCCGGGTTGGAGCCAATGTAACTAGCCGCCCTTTTCACAAGCACATGCCTATCAATGAGGTCGGTGGAATACAGATTGCAGAGCTTCAGGAACTCGCTGAATGTCTGCTTATTGCCGATGTACTTCTTGACACGGTCAAAGAAAGCAAATTCTTCCTGAGTAGGGGTCAGGGAGAAGGTCGGCTGGATCGGTTCTGGCAGAGCGGGTACGAGGGTGGGAGAAACAGCAGGAACTTCTGCCTGGGAAGGCTTGGTATGATGAACTTTAGCCCTCTTGTTGGCATTACCAGCTTGAAGAGCTGGATTCCTAGCCTGCATATCTCCCATGCGCGCCGCATCCGCAGCCGAAGGGCCAGACATTGAGGAACCCATGGAAGATGGGGCGCCTGGCCCGTTCCGACGTTTCTTGCCATCCTTCGCAGAGTCCTTGACATTGAACTGGCCCAATGGGGGCATCTTGACGTCGCGGTTCGGTGTCTGAGAAGGAAGAGCATTGGCGTTGGGATAGCTCGGCTCGCCGCGAACATTGCTCATGGGAGCTGCTTCCTCGGCCTGACGAGCTGCGGCCTGCTGCTTTGCATGCGCTGCAGATTCAGGAAGAAATTGCTTGAAGTCTTCCAACAAATCGGGAGCCGTGTTGAAGAGCTGAGTAACTTGGGCATACACATCCCCGATTGGCTTGGATTCGCGCTGATAGGTCTGTAGTATTTCAAGGAACTGCTTGTAGATCTCAGGGGCACTTGCAAAGCGGTTCTATTAAGAAGTTTAATGTCAGCTGACCTAGCAACTAGATAACGGATAGCTTGTTTAGTACTCACCTTTATCTTGTTGACATAACTAATGGCATGGTTGAACTCCACCGGTCCACGCTTGGTCAAATCCTGTGAGCCTTGCAGCATGCCGGTGCCGACGCCCGCCAAATTGTTCATAGGCTGGGTCAGACTAGGACCCTGTTGAGACGCTGCTGACACCTGCAACAAGGATGGACGCGTGAGACCCGCAGAAGCAGCAGAGGCAGCACCTTGAAGCTGGGAAACTCCTCGCTGATCCTGCTGGTGAGCCATAGCGGCGGCTCCAGCTGCTGCTTGTTGCTCTTGCTGGGTTGGGTATTCAAAGTGATGCTCTTGAGCTTGACCCTGGCCACCTTGCTGTCCAAACATGCCAGGCCCCATCATGCGGGATCCAGGAGAGTATGATCCTGGAAGATTGCCTTGCTGCTGCTGAGGCTGGGGCTGTTGCCACCCAGGTCGAGACTGGTCATAGTATTCAGCGCGTCCGTGAGGACCCATGCCACCAGATGGACCAAGCTCGCCAGAAGAATCCAGAGAGTGTCTAGCACGGGGCATACTCAAGGTATTGGTACCTGAGGGCGTGGTCACTCGAATCGCGTCTGGGTTGTCCTCTGTGCCACACTCGATCCGATATCCAGGAGGCAAGAACGTGTTGAACCCTTGGATGAGAGCGGGGTGTCCATTGAAAAGAGTGGAAACCCGTTGGATGACTCCGGGTGTATCGATCCTGCTGTCAAGTTAGTCAGGCACGATTCCCGCGGCGGTATAACGCTCACGCTTGGCTCTTGAAGTCTTTCATGATATCTAAGAATCGGTTGTACACATCAGGTTGGTCGACAAAGCGAACCTTCACCTGATCTAGATAACTAAGTGCATCCTGTGACGGAATCGTAAGCCACGGCTTCGTGATGTGGAGCACTGATCCACGCGGCGTGCTGTAACTCACGTTCAGGATTGGCTGCTGGCCCTGGGCAAGTGCCGCCACATTGCCCGGAATCTGAGGGCCAGAGCCATTAAATCCCATCATGGGTTGGCCGGGCGGTCCACCTGGATGTTGCATGTATGACCTGGGTGTACCCTCACCATGCTGCATCTGTGGGCCGTAGATGCCACCAGGCCCTCCCGGCGTAGGCATAGAACCTTGCGGGCCATTTGACGGGTTAGACCCAAGATTTGACAGCAGACCATTGGGGCCGTGAATGGAATTTGGCACTTTCGAGGCCACCGGCTGATGGATAGGGATGGACCCTGTGTGGCTCTGGACCGGGTGGTGCTGCTGTTCACGTTGTCGCTCCAGCTGCTGTCTCTCAATCTGTTCGCGTTCGCGCTGCTCGCGCTCTCTGTGGGCCATCTCCTCCTGGCGCTGTCTCTCAATCAGCTCGCGTTCTCTAGAGTCTCGCTCGCGTTCCCGGTTGATGGACTGGGGCGAGGGATGTTGCATGGCTTGCCCGATACCCGGGAGCGAGTGACCAGCATTATGACCAGGAGCCGCAGGGTGTTGGCCGTAGGCGGGAGGCTGATGCGGACCAGCATGGCCCTGGCTCAGCTCCGCCAGGCCGGGAAGAGAGTGTCCGCCAGGTTGATTCGCAGGGTGGTAAGGACCTAACAGCAGCGCAGGGATCAGCCAAACGTCCGAAAACGCTATGTAAACCATATCGCGAGACAAATCAGGAGGGAGGTAAAAATCCTAACCAGCTGGAGGGGGGAGAACCGGTCCCGTGGGCTGCGAAGATGGGCCTTGCTGAGGCGGTGGGTTTTGGCTAGATCGCGAAAAGACACCAGTCAGTCATCGCGGTTGACAAAGACGCAACAGTGGCTGGAGAAGGCAGTGACATACCTGAAGGAGCCTAGAGGACGAGGTCCTTGGTTCATCTGATCCATCCCCGGGTGCGCTGGCGGGCCACCGGGGTGCCAGTTATCATTGCCAGAAGAGTTCATCGTCAGTGGCACATGAATAGAATGTTGACAGTACTGATACCTGCTCAGAGCACTAGGCAACTGCAGGGCAAAGGTGAAAGAAGGTAGTGAGCCTGCGGATGAGGGTCTCGCACGGTGGTTCCTCTACACACGGCTTGGGGTATCTCTTCCTCGAGCTGGATTTCACAGCGACATCACTGTGCTAGAGATTCTGCCAATAGCAGACGGGCAAGAAGACGCAGGAAGCCACGAAAAGACGATCAGCAGGAGCGATGAATAGTATCTGGGATAGAGGGAAGAATAAGAAAGCGAAACAAGAGGTGAAGAGCCAGCGAGCAGCAAATCCAGTAGGTGATGATGGTTTGCGCGCAACCGATCACGGATGGTCTCCCGACAGAAGGCGGAGAGGCCTTTGATGGCACTAACCCCTTTCCAGTCAATAGTGCCGCCCCTCGGGTCCATGATTTTCCGGTCGCGACAGTCACTGCAAGCTGATTGGCCCAACAGTGATGCATCCCCGTGGGTGTGGCCCCGACGTCATTGACTGACGGTCTCTTGTCTCTCTAAACTCTCGGTAACACAAAATTGGAGACGGTCCGAGTTGAACCTTAGTAGCTGCTGAGTGGCAGTGAGCTGTAGGTTTTTACTCCGCATCAGGTATGTTCGACTGCAAATAGGTCCGATATAAAGCATAATCTTTATGCAAGACATGTCTGTGTAACAAGTTGTGTGGAAAATTTTGGTTGTCTCCAGATTTTCGCCTACGCAGTACTTGGCATCACTCACTCACTATACTATATGTACCATCAACATGAATTAAAGAACTACTGCTGCTGCTGCTAAGAACGAACTCTCAAACTTCCCATAGATTCAGTATCTACTCAGGGGCACTAAGGTAGTAGTATCACCATCGAGTCCGGGCCATTTGGAGTCTTGCTCCATTGGCACCGGATGTGGATTCATCACGCCATAAGCAGTCAAATCGCCCGACGCCTCCCCAATAGGTAACAGAGACCATGGCCTCGTCACAACAGCATATTAGTTCAACAGGCGTCGGGCAGCCAAATGGACTAAGATATCCTCTGCAGGCTCCACGTTGTCTTTCTCTATATCAAGTTCCCACTAAACGCCTCCCCAAAAGACCACAGAACATCACAATGTTCCTCGAAACAGACAGGATAGAACGGACACCTCGTCCAAGGATGGAGAGAAGAAGAAAAATGGGCTAAAAGAGGAACGGGGGAACGACGAAGCACTTCACAATCAACTCCAACAGAAACAGCACAAGAAATGGATGCTTAACCGGAACTGGCAACTTAATTTTGGATTTGCGACTGCTGCTGCTAGGAAACCTTAATTGTCTTATACCTGTCTTATCTTTGAATCACATAATGACATGTTTGTCCATTAAAAATTATGGCCACTTGTCACATACTTACAACGCAGAGAAGACAAACAGCTGTACACGCATTAGGGTCAGTACATGTCCGATATGATCAAAAGGCGGGGTAAACGTACGTTATTTGTAGCAGCAATGGCAATACTATCCTCATAAGGATGCCAGCTCATGTGCAGGATCTTCTTGTTAAAGTCGATTTGATCCGCATCGGTCTCCTTCTTCATGCGCCCGCCGACGCCAACAGGGCTGCCTGCTCTGGACCCATTCTTCTTTCCATTCGCACCCTTGTTCATCGGCGTGGGGACGCCAACCTTCTTCGCCTTGAAAGCAGACTTATCCGCCTGCAGTACGATCTCCGTCTCCTTGCTAGGGTCGGTGGGGTAGATCATGAAGTTGTTGTTGTAACTTCCAGTCATCACGTTCTCCGCATCGCCCGAGAAAACAACCTCGAACTTGTCGAAAATGCTGTCATTCTCGTATGTGTCACACAACCGCGGTCGCAAGTGCTCGTGGATGGGGATCGTCTTGACGGGTTGCTTTTCCATGTTGACATCCCAGATCTTGACGGTCAAGTAATCCCTGGACACAATGTAGCGACCGTCATGTGAAAACCGGACGTCGGAAATGGATGATATGATCTCTGAAAAGAAGGAACGGGAGGAGGCATCCTCTTCTTGCTCGAAGACTATACGAAGGAAGCCATGTCAGAGGAGGGTTTTTTTGCAGACAAAGGGGATAATCGCAGAACAACAACACGTACGCTTGGAATGTTCATCGCACAATGCTCGCTGCCGCATGTCGGCCAGCTTGATTGTGCCCTTGGAACTGGCATACATGAACCAGTTGCAACTTTGCGGGTGGAACTCTGCAGCCGTGATAACTTCCGTGAGCTCCTCCATGTTCGCAGGTTTGATATCCACAATGTTAAAGCTCTGATCCTGAATATTAAGGTTCCAGAGGTTGATCCGAAGATCGTCGCTGCTGATAAACGTCTCGCCATCACTGTTGACGGAGATGCTGTTAATGTGGTATGCGTGTGCGTTAGCGTACGTCCGCCGAGGTACAGCCGCTACAACCGTGTCATGGTGTGTCATGCGGGGCAGCTTCAGCATCGAGGGATCCTTGAACGATACACGGGGCGCACGGGGAGCCCCTCCACCACCGACACCCGCAGGAGTCAGTTCACTCGAGAGGTTGTTCTCTGCAACAACCTTCAATGACTTGTCAAAGACTTTCCAAAGCTTTATTGTCTTATCGTTGGTCGAGAGGAGGAAGTGGGAGGCATTTTGCCGTCTGCACCACTTGATTTTGTTGATCTTCTCTTCGATCTCCAAAGATTTTAGGTAGTCAAACTCCGGCTCGTGCGATTGGAATTCGGTGTGAAATTTATATTCGCAGGTTTTTTTCTGACAGACTGTTAGAAACGTCTGTCCTGAGGACATAGAGAAGGCGAGGGCATTGCTACCGTTTCGTTTCTCTCGAATAACACCACTCGTCCTCCCTTGTCACCCGTAGCTAGGTAGTTTCCGGTGTGGTCAAACTCGACGGTTGAGATGATATCCGCTGGCGAGCGAGCGAGCGAGCAATGTTAGCCGGCTCTGAAGGGATATGGTGCGGGGTTGTAGAGCGGGAGCTCAATATTCAGGAATATGAGGTGTTTAGACATACCTTCCGTAATATCTTCCACATCTCCCTTGTCACCAAAACATCTAGAGAATGATCAGCAAGAATCGGATACTGCGGGCAAGTCATTTCCTCGAGAACGGGCGGACATCGCAGTCCCCCACAATATCCCGACACCCACTCGATCCTCACCCGAATGTAGAAGAAAACACGACAAAGATCGAAAGTCGGCGCATCCACCGGAAACAACTAGCACCACTGCAGCACAGACATGCAAGGGATTCTACTCACTGGGTGAACTTCCAGGTAGGGGTACCTGGTTCCCGGTCTACCATTTTCTTTTGCAATTACCCTTTGTCGGGGTTGTCTATCAGCGACCAAGAAAGGAAGGGTCTAGGGGCCACAAATCGAGAATCTCGTTTGCGACGGCTAAGGCGGGGTCTGCAGATAGCGATTTCGTGCTGCGATAGATTCGACCTGAAGAGAACTTTTTTTTCCACACGACTGTCTAATTTCGATCGAAGCGAAAAGAAGAGGGGTAGCGGTGGGAATGACGGACAGGCGGCGAGGAATCGAGATCGGAGTGAGCCCCAAGTGGAAACAAGGAAGGTCTGGAATATCCGACTAGGGAATGGCAGAGGCGGAGAGGGGGAGGAAGGAAGCAAGGCCGCAACGTCCGACAGCAACGTGAGAGGCGGAGAACCGGGCTGAGTCACTTGCAGGCTGGAGAAGACGAATGATTGACAGCCAGGAGCTGATCAGGATAAGAAGAAGAAGAGGAGGAGGAGAGTGTAGTTAAATGGTGGGGGGTGGGGAGAGAGGAATTTTGTTTTTGGTCTTTTTGGTTTGTGACTTTGAAGTCGGGAAGAGACACCCTTCTCTTCTTGAGGATTTGAATAAGTGGGTTGTGTTTGTGTTAGTGTCTAATAATAATGGAAAACCCAAAGACAAGCACAGACCAGCCGTACTAAAAGACGACGGTCGGTTTGAAAAGGGTAGAAAGAAGGAGGGGGGAGAGGGGGGGGTGGAGGGGAAGAGTAGTTGAGGGCGGGTAAAGTGGGAGGGAGAAGAGGATGACGATGATGGAGCGAGATGGAGGAGAAGTGGTGGAGGAGGAGAGGGAGAGAGAGAGAGAGAGAGAGAGAACTGATGTGGTGGTGGTTGAGGTGAGGCGGTGGTTTGGCAAGACCCGTTCAATCGGTGGTGGGGAGCAAAGTGGCTGCCCGTAAACCCACACGCAGCATTCAACCCAACCTTAGTTAACTCCTCCGTACTAGTTAACCTAACCTAACTGTGCCGGGCGCTGACATCAACCACTGTCCCCCTCCATCGCAACCCATTGTGGTTGTTCTGCTTCTTATCTGCATCCATTGTATAATGCATGCCCATACTCCTCCGTGAAGGACCTTCTTCTGGTTTGAAGAAAGGCACTCGAAAATTAAGTCCATAATTGACCTGGTCTTCTCCCTCGTCTTTAAGGAATAAGATTGTCCTTGCGGTTGCCTTTTTGTTGATCCAGCATGAAGCTCGCCTAACAAGATATACTACTGACCACTATTGAGGCCAACAAAGGATTGAGGGGCTCACTGGTAGTTGGTAGGAGGTGGATCTCGGTCGGTTCATATACACAGGAGCCAGGAATGCGAGGAATATCTTCATATTGAGGAATTAACCCTCCCAAGCCCAGTCTCTGCCACTCATTCTTCAATACTTACTAAACCGTTGCAAGCTTCATGGTTCCTGCCGCGTTGCCTGGAATCTCAGGACTCCCGCACCCTTTCTGGCCTGAGGCTCCCTCACATGCACGCCTTCCTACGGATCCCGACTCCCTTGGGCCGAACAACTAATCATTCTCGTCCGGAATATCGACAGGAAAAGTTACTAGCCTCTCTTATCTTTGCTTTTTCTACTCAATCTGAAATTTCTCTTTGAATTGTTTGTACTTGTCTTAATGTTGTTGGCGACCTGGTACTGTACCTCACTGGCAGTAGCACTGACTCTCCCCGCCCGCCATGTCCGACCAGAAGAAGCGGGGCAGTGACGACAAGGTCGCAAATACTCACCGCAACGAGACCAATTCCTCCCAAGGTACCAATGACCGTCCGGAGAGTCCTTCTCTAGCTACTCGAATCCAAAACTCAGCTTCCGGGCTTGCAAAGAATGTTTTTTCCGCCCCTGGCTCGTCCGCAGATTCCGCTCAACTGCTCGCGGGCAGCGGTAAGGCCGGGCACTCATCGTCACACTCGGCGCTAGCCGCAGCCCAGCAGTACACAGATACTTCTACTACTTCTGCCTCTTCCTCGACTGGGAATTCTTCACTACCTGCTCCTGCGGAAACATTTCGCTCATCTTCTACTACGCAACAGGGAGGGTTTCAGCTCCCTCCACTCTCGGAAGATGAATTCCAGCGTACTTACGGCGCGGAATCCCTTGTTGGAAACAATGACAGCTTCATTGCAGGTCTAAGCGCGGACGAAACCACCAGCAAGGGGAAAGGAAAAGGAAAAGCAAGAGATACATCAACGGACCCACTCTCCAGCGATGCAACTAATCCAATCACACTCGAACAAAGATTCCTACCCGACCGACCCTCTCTCCTCCCATCCGACGGCGACGCAGTCGTATCCCTCCTCTCAGACCAGACCTTCGATCCCGAATTCCCTCCCACAGCCGACGAGCCCGCCGAGCTCGTCGAAACAGAGCTGCTACCAATGCAACTCACGGCCGAAGAAAAAGAAATGATCGAGTCCTTCCGCCGTCTCACACCCCCGACATCGTCCGGCAATAACACATTGACATCCCGCAGTCTAGTCCCAGATATTGGCGACTTTCTAGACACCCTCCCCCCAGAAAGTCATTCCGACGTAGCCACCCTGCGAGACACCGTGCTGACGGGTCTCCCCGGCGCAGCAGACTGGCTGAGTGTCGAGGACCGATACCATGACGAAGTCTGGGGCTACCTGCGCCCTACGCTAGAGGCTGCGGCCAAGGAACTGAAATCCAATAAGGAGTCCGGAAGCACGGAGGAGGGGCCTGCCGTGCGACGTCTGAAGATGATCTTGAGGCACATGCAGCAATGATGACCCGGATTTGCCGAGGACTAGTTAGTACTCCCGGCTTATTCATATATGTTGATTGATATATTGTATTATAATGATCTGATCCGGTAAATGGATCACTGCCGCGAGGATATATATACATATACACATGTTCTATTCTGTCTTCACTGATCATGATATACTACTAGTACTGGTATCGTTGCAGCTACTATTTACTAGTTATGTGCTACTATCATTACCAATGTCTTACAATATCTGCTGGTGACTGTCTAAGAACAATTGAATAAGATTGTATCTTACATACTAGAGACAGAGTGACTCCTGGAAAAACAACGAAAACTATTCATCATCACCAAGGACGTGTGGACATGAACATGCTCGACAAATAAATAAAAGACAAAAATGGGTATGTGATCTCTTCCGGGTTACTTTCTCTTTCCCCAACGTGTATATCTCCAATTCTAATTTTCATGGAAATGTTTTTACAGCTCAAGGCTAGGGGTCTGGCCCTTGACACGGCCAATCACAATGTGACCAGCGTACTTAGGGATGACCTCGTCGTCGTGGAGCATGGCGAACTCTGTAATAGAGGGGTAAAGTTAGTATATATATTTCGGTGATGGGATGGGACAAAGTTGTGCAAGACATACCTTCTGTGGCATCGCGGCCCATGAAGTTGAAGAGAGCGTTAGCTCCACCGGGGTGCTCGTCGAGCCAGTTGGTCACGTCCAGCACGACACCCTTGACGACAATCCACAGGTCGTCCTTCTTGTTGTGCTTGGCGATCTCCTCCATCGAGTATTCCTTCTCGGGAATGCTGAACTTGGCGGGCTCCTTGGGCTTGGCTGTCTCAGCGGCACCGGCAGGGGTGGCAGCCGACTTGGCGCCCTGGGCCGCGGCAGCGGGGGTTCCAGCACCGGCGGTGACCTGGCCGCCGGCAGCACCGGAGCCGCCCCATTCGACGGAGATCTTTCCGGGGGTGGATGGGTCGATGTGCAGGGAGATCTGGCCCAGACGCTGGGCGGCCGTGGAGGCACCGCCGGAGAGCAGCTTCTGGAAGAGGTACTGGCTGGCACTGTCACCCGCAACGCGACCGTACACGACACAGCCCAGCAGAGAAGAACCACCCAGACGGTTAGCACCGTGGACACCACCAGCCAGCTCACCACAGGCGTAGAGGCCGTCGAAGGCCTCCTTCTCGGAGTTGAGAACCTGAGCGTGCTCGTTGATCTCAATACCACCCATGGTGAAGTGCAGGACAGGCTCCATCAGAGCGACGTGGAAGTCGTCATCGATGCTGAAGGGCAGGTTGTGGAAGAAACGCTTGTTCCAAGGGTCCTTCTTCTTGCCCTCGGCGATCAGGTTGTAATCGTCGAAAGTCTTCTTGAGGGCAGCCTCGCCGCAACCGATCTCCTTGGCGAGCTCCTTGCCGGTCATCTTCTTCATCAGACCACGGCCGGAGTAGTGGCGGGTGTGGAAGTCCAGGACATTGGATGCCTTGCTGTTGAGAATGAGACGGATGGGCCACTTGCCCTTCTCTTTCTCCTTCCACATCTGTCCCGAGACATAGTCACGGTGACCCAATTCATCGGAGAACCGCTGGCCGTCCGAGTTGAGGAGGAGACCACCCTCACCACGCAGGGCTTCAGCAGCCAGGAACTTGAACTTGGCGGTCGGGTCCTTGGGGTCGACAAGACCCGTGGGGTGCACCTGAACCTTATCCATGTCAATGCCGTTGGCGCCGATCTCCATCAGCATCTTCTGACCATCACCAGTGGCGTGAGTGCCGTTGGTGCTGGACAGACCGAAGGTGTCGGGGCGGTGCTGCTTTAGGAGCGAGCCATCACCGAAGTCAGCAGCGTAACCACCAGTGGCCAGAACGACCACACCCTCAGCAGTATGCGTCTCGCCATCGTACTCGTAGGTAACACCGGTGACATTGTTTCCGGACTTGTTGATGGAGGTCACACGGGCCTTCTTGATGATCTGAACACGGTCGGGCTCAGCCTCGGTGAGCTCTTCTAACCGTTGCATGAGGGCGTATGTGATGGCCATTCCCGGGAACTTGGCATCGTGGCCACGATGCGTACGGGGCTGGGAGTGACCGCTGCAGAAATTAGCATGGGTTGCGCGACAACAAAAGTGTAGATGAACAAGGAGAGCGCAAGACTTACCCTAGCCGGGAAACAAGGGTGAGATCGAGGTTGAAAACATCCTGCAACCACTCGACGGCAGCGGCAGATTTGTATGTGAGGACCTTGATGAGCTCGGGACGAGCCTTATCTCTGGCCGATTTGAGGGTATCATCGTAGAATTGCTTGACGCTGTCGGCGATGCCCAAGTCGACCTGGGTGCGCGTCAAGGCGCCGTTAATGCCGGAAGTGGCCTTGGTGGAGTTGCCACCAAAGAAGGCTGTTTGGGTCAGATCCCAGGTCCTTATATAAACAACAATAATGCGACTGCAATTATCGCAGGAATTCTGGGGGTTGTAAACATACCCTGCTTGTCTAGAACGAGAACATTTCCACCGTTAAGGTAGACGGTGTGGGCGGCACTAAGCCCGGACACTGAGAGACGAGGCAATGGTCAGCAATGCGGGGAAAGCTATTTCCTGGCGGTGAAGATCAACTCACATCCACCGCCGACAACAATTACTCTAGGGGCGGTTGCCATCGTTGTGAGAAGAAGATGTAGGAGGAGAGGGTGAGGAAAAAGAAATCAGAAGATGAATATGGGGGAAAGAAAAGAGATGAGAGAAGAGGAGTTTAAAGGGTCAAAAAGCAGGTAGGAACAAGTAGATCTTTAAGCAGCAGGAGATCCGGGGGAAGAAAGAGAGAGAGCCAGGGCATTCAGAAGCCGACGGGGGAGAGAGACTGAGTTGCTCACTCGGCCGAGGCTCATCTTTCTTTCTTTCCCCCATTCAATTTCCAACTTGGTATGTACCGTACGATTACCGTTCTATGACCCCCCTCTTCTTATCCGTCTTCTATCTTCTACTCTCCCTTTTCCGGTCCGGTAATGTTCCCTTTCTAATTTTTGAGGACTCATCAAAATGTCTAAAGTGGATTCGATGGGTCCTTTCTCTTGTCTGTCTGTCTGTCTATCTGGCCTGTGCTTTTATGACTGACTGAATGACGGGTTCTATAACTAGTTTATAGAGAATAATAAGTAGACAGTAGACATTTGATCTCCTCCCCTGTCTTTGATGACAAAGTACTAGTGAGTTTTCCAGGGACCATCACATGCAGAAGTTGTCCGTCACCAGGAGCTGCAAGCTGACCCCTGCGGTAGTCTTCCCATGACATACTATTACTACCACTACTAGTACTTTGATGGCAAAAAGAAACTAGAAACTCTCCCTGACTTTCACATGCCTCGAAATCCAGAAGCAACCTTCTCAGCAAATGAAATCGTAGGCTTAAGTCAGCGCGGCACGTCATGCTCTTGGATTTAAACTCTCACCCCGGATTCAAGATTTCGTCTCAATTTTGAGATGATAGGTAAATCCATGATTGAAATTGTATCTATGTAGTGACTTGAATGTAGCTCCCCTCTTAAAGATATTAGTGTTGTGGTCTCAATATATATTTACCACAGGAATAAACATACCTACCATCAATAAAGTCCATACTATCTATCTACTATGCAATACACCCTATTCAAGGTATCAAAAATACCGCATACATAACATACACATATCCATACAAACAAAGACAGGGTAGACACCCTGAAGAATGCAATGTTACCCCAGGTGCCTGCCTTGAATATTTACCTCGGACCGAGTAACCCCATCTACCATCCATCATCACCACACCACCGACCATGATCTCAGATCAGCCCATAAACCCTACTCACTCAGTATAACCCCTGAAGACCATAATGCTACGTAAGCATACCTTAAAACAAGCATTAACATACAACACATACACACATACATACAAACATACACAGTACTCCCCACATACCAACAACCGATCCCTCTCCCCCGTCACCTGACCCTCCCGGCAATTGACCACCACCTCGCATTCCCACCAATCAGCATCCCGTGATTGAATTCCGACGACTCAACTACGTAATGACGTAGATCCGTCGTTTATTGAACTTGCCGTTTTTGGAAGGTTCGATTGCCGTCGCTTTTTCTTCTTTTATTTTGTAGGGGTTTGCAACTCACTAACAGACCGCGTTCTGCAGACATCTTGTTTGTTGTCTACTGCTTAAACATATTAAATCTGAGATTTGTTCTATTAGCGTCGTATCGTATTTATGTGTTTATGTATGTATGTAACTGGTCAGTACAGGGTTGACGGGCGGGCGAGAGAGAAAGAGAGTGTGTGAAGTTTCGGGAATAGATACCCCGAACGACTCAGTAAGCTCTGAGCATGAAGAACTCTCGGGGTTATTATTGGCAATGAGATACACCGAAAAGCTGTGTATGTTTTTCGGGTTTGCTTTTGCACAGTGTAATATATGGACTAAAATGGTCTAATTAATTTAGCATCGTAGAGCTAATTGTATGATGTCGTAGTAGTAGCCATTCAGACTATAACAATCTAGACACACTGTCTCGAAAAAGCAAACTATTTTGTTCCATAACTCACCAGCTACTAGTCCACCACCTCGCTAGACATCTCTGCTGTCCCTTCATCAAGCACACCACTATTCGGATTCTAAAGCTTAGCCTTGTAATGCGCTACCATGCGATCTGCAGTCATAAGCGCCAGCCCTCCAACCGTTCGTGATTTAGCAATCTCAGCCACACTAACATCGAGATTCATATTCCACCGCACCCAGCTCTTGATATCGAGTGAAGCAAGGGAATCAGTTGGCATCGCCCATTTCATGTCCTTCGTCGAGATCCTGCGATCCGATGAGTGACGAGGAAATCAAGCGAACGGTTTCCTGTATAATAAGGCTGCGAGATTCTTCTATGAGCATGATATTTGGGTCTCTGTCTGCTCGGAGGGCCAAATCTCTGAGAATGTTGCTTAACTGGATTCACCGGGTCGCTCAGAGGAAGGAAAATCGATATTTGCGTAAGGCGCAAATCGAGCGTCTTGACTATGCCATAAAAGACGGACCGACGCATCGGAAAGTGGTCTGGTATATCCAAGCCCTTCAAGACCTCATCTTCATCCAGAAGCCATGTACCAACAGCTTGCATTGACTGTAGGAGGTTTGGTTGTCGGCTGATCAGTCCGACTTCGCCAACGGCTCCTAGCACCAAGACTGAGGATGGCAGACCAAGCTGGCGACGGTATCGTGAGAAACCTTCAAGGAACGTGTTTGCAGCTGCGAGTTGGTCTGCCCGGCGTTGCCACAAAGTCCAACTACAGAGCTAAATAGAACGAAGAATTCCAAATCTTCCCTTGAGACCGCCTCGTGCAAGTTCCATGTACCCTGGACCTTGGGGGCCATTGATGCCTGCCAATACTCATAGCTCATTCCGGCAAGGACGCCATCCTATACATAGAGTAATCAGTGCGCTTTCCATTATCACCTTGATGGCCAGAACTCACTTTCGAGCACAGTAACATCTGCAGGACTCCCTTCAAAGGTGATTTGCATATCGTAACGGCGTTTTATACGTCCGCAAGGCTTGCCACACTACCCCTGACACATTGCACATGGCACCCTGCAGCCTCGAGCTCGCATATAAACTCCTTATCGTCCTCAGCAACTCCTGCGTTTCGAGAAAGAAACACTAGGTGACGTGCCCCTCTCTCTACCATCCATACGGATACTGCTCGTCCCAATCCTCCGAGCCCACCCACCAGAAGGTAGGATGCATTCAAGTGAAATGACACCGACCTTTCTATTATCGAGCTGGGCAGCTGGTTGGAGCTATCAGGCATTCTTACTACTATCTTGCCAATATGGTTTCCTTGCTGCATATACCGGAAGGCTTCTGCTATGTCGCGGGCTTCGAACACTGTGACCGGGCGAATAGGAGCAATATTGCCCTGGGTATATAATGCCGTGAATCTATCAATTACGCTTTCTGAAGCATTAGCCTGCAAAACTAATGAAGGCCTGATGCTTAGAATACTGACTTGTCATATATCACCCCATTCTCTAAGAATATCTGGAGGAAGTCGACACCAAGAAAGGCACGGTTTTGGATAAATGGCTTTAGAGTGAGCATGCTATTGAGGAGAAAGTCCCGCTTCCCCAGTTCAACCATCTTTCCAAATGGGGCAACACACGCCCACGAGGCATGCAGTAAGGGCCCAGCAAGCGAGTTCAGGACAATATCCACGCCGCGTCCGCCTGTTGCCTCTAATACGGACTGAAGAAAGCTTGTGCTCCTGGAATCAAATATGTGAGAAGAGGGGATGCCCAATTTATGCACGAGATAGTCCCTTTTCGCTTGAGTCCCAATGGTTGCATATATCTGTGCTCATTCGTTAGGGAAGACAGGGAGTAGTACTTCTCGCCTTACATACTTTGGCACCATGTATCTTGCATATCTGAATAGCGGCTAGACCGACACCCCCACATGCAGAGTGAATGAGAACAGTCTATGTACTATTATCATGCCGTCATACAATCCAAGAAAAAGGGCATCAAAACAGAGCATACCTGATCTTTCTGAACCCGTCCCACGTAGTCCAGCGAGTAAATTGCTGTTAAGGATACCAGTGCCATGCCTGCCGCATCTTTCATCGACAGCCCGCTGAGCAGCTTTCTACAGTGTTTCTTATTGACGACAAAATGTGTGCGAAGGATTCCAGGACTCACCACTGACACTTCATCACCGGCCACAAGGCCGGTGACACGCTTGCCTACTGGCGAACGGTTCCACTTCCCTCTAGTCCCAGCTCATTTGTACTTCCAACATAGCCCAGAGTGGCCAGTACATCCTAAAAGCTGTTACTTATATGCCAGCGGTGTAGACGCTAATGAGCACTAACCCTGTAATTCAAACCAACATACTGTAGGTGAACCTCAATGTCATCACCACCCAGGTCCTCTTCGCGATATTCCAACCACTTCAGACTGTCAAGCAGACCAGCCTTACCGACATGTATCTTCTTGGGATATCTTCCGACTCGGGGATGCTCTTCTGATCCCCAGGTGGCCAATAAAATTGGCTAGTGTATATGGTATTCTCATGGAAGGCAAATTCGTAATCCAGATAGTCACCTGCCACATCCTTGGACTGTAAGAACTTTTGGACAATCTTCTCTAGTGCATCTGCAGTATTTTGCTCAAGGGACTCAACCTCAAGCATGTATATATCAATCAACAGCTCTTGTCTCACAGATCACACAAAGCCTTGCGCAAGACCGAAGTTCGGGTCTTCACTAGTGACTTGCGTGCTCTTCGTAACCCATAGTGTGACACACTGACTGATCTGTGCTAAATAATCTCTTAATGCATCATAGTAGGCCGCTGGTGTAAGTTGCTGGGAGTTATTGTCACAGTACAAGTTGAGGAATACTGTCCAGGCTAACCGCCCGGGCACGTGACCCCTTTGGGGATAAAACCTGCCAGTTTTCAGGACTCTGCTTGTAGCTTCGAGCTATATCTTGTCTATTATCCTGTATATATTCTGACTGTAGTAGCTGAACTAGTTCCTAATACTTCCTGTTCCCTGCTTGAACTACTGTTCTACCACCCCAGCCAGCCCGCACCCTAACAAAGCCTGTCGACTAGGTAAGGAATCGGCCACTAAACACCATAGATTCGTCTAACAATGACAAAGGTAGCCTATATCCACAAGATAGACTGATTCTTGAGGGATCAGTGTTACAGACCCCTGCTAGTTAACCTACTAGTAAGACAGACTCACCAGGCAGAAAGCGCTGTTACGGGCCGCGCTCAGATAAAACCAAACTATTATTTAGTATAATCACAGATTGCTAATATAATACTTAGAACGTCCACGCGTCACATGACTATATGGGTATGTGGCACAGACTACAGATAGGTATACAGTATATAGACTATTATATATAGAATGGTATATAATATATAAAGAATAGAATATATAAGAATACTCTTTCATGTACTTAGTTCTGTTCTTCACATTTAATATAACTGTCATTAATTAATTATATGTTTAGAACTTGCTTAGCTACAGAACACTTATCCGCACATATAAATAGCTGTGTGGTATTATTCAGTCTTATTTCTCTTCTCTTACCCAAGACCAGTTGCTCTTAGATAGTTACCAGCCTGATACACCTTCGACCCAGTTCAGTGGTACGTATACCAGTGAAGCTAAGCTAACAGGGACGGGGAAGCGATCCTAGGGTTTGACAATCAGTAGCTCGATACTAGGAATCGGCACCTTATAGGTGTCGAAAGAGTGTAGAACCGCTATCAATGACCTCACGACTCTTATAATTACTATGATACGTCATCCCGATGGCTTTACTCCCGATAGCTAGGTTATTCTATCACAATGGACTTCGGCTTGGATGTGTAAGTAGCAAGATATTGTTATCTAGAGACCGTTGACGGTTCTTATTCATGAACCCTCATATTTCAAAAAAAAAAAAAAAAAAAAAAAAAAAAAAAAAAAAAAAAGAAAAAACAAAAAAAAAAAAAAATTTCGTGAATTAAGCTTTAGTACTGAAATCAAAAGCTGGCTGAAGAAGCTCCAATCTCTCCATCAGTCCCAATTGAATGGCTCGTTCATTGGCCATATCACATGACTTCACGTGCCAGATCTTCTACAGTGGGATGTAAAAAGTATTTAGAACACCCGAAGATGGCTAGATTGCTCCAACAGTACACCGCCTGCGTAAATACTTTATCATGCCGGACATAAACCTCTTCTCAATCAATACTTTGTATACTAATCCTCTGCTTCAATGACTGCCTTTACACGATGAGGCAAGTTAATACTCTTGCTTCAATAGCATGCCAGGCCTCTTTTGCTGTTCAACACGGCTTATCAGCATCCGCGACACAACTAAATCTTTCACCTTCAGTAGATTCATGAGCTAGCTTGGGAGTTTAATGATATCAAAAAAGGTATATTCTATTAGCTGTTAACTAGACCTGAATATTTTAAGATCTGTGCCTAAATATACTTTCCATGACCCGAATTTGTACCAGGTGTGCCTGCACCTGGAATTTTAATTCATTGAATGAGATCTACGAAGCCAGTACTGCGTTGGGAGGCCGCAGCATCAATTCAAACCGTCTAGCTCGATATACGTATGTGGTATTCGGTATTATTAAATCTTTATGCTACTCTTGTTTTTGTTGAAAGTCACTGATACTGTTTGATTAGGATCTATCCCTGGTTTTTGCTGACCGATAAACTCCTCTGTTTGAAGCTATAATTACTTTAACGACCGTGCAGTCAAATAAGAGCAATATGTAACTCCTGTAAAGGCTACTGGCGTGTTCGATTTTCTCTCATATAATTGTTCGCATCGACGTGTACCTTATTTGCTATGTATATGTTTCTGCCTCCTATATGCGCTTTAATTGAGGGCTTGGCTCCGTCCAGATTTTAATGAATCTGGGGTTCCCCAAACCCTCCCTTGATCCCTGCATGCCCAAAGACCTCAGTGCTCCGCCTGATCTATTTCTCTACCGTCAACAGCTCCGAATTGCCCCAGGAGCCCAGTACGTATCATAAATTTGGCTGCTCGGATTGCTAGCTTAGGCGTGTTAAGGATCTTCTTCGGACTTCCTTCTCTCTCAGGCCCCACCCCCCAATCCTTCTGCCGAATATCTCTTCGCGAAGGCTTTTGAGAAGAGGACAGGCAAGGAGCACATGTTGCACTGTCTGGGTTGCTTTGCCGCATTGACAGTCTGCATCTGATATGTTTGGCACTCCTCGTTGGTAGTATGGAATTCGGTTAAAATATGTTCCGCATGACTTGACCAATTAACGTTAGCTTGCTGAAGTCAGCGCTCTCGATCCCTAGTAACATATCTGCTCTCCGCAGTCCCTCGTCTGTATCTGGCATTAAATCTCTCCCAAGACGCATGTCTGCATCAGAGGTTCCATTCAAGCACCTAAATGCCTGCAACAAATGCGCGGCGCGCAAGGTTAAATGTGACAAGAAGGAGCCATGCGGTGCCTGCCACCGTGCTGGCGCCGAGTGCATCTATCCAACCATTGTGCATCGTCCCCGCAAACGTAAGTTCCAGTCCTCGCCAGATGTTCTAAAGAAAAAGTTGGGAGAATATGAAGATCTTCTTCGCCGCAATAATATTCCGTTTACTCCTTTTCCAGCCAATGATGTCGAAGCCGTGACATCCAATATCGAAGCGGCCGCCTCACCAGGTAGTAGATCGTCGCCGTTGGGCCATGTTGGACCATTGAATGCGCAGGATTCCGATCGTCAATCACTATCTGATGCTCAGGGCCCTGCCTCTAATGACACCGTTACCATCGGTGGGCTAGTCTTGAATCATGATGGCAGCAAGAATTATGAGCATTCAATGCTCGCGACCTTGAGCAAAGAGGTGGGATCTCGGAGTGAAGCTTTCGTTTAATTACTCTGACCTATGCCTCCTAGTTTACACCCAATACGCCACAAGCCGAATCCACTGGTACTTCCTCAGTCCGGTCGCTGATTTGCCGAATGCTTTTCTCCCCTATCGGGCCCAGCCAGTCCTCTTCTTTGGTCATCCCAGCATCCCATGAGGAGCAATTATGGTCTATCTTTCTTCGGGATGTCGACCCTTTAACCAAAGTCATCCACTGGCCGGTTGTAGATCAGCTAAGGGAGCGGAAAATATCCGCAAACCCCACCCCAACCTGCTTCGACGCTCTGTTGGCCTCTATCTATGCATGCGCAATAGTTCCTTTGGGGGAAGTTGAGTGCCAGACGATGTTTGGTCATGGTCGCGCAGTCCTAATAGAACATTATCATGCGGCCACGAGAAAAGCCTTGTTTGAATTGGATTTTCTCCACTCGTTAGACCTTATGCTTGTCCAGGCATTGGCGCTATTATTGGTATGTATTGTTCTCCTCGACTCACCAGATGCTCTATCTTCGTCTAACCTACGGTAGACGTCCATTCACCAGCTGTCCGAGCCTTCGCTTTGCTGGTCCATACTCGGTCTTGTCATTCGCAAAGCTCAGACAATCGGTCTCCATCGTGACGGCACCTCATTAGGTCTTCCTCTATACGAGTGTGAAATCCGTCGACGTGTCTGGTGGTATCTGGTTACTCTTGATATGCGCGTATCTGAACTGGCTGGGGCTGCTAACCCGATTATCTCACAACCCTGGGACACTAATTTCCCCACGAATATCAACGATCAAGATCTCCATCCCGATATTGATTATTTAACACCAGCCACGGACGGGCTGACCGACATGAGTTTCTGTTTGTTCCAGTACGAGGCGGTTCGCCTTGTTCGATCCGCCTACCTCGCTGCATCGCCTGAGTTCATGCTGCGAAACAGTCCTCGCATGCTGCTCTCCATTGAGCAAATCAATGTCTTCCGCAGGACAGTAGAAGACAGATTCCTTCGCTTCTGTGACCCTGTAATTCCTGTACATTTCATGCTCAACTCTTTTGCGCGCTTAACCCTGTGCAAGATGCAGGCGTTTGTGCAAGAGATTCGGCCCAAGGAGCGGAAACCGCAGCAATCATCGCTGTCGGACTCGGGGTCCAAGTTGAGTTACGGCTTACGAATGCTGGAATATGACCAGTTATTGCACTCAAACCAATCCGTTCATGGATTCCGCTGGTTCATCTATGCCCAGTTTCCATGGGGTGCTCTCATCTGGTTGCTTCAGTCGATGCTAACCAAGAATTGGGGCGCGAGAGAAGATAACACGTGGCACCACATCGAGACCCTATATCAGCGCTATCCAGAGCTATATGACGAGGATCGAGGACTACATCGCTTGGTGAATACCCTTGTTCTTCGAGTTTGGTGGCTTCGGCAGGCACTTCGGAAAGGGGCCGTCTTACGAAGCAAAGTGGAACCAACCCCCCATTTCATCACCGAACTACTGTCGAAGCCTTATATCCGGAGCGATCAAGTCGCGCCTTTGGAGACCCGTGAAACTGTTCCCAACGAGGGCGCTCATGGTGCGGCTCCTTCCACGAGCGAGGCTACAATCATGGAGCAGCTCGATGACTGGGATCAATTATTGTTTATGCCCACTGCTTCACTGGAATCGAACTTTGACTTCAGTGCCTGGCTTACTTGAAAACGCAGATTCAATGCAAATGGTGAATACTCTAAGCGGAAAACTTCTGTTCTAAATTCTCTTCTTTCTCGCAATGGACAGACAACATGTTATTCCTGGACCGGCCTGTTTTGACCCGAACTTACTTCCTCGTCTTCGCAATTCGTCTTAAGTAAACTCCTCGGTACAATAAAAATTGCAGCAAAGAATGTAACTGCGGATGTGGCTGCGGTGAGGTAGAAAGAAGTTGTCACAGCCTTGTTATATATGTGCAGGAGAGTGGCTAGGGTTTTTGTCGGCACCATGCTCCTCAGTTGCGTCGCCCCGGAGCTCACGATGGCTGATGCATCCACGTCCGGCAGGCTGTCATGCAGACCCAAGACTAATTTGCTGGAGACAATATTCTGTGCAATGGCAAGCGCAATTGAACCTCCCAGCTGTTGACAGAAGAATAAAAGGGAGAGTACGGAAGGCACGTCGGCTTTGTGAACCACCATCTGCACGGCTGTAGCACCCTGCTGCATGCCCAGACCCAGACCAATACCAAAGAGAGCCTGATATGAGATCCATTTAGCGTGGCCTGTTGCCACTGTGAACGTACTGAGCAGGCCCGCACCCACCGTCATCAGGACAGATGAGATGATCATGAACAGTGATGGGTAGCCAACGAGCTTCGATACCAGAATCCCCGAAATCATGGATCCGATGACCAGGGATAGGAGCAACGGGATGTTCATCTCTCCCGACTTGACCGCACTGGCGCCCTTGATTGCTTGGAACCAGATCGGCAAGTAATAGACGAGGCTCATCATCGATGCGCCGATAAATGCTGTATACAGCGCACTGGCCGCAACGGTCCTGTCTGCGATGAGCCGTGGCTTGATTGTCGAGTACTCTCCTTCTAGCCACTGGTCCACGCCAAACAGAATGAAAAGCACGCCGCTAAGGACGAGGAGAATAAATATCCGGGCGGATTTCCAAGCATAGGTCGAACCACCCCATTCCAGGGCGAGCACCAGACATACTACAGCAGGAACCATGAAACAAAGACCAAGCGGATTGAAGCGTTGGATCCGCTTCCAAAGGCGCATGCTGCCACCACCAGCAGTAATCCCTGTTCGATCCTGTTCCACCTCATCCTTATCGCCCCCTTTCCCCCCAACAGGAAATATCAAAAATATGACTATCATCGCAACTGCGCCTATAGGCAAATTAATCAGAAAGCACCACCGCCACGAAGCACCCGTGGTCAAAGCGCCCCCAAGCAGGGGTCCAACGATGGCCGAGACGCCAAAGACGGCTCCCAGAATTCCCATGTACATCGGCCTCTTGGGCAACGGAACGGTCTCAGTAATGATGATCATGCACCCGGCTGTAATTCCGGCCGACCCTATTCCTTGAACAGCACGGCCAAGGATCACCGCAAGGGAATTCGAGGCCCCGCCGCACACGGCCGAGCCCACGATGAACACCAGCATGATCGCTAAGAAGACGTGTTTGGACGCATATATCTGATACATGGTCCCCAGGGGCAGCTGCATTACCGAGCCGGTCAACATATAGGCGCTCCCGTACCATGCCATATCGTCGAAGGAATGGAATTCGTTGGTGATGGTAGGGATGGCGGTCGAGATGATTGTCCGGTCCTGACGGCGAGCGTTCACGGGTCAGCACATTCATCTTTAAGCCCCCAAAATGGAAAGGAGGGACTCACCAAAGACACAAGGAACATGCAAAGGGATATTGAAATCATGAGAGCGGCAAGCTTAACTCCATCGATATAGTGGTTGGAATCCTCTGTTGGTTCCCGTTCCAGGGACGCAGCAGCTTCGGGCTCGGACATCGATACTGAACGATGAGAAGAAGATAGAAGATGAAAGACGAAAAGAAAAGAACAACGGAAGAGAAAGGGAAAGAAAATTCAGCTTAGCGGTGCGAGTTATTTTTGACGAGGAGTCAGATTTTGATATAAATCTATCTTCTCGATTGTTCGGGACAGTCAATCTCCGAGACGCATAGATCAACAAAATTTTGCGGTATGCAATTCACCCCTGTCCAAATTAGACCACTTAATGAACCTGTGGTGGCCATTTTTAGCAGCCATACTGCCAAGCTGTCTACTTTAATCAGGCTTTCCTATTTTTGACACGGAAGAGGAAAAAGGAAGAAAAGAGTAAAATCCAAAATAACATTATGTGGTTGACTCGGCATCTCGGAGAGTGGGCCTCGGAGGCACCGGAACCAATCGGAGGGTTGACATGGCCAAGCCCCAAACGTCTAATTTCGGAAAGTACTGAGGATGAGTATATATTGGAGTACATATTTTTCCCTTGTCAAGGTTGATCGATTGACCTTACTGTGCGAAATCGCCCCTCGACTTCGTCTTCATGCTCCCTAGCACTAGAATCACACGCATACTTGTTGCCAGCTTCACAGTTGCTGGTTGCGGAGTATACTCATTCAAACGACACCTTATAGAGGAAGCACTGGCTGAGACACCAGAACAAGAACCGCACGTCATGTTCCGTGGCTTCAGGCCAACATCTCTGCGTGTGCAAAATGTCGAATCTCTCAGTCACAACACTAAACGCCTTCGATTCGAGTACCCGGATCAAACCTGGATATCAGGGTTACAATTGACATGTATGTACATGGGACAGCCTATCCTTTTTCTCATCCCCGTTTCCTTTTTCGTCAGCCACAAATGGTGAATAACAGGCTAATAACTTCGTTGCAGCATCTGTCTTAGTATTTTGCTGGCCCCAAAAAAGCTGGTTCCCGGCTATTCGACCATACACACCGGTCAGCAGCCTGAGTATGTCAAACCCAGCAGCCGATCTACTCTCTCTTCCACAAACCCCAAAAGGGCCGTGGCTATGATATTCCCACCTTCTTCATTTCTCCCGGGTGACCCATTCTCAGTCAGTTCCAATGGCTGATATACAATCACATGAAAAACCCAGACCAGCGCGGCTTCCTCGATCTCGTGGTAAAGAAATACCCGCATGGAAAGGTGTCTTCACACCTGCACACATTGCAACCAGGCGACTCCCTCTATTTTCTCGGCCACTTACCTGGTGGATATCGATGGTCCGCGGCGACTGCCAATGAGCACTCGCGGGTATACCTTATCGCTGGCGGATCGGGCATCACCCCCACCTACCAACTCGCCCGAGGCATCCTAGAGGACAATCCGAACGCCAACACCAAAGTGCAAGTGGTGTTCGGGGCTAACACCGCGCAGGATCTTGTCCTGAAGAAGGAGTTAGACATTTTGCAGCAGAGGTTTGCCGACCGGCTTCAGATGCATTATCTGGTAAGCGAGGCGGGACCCTCAACGGGAGAAGCGGATAACAAAGACGTGAGCTACGGGGCGCGGGTGAACACAAGTCGTTTGCGGCAGCTTTTCGGGGTGAGGCGAGAAGGAGATGAAAAAGTGTTTGTCTGTGGGCCTCCCGGGATGGAGAAGGCCTTGGTGGGAGGCAAGTCTTGCGGACGAGGCATTCTTGAGGAGTTGGGGTTCCAGAAGGACCAGGTCCATATCTTCTAAGAGGGGTTTGCGGATGGTTGTTTGGGAGAAGTTTGCGTCGCCGATTATTTAACACTCAGACATTTTATAGCTCCATGAGTAGAGAAAGATATGGTCTATTACTAGCAGACTTCGGCTCTGGCTATCCTCTAATATGCCGAAGCAGTTTCTCGGACTGATCGTAAAAATCCGGAACCATTTGTTAGACCCTTAGGAGATACAGGACACGTTGATCCCACATTATAGACTTTACGTTACTTAGGCAAATCAATACAGTAAACAAGAGAAACTGAAGGAAATTTCCTCTTCCAGTATCATAAGTAGACTAGATAATAAGAGGTACTGTCATGATATATCTATACCTACCAGGATAATTTTTTCCCCTTCCTTGATAGAAATATGTCTCGTAACGACAACTAACAGATACCGGATTTCAAAGCAGTATATGTCTTTACTCTAATTCATAATTACTACCGAGTGATTCAATTCCTTTCAATCATATTGACCAAGACAATAATATTCTTTTCCAACTAATCTGCACCATGTTACGGGCCCCTCAGGGGCTAGTTAACTAGTAGCAAGACAGACTCGCCAAGCAGAAAGCGCCAATAAAGATAGCGCTCAGGCAATCAGCAACTCTTATCCAGGAGAACTGCGGATTATTATCGTGATGCCCAGAACAGCTACACGTCACATAATAACGGGTATATAAAATGGACCATAGACAGAAATATAGTATATAGACTACTATAGTATATAGAAAGCTATTTGATCTGATCTATAGAGAATAGAATATATAAAAATACTCTTATATATTTAATTAATTCTGTTCTTCATACTTAATAACACTATCTTTGAATAAATAAATATTTAGAAGCTTAGCTACAGAATACTAATCTATACTAATTTTTAAATAACTGCACAGTTCTATTTAATTTTATTTCTCTTTTTTATCCAAGTCTAGTCATCTTCTTAGATATTTATCAGTCTGATACCCCTTGACTCAGTTTAACAGTCTGTATGCTAGTGGGGTTAAGTTGATAAGGATAAGGAAGCAATCCTAGGGTTTGATAAACCTCATGAAAGTAGTATTGGTTGATATAGGATCTATTTGGGCTTCGTAGGAGATACTGTTCCTGCAGACAACCTGCTCTATCATTGTCATAAGCAGCCTGACCTTGATTTTACAAGAACGGTGGACCAGAAACTCAGCACCATCAACATTTTCCAGTACAACCATCCAGTTCCCTACAGTATGTGTAAAATCATTACAGATACCTAGAAGCTTCCATGGCCGGAACAACACTTAGGTATCTATATTAACAGTATTGCTTTTCAGTTCTTTAAAGCTTTCTTACAGTTCTTAACCATGGTATAAAGAACAGTGGCGTAATATCTCCATACCTATCACCGGCATAGATTTAGCTTATTTGTGATATGTAGTCGATCGCGGTATATTAATCTCAAAAACTAGTAAAGCTGCCGAGCACAGAAAGCAGATAGTCATAAAGCTTCCACTATAGATTACACCAGTGAGATTAATAACATCAACCATGCTGAAGACGTGAAACAAATATCTTCCTGCAAATATTATACCAAGACGGAATAGCAGGTTTTTATAGAATATTACTAGCCGCCAAGTAGCAACTACATAGCAGCGTAAGTCAGGTATTTTCCTCAACTAGTAAGTCCAAAGAGACAATTCAACCAGAGAAAAATCATAAATAAGCATTATAACCCAGGCCTCTTCTGCACAGGAATTACAGTATGCTTGGTCACACAAATGCTGTCTTCTTACCCCCAGAGTTAACGAAAGATTACATAGTTGACCAGGGAATCTATCTGCATAGTCACACACCTGCTCAATGCGACTCTCCACTCTTTGAGCCTTGAGCTGAGACCACAAGCAGCTTAGCTCCGTTTACTGACTCGGAAATTTGCGAATCCTGGAAGTTGCCACAGAATTCCGTTGCAGAATCCAATATGATATGGGCATTTGCACCACCTATGCCAAACCCATTGATACTAACCCTTTGGCGTCGATCGGCGGGCCATTTCATGGGCTCTAAAGGGACAGTTAAACTGGATTCTAGAATTTTTCAAAGTGTCCAAGTTTAGATATGGTGGAATTGTTGAGCCTTCGAGTGACAGGATAGCTTTGATGAGACTCGTGATACCAGATGCACCCTCTGAATGGCCAAAGTTGGGCTTAACCTGTTCTGCTCAGCATTTCAGCCTGCAGGTAGGTATGGAATGCTCACCGCGCCAATAATGACCCCATTCGTCTTAAAGCAATTGTCAATTGCTGTTGTCTCAGCTGCGTCGCCTGCTATCGTTCCAGTGCCATAACACTCAAAGAAGGCAGTCTCCGAAAGATCGTTGACCCCAGCCTTTTTATATGCGTTTCGAATAAGACTCTCTTCAGACTCAACGGATGGGGCGGATATATTTGCTGTTTTCCCATCATAGTTCACAGCAGTTGATCGAATGACTGCCCTTATTAGGGTCATTTGCCTGCTTTGCACTGCTTAGGCGCTTTATGTACAGCACATTAATTGCTTCACCTCGACCATAGCCTTCAGCTTTGGCGTCGAACGTCCGACAAACACCACTTGGGGACAACACCATGTTATCAGATAGGCTTGTTGTCATGGTTGGCGACATGATAAGATTACTTCCAGCAACTATGGCCGATGAACAAGCTCCAGAGGCTAGTGTCTGACATGCTTCATGAAGTGCAGCCAGGGAGGATGAACAGGCAGCTTTGATAGTCATGCTGAATACAAAGGCAGCAGTTACTCGTTGATTCAAAATAGCTTGGGTCTGATTTTGTCACGACCTGGGACCTCAAAAGTCATATCTGTACGAAACACAGTTTGCCAGAACATAATCGCCCCTGCCCAGAGCATGATATCTGTCGACAGTCTGGGGATCTCTATGAGCAATACCTAACCAGTCTTCTCCAAAAACACCAACAAAGCAGCCGATATCTTTACCTTCCCAGTCTATTTCTCCCGCGCTCTCGAGGCATTCCCAAACCAGCTCTAGGAGGAGCCGCTGTTGCGGATCCATTCAGGTTGCTTCATGGTTTCGCACGGAGAAGAATTGGGCGTCGAAATAGGCCGGGTCTTCTTGCAGGAAATAACCATACTTTGTTCGAGTGGAGCGCTCTCTTGTCGGATGATAAAATGAATCGACGTTATATCTGCTCTTCGGCACCTCACCGAGGCCGTCTTCTTTCTTCATCAAACAATCCCAAAACTGATCGACTGTACGAACGCCCCCAGGGAGCCTCATTGCCATACCTACTATCGCAATTGTGGTAGATGAATCTGACGGTTCATTGTCCGAAGGCTTAGGACGCGAGACGTCTGGCAAGTCTACGTTCGATGTGCGTTCTCCACATAGAGCAACCGGGTCATCTCCATCAAGGCCAGGAAATGTTAACGGGGGAATCTCCTTTCCTGACGTGAAATAATTTCTCTCATCGTCTCCACTGGTTGCATGTGATGCTTGCATATTCTTCGTCATTGAGTGGTGTCGATGATGTGACAATCTAGGGAAAACCTCTCTGTGTTTCTGGCTAAATTTGCTTCAGAGAAATATACGATTATCGGCAGCCACCATATTCGGCAATCCAGAACTTGTACTACTAATTGTGTGACCTTTTTGGATTCTCAGGGGGCACATGGGATTTTGGTTGGGCGTTGAGCTTTGTCACTACACACAGCATATGAGTAGGAATTGTCGCAACCTAGTATGCAGTGTGCATGTGGTTATATTTCTAGGGAAGTAACCTAGGCTATATGACGTTAGCACCATGAGTTTGAGAGAAGATGGATTAAAAATTACTTGTCTGTCTCGCATCCAGAGATTGCAGGCTGATTACTCACTCACTGTGCTTTCAGGGCGAGACGACACAGATGCAGTTCTCAAGGTAACATACCGGGTCGGATGAAGCTCCAGGCCAGTTGTGTAACTCGTATACGTAGCACGATAATGCAGCTTTTGCGCGGCTCTTTCACGATGTGATATGCGACATTGCATATCACCCACTGTTCGAAAGGGACCTGAATAGAACGTTCCTGATGTCATAAAACGCTTTGTAGCTGCCGCAATAAGGTTGTATTCGCTGCCGGCAAGTGTCCAAATCCGAGATTGGCAAATGAAGCTGTCGAAAGACTTGTTAATCAATTTGGTGGCATTTCTTCGTCCAGGTGATGGTACGTGGACTGTTTCGTGGCATTTTCCAGCACTGTGGGACATCCCACGAGGGTGTGATAGATACGGATATGCGTTTTTGACAGTGACTTTTCCTAGGCGGCACAGTAGCGAATGGCGAGTGGTAACTCCGATTGGACTGGATTGCCCTGGATGTTAGCCTCGTAGTTACTCAACGAAGGTGATTGGAGCTGGCTTTAGCGTACCTCTGTGACGTTGACCAAATAGAATACTCACTTTACGATCCTGACCAACGGTAGAGTATACCGATGACATGGTTTCAGATATGCACACCACTGCGAATCATTCATCAAGAAGTTAAAATTTGGATCACTAAGGTCAGCAAAGACATAGGTAAGAGGGCCAGTATCCTCAAGCTGTTCTAATATCTGTTTGGCGCTGTATTCGCCAATATTTGGCTGCTGAAGTTTAAGTAATGGAGACAAGGTGAGCTTGAGGTTCACAGAGCAAACCTCTTGGCCGTGTGGCACATGATCGAAAGCCGCTTAGGTAGTACTTGTGAGACTTGTTGGTCGCCTCGTAATGTCAGTAACCACATAACCTAATCACCTGTCAAAAGACAGGCTTGCATCTATCGGAGTACTGAACTCTGAATGAGAGTAAGTAGGCACCAATAATCCTTACAAGAGCAATCGATGTCCTTTTCAGATAGAGATACGGAGAACCGTTGGAAACTCGGTAAATGCAGTTGGAAAATACTAGAGAACCCTCAGACCTCTCATTCTGCATTTGATGCCCTCGAGGCAGCAACTATCATAATGTTTCCAGGCTAACTAGATGTCAGTTTGTACATGAAGGAATGATTCGCAATTTTGATTAATCCATCCATGTCACACTCTTGGTAACCAGGAATTCCTCCAGTCCCTGGGATGCATTGAACCGGCCCCATCCACTGTTCTTGACTCCACCGTGCGGCAGGACAGCTTCGTCGTGAATGGTCATACTGTTGATGTGAACGGCACTGCAAACCATCAGTCAGTTCCTCAGTTCTTAAGAGAGAGACGCATAGAGAAGTAATGGCCTACCCTGACTGGATCTTGCGGGCCATGGCCAGGCCCTTTCGTAGATCTTCGGTGAAGACGGCCGCGGACAAACCATAGCCACTACCATTGGCGATCTTGATTGCCTCTTCATCGCTCTCAACAATCATGCATGCTGCCAAGGAGGCAAAAGCCTCTTCTTGCCAAGCGGCCATCTTTTCATTGACACCACCCAGGAGCACAGGCGCCATTCGAACGCCATTGTCTGATTGAGCGGAGTCGTGGTCTACAGATCCGTGGATCAAGTGGGCTCCACCTGCCAAGGCATCCTTGACGAGATTGCTGACTCGTGCTTTCGAAGCCATGTTCACCAAAGTCGGAGGCTGAGACGCAGGGTCTACGCTGGATGTGAGTGCCTCCTTCAGCGCCTCGATGAAGACGGGTGCAATGGAGGAGTGAACAAGAATGCGATCAGTTGCCATGCAGATTTGGCCAGACTATGCAAAATCAGTCATCGGAAGCGAGAATAAGGTAGCATATGGTGTAAGGGCGAGCTACACATACGTTCAGATAAGCGCCCGCAAGGACTCCCTTTACAGCAGTCTTGATATCAGCATCTGCACAGACGATGGCGCTGTTTTTGCCTCCCAACTCCATCAAGCATGGCTTGAGATTCTGACCACAAGCGCCCGCAATCTTTCTGCCTACGGCCGTGCTGCCGGTGAAATTGATCTTGCGCACGGCCGGGTGCTCGATCATGGCGTTAACTACTTCGGGGGCATCCTGAGGTCGGCATGATACCAAATTCAGACAACCAGCAGGTAGGCCTGCATCATGGAAAGCGCGCGCAAGTGCCCAGTACGAGCATGGAGAGAGCTCAGAGGATTTCAAGATAGTCGTGTTGCCCGCTGCAAGTGCACAGGCTGCAGAACGGACTCCAAACACATATGGAGCATTCCTGCTAGGTCAGTCGACAATTCACATGTATGAATGGTGGCGGACATACCAGGGCACAATCCCGAGGATCACCCCCATGGGCTCCTTGTAGATCATGGCACTTTGGCCCTCCTCTTCGACAACGGGGACGCTACCACAAATGGAAGTGATGCGCCCCGCGATATCCCTCAACATGCGGATCCCGAGTGGAACGATGAAATGTTGTGACGCACCCACATCTGCGCCCATCTCAGTTCGCATATATTCGGCATTCTGCTCGAGGCGGCTCTCCAAAATATCGGCTGCCTTCAGCAAGAGATCACGCCGAACTGTGGGTTTTGTTTGCGACCAAGAAGGAAAAGCTGCCTCTGCGGCCTCAACTGCGCGGATGGCATCTTGAGCCGAGGCTGATGCAGTTGTCCAGCAGGTCTGGTTGGTATAGGGGCTGACGACGTCGAAGGTCGAGCCCGTGCATTCCTCTTGACCGTTGATGATCAAGGGGATCACCGGTGGGCGGGGAGGTACAGCCATTGTAGGGTCTGTGAAAGTATGGGCGCGGATAGAAACAAACGATAGTATGTGTTCACAAACGAGACATTCAGGCAATAGGGGTATCCCACCAGGGGGTTAGCAATCGGAATTAATAGGTAAGATGTCGTTTGAAGGACTGAACCACAATCGAAGACCCTGCATTCGGTGGGAGAGTCAGCCGAGGAGTCAATTGATTACACAAACAAAGCCAATTCTACAAACACGACCCCACCTTTCCAGCTCGGCGGGGGGGAAGCCCTCACTCCAGCCACGTGTGACAACTGCCTCAGGATTGTTCCCAGGATCAATGTATTCTCCCTAAAGTTAAAATCACTATCCTATACACATATAAAACTCGCTACGTTGAGAGTGCCACCATCTTCAACGAGGGTGAAGGGCATAAACTTGGAAGGAGACCAATTCTCAGATAGGGGTTCTACGGAGTACTCTCGGGTTTCATGACACGGCAAGTCCAGTTTACGACTTGTCACTACTACTATTACTATTTACTCCCTACTCCATACCCCTGGTGTCTTACTAGTAGTCTGTGGTGAATACTAGACAGCTAAGAATGCTAAGACTCATCTCACTACATATATAGTCGATCAATGTTATGCATGCGTGCTGCACACGAACAGGGATGGAACCTTGTTGATACTGGACCAGTTAAGGTGGCTCTCCAATCCACTTTTAAGAGACCATTGAGGAAACTATTCCAATAGCCGCAACTTAATGCATTGCAAGCCATGTGCTCGCTGACGTGAGAGAATTCAAAACTGTTGCCTTCCACGTACCTTTCCTCGGAAGCGCCGAGGTTGATCGTTGAGTTTAGGTAACGCTCGGCCCTTTTGGGAACCGGCGGCTGTCGATCAAAAAAGCCACCCGTGGTTCGGCTAATCAAAGCATTTGGATCAAACAGACATGGAACGGAAAGAGAAGCGGGAAGAAAGCGGAAAGAGAGGAAACTTCCAACGATACCTGGATGGCTACACTATAATAGCCTTTTTGGACGAAGACCAGTGTGTGTGTGCTACATGCCTCATTGCGAGTCATTATTACCACCTCATCCAGGGCGGTGGAGTAGCTGGGACAGTCTGGCCGAATTACTACTGCGATGAGTGAAAATTTCTGAATGACTGCAAATAGGCAGAGTCGATTATGATTGGAGGAGCTGAAACCACAGTTCTCCAGTCTCAAGGAGCACGGGGCTGAACATACCCATCTGAGTTCCTTAGGGTTCCCGATAGGCTCTTCTATACCCACCTCACCCTTCGTCAGCCATCGCCTGATCCGCTTGTGCGGAAACACGGAATGCGCACTCAACAGTGAGTGCAATTGAATTCGCGATCGCCCTGAGTAACTTGTTTTATACTGCAGATTATAAATGAAGAAGATATTGCAGATCAATCAATTCAATAGCAGAAAATAAACTTCCGAATTACCCCAAGCCTGGGGGGTTCTTCACTGATCTACTATCAACATGATGGAGAGTGAAACACTCTGGCGCTATCACCGCCCATTGCGTATGCTCGCCACAATTAATACACCTGGAGCCAGGGTTCCTAGGCCGTGGATCCCGAGGTCCCGATACATTGGAGCCAAGTGCGAAATAGACTAGCTGAAGGTAGATTGGGATCTATATTAACTGATATTACGCCGGAAATTACCTTGCATGACCCTGATGAATTGGGGTTGAAGCACAAGTCGGGAATCACGGCGATTATGTCGCCAAATGAGTTATCTATACTATCTGGGGTGCCAGTATTACTGTTTACAAATCCAATGATGGCTTGTTCCTTGCCACGAGGGTGGTCTGTCTGTCAACATCAGAGTGGACACATTGGGACCACCCCGACTCAAGTCATACGACCGGCTCCACTTGCTTAGCACACCACGGAGACTATCAGCGTGCACTGGTGAATGGTTTTTCGGGTGCGTTTCAAAGAACCGAAAATTCCAGTTTGTGGATTGTGTGGAAAAAGAGGCACCCGCAAATGAGAGGCTTGTTTTTAAGCTCACAAGATGATGGGTCCTTTGGCTCCCTGCTCTATGGGCGCGGTGAGTATCCTCATACGGAAAGAGGGCCCATATCTAGATCTACCACTTTTCCCTGCGATCAAGCGTTCGAGGTATGATACCCTTGGTCCACTTGATACATATTCAATAGGCTTCCACCCTATTTTGTAGCTGTCCCTTTTCCTCCAATCCACATAGTAGTTCATGCTTCGGCATATGCTCGGGTTGCCTTCGTTATATCTCAGCACCCTCCTCATTTTACTTGAACATTCGTTATCAACACTCATTTTCATATCTACCGCCCAAATGGACTACGAAGCGTAATGATCGCAGGCATCATATTGCTTACCCTCGCTCAATCAAACACTCGTTCATACCCATTCTACATTTTTTAAAACCATTGTTCGCAGTAACACCCTGTCCAACATGGCTCCTACATCGAGAGGAGTTGAAATGATAAGCATCGTTACGGTGCTTGTTAGTCTCGCATTTTTAGCAGTCATCCTACGCATAGTCGCCCGATTCAAACGCAAAGTACATTTCGGGGTGGACGACTACCTATGCTTCGCATGCATGCTCCTGCTAATCGGCATGCTCATCGAACTGTCTCTTTGTGAGCTATCCTAAAGAACATTCACGAATACTTAGTATTTAACCTTGCTAATAAACAACCGAAGGGGTCACCATCGGCGGCAACGGCTCTCACCAAAGCAACCTGAGCAACGAAACAATGATGAACTTCTACAAGGTACCAACTACCCCTACCACATTCACATACCATCTTCACCAACTAATACACCTCAGATCTTCCTCGCCAACCAATTCACCTACTTCTCTCTCTGTCCCCTCATCAAAGTCTCAATCGTCTGCTTCTACCGCCGCATCTTCACCACCCGCACCTTCCAATGGACATCCTTCAGCATCAACGTCCTCATAAGCCTCTGGGGCCTGGGCGTCTTCCTCGCCTGCGCTCTCCAATGCCGCCCCCTAAAAGCCTACTGGGACCAAAGCGTCGACGGCCAATGCCTAGACGGCTACACCCTAATCGTTGTCAACCAGATCTTCAACGTGGTCATGGATTTCGTTCTCCTAGCCCTCCCCATCCCCTTGATCTGGGGTCTCCACCGCTCCTGGCAAGACAAACTCGCCATCAACGGCGTCTTCGCTCTCGGTGGCTTCGTTTGCTTCGCGAGTATCTTCCGCGTTGTCGTCCTCTTCTGGATCAATGAGTCGGATATGACCTATACCGTCTACCAAGCTACGCTTTGGACGCATATTGAGCCCTCCATCGGGCTTATTTGCTCTTGTCTGCCCACCATCCGAGGCTTGTTTCCGAGAGGAAAGCTCTCAAGCAATAACTACAAATACCGGAATGAGGTCCCCTATTATGGGAATACCGATGTCAGTACCTCGAACTTTGTGGCTACGGGTCGCAAGACTTCCACTGCGGAGTCTATTAAGTTGGAGAATGGTGTCCCGAGAAGGTCGAATTCGAGTGAGGGCGGTCTGCCCTCCAGTGTTAAGAGTAATGATACTAGCTGGCTGGATATTACTGTTCGCACGGAAATTGATGTTAGGCAAGATGATCTGCCGCGGTATTTGAGATGAGGTCGAACGACTGTGAGACTTGGTTTTACAGACCTTCTTCTTTCGCCTCGGCTTGTATGCCAGTCGAGCTTGACGCTCTTGTGGCGAGCAGCGCCGTTATGAGTGATCGTGTCGGGGTGTTTGACATCCCCCTGAGCTTCGATTTTATGCATCGTGCCTGAAATGGTACAGACCCATCCGCATAGCGGTGTCGCGCACAGCTATATGGCACGTCGCTGTATCCCTGCGCGTGCATATGCTACTACCTGCCACAGCAGGTGAGAGTTGTCTCTCTGCATACATAAAGGGACAACTCGGAGTACCATGGATACACAAACCTGAATGCCCCTTTGGCTTGAGACATGGCCAATTTTGATAATTCTCCGGGCAACTCGATACATCGCTTCCGAGACAGGTCACAGCCCCTGCTTTTCACCTACATTCGACGCACGATATAACATACGCTTCTAACGACCATCACCCACATGTATCATATACCATGTATTCTGCGCATCTGCGCATCTTCTTATCATTACGCCTGTGAAACAAACATGTCGCTAGCTAATTTCTGATTCATGGTGTATCATTTCATACCCTTAATGCACTGTCGGCTGTCCAGCTGCAAAATCCTACTTTAATGTTAGCTCACTGTAGACCACATAGCACTCAGATTATAGTACTCACCGGAAACGCATTGGTGATGCTCGTAGCCACTCTCTCCACATCTTCAGCCAAACCCTGCACCCCAGCATCCCACTGCCGGATATGCTGTCCCGTAGTCGCATTCCCTCCGTCAAAGTATATTATCCCATCAATCTGATCAATACTCCCCTTCAAACGACCCTGCTCGACCATCCTCGCCGCATAATCCTCCGCCTTCTCCCCCGCCGTGAAGTCCCCACTCCCCTGGAGCCCCAAGATCGCACCCAACGCATCAGTCGTAATATTCTCGTAGAGCTTGCTAGCCGCAACCAAATTGTGCTCAACAACAGCCTTATCAAGCACGGTAGACCCATCCGCTGTCACAGCCAACTGATGCGGTGCCAACCGCTGCGCAAACGCAGCCACCTCCTCCGGGTTCAGCAACCGATCCAGGAACATTTTCTCCAGGATAGCAAACTCATCCACCGACGTCGACCGATCATCCTTATACAGTGTAGCCAGGATCCGAGAACGCTGCGGCCCAGCCGGAGCGAGCACCGCGCACCGAATAGCAGCCGCCAAAGCCTGCAACCGATCCTGTTCATCCACTCCCGCCGCAAGACTAACATTAAAGTATTCCTGACTAGCATCGAGGAAGCGCCGACGAGCATCCAAGATACGAGCCTGGGATAGCTTGAAATGCAGCTTCAACTCGTGATCCTCAATCTTACTCGGCAGGTTCTTTATGCGGTTCAAGAACGCTTCCGCACTGGTGGTATCATCCTCCTCGAGATAGTATCTCACGATCCGAATCCATAGTCGCACCTTGGCGGCGTCGGAGACTAGCCGCTGCGAACTGTCGATGTGGATGCCCTGCAGGGCTTTCGCAGCGTCGGTGTACTGGCCTTCGGCTTCGTAGGCGTCTGCGAGGAGCTCGCGGATCTGTGCGTCTTGTTCTTCGACAGAGGTGGAGCGGGATTGGAGGAGGGTGATGGCGTGTTGACCGACGCTGATTTGGGTTTCTTGGGTGAGTTTGCGGAGGACGGCGATGAAGGAATCGAGGATGGGGCGGGCGGCGACGATGCTGATGTCTTCGCTGAGGACGGAGTCAAGGAAGTAGATTAGGTCTCTGGAGATCTGGGGTTCTGTGGATGTCGATACGATGTCGCTGAGGAGGTTGTTGTAGAGCTGCAGCTTGTTTTGGGGGTTCGCGGAGGATTCGATCTCCGCGAGGGCGGAGGTGATTTTTTGGGAGGCCATAGGTGTGGTTATATGACTAGTAGGTGATTGTGAGGTTGATGTGGGATATGGTACTCGAGTAGGCGGGTAATTGCGGGTGGAGGTGGTGTTCTTTTGATGGGCAGAGGGGTTGATGAGGTGGTGTACGTCAGGAATATGGCGTGGATGCCGATGGAGAAGTGAAGCTGGGGAGCTTATCGATAAGGGACTACAAGCACAGCACTCAATGCAGCACATCTAATTTAGAGAGTTGCAACGTTCTTTGACTACTGACCTTGGGCAAAATGATACAATGGGGTATTCCTGTTTTATGCTTGAGTACTCTGACCCTTCATGGTATACTAAGACTCCGTCCTGTACATCCCCAAGAAATACATTCCTAGTGACGGGGGTTACCGCCTCAGAATACGGATTTTCCAAATATTGTGGGAGCTGACTTGGAACAGCCGTATCTAGTAGATTGAGCAAAAGCAAATTATCCAAAAAAAATATCTTTAGGTTAATGTTAAAGTTGAAAGCTAGGACGCTGAGGCAGAAGTATGAATGGAATTGTGTTAATGTTTTCCTATTCGAAGCGCAAGTTGCCCACCGCCTTTGACGACCCGCTCGGGCGGCGGGTTTCTTGCTTGCGGCGACGCATCTTCCCCATTCGAAGCTTCAACATCGCGTACGTCACTGACGTTTTCTTTTGGACTCATTTAATCCCTTGATTCGTCGCTCTCCTGCGCCTCGGTTACGATCGCTTCATTATCTTCGGAAAGTTGGGCTACTAGTCAACACTTTTGTTCGCTCCAGTATTAGGCTGTGTGGCGCCATGGTCCCCCAAGTCAAACAGGAGCCTGATTCCCAGACACCATACATCAAACCCGACCCATACATCAAACAGGATCCCGACAGCAAGGATACAGTGCTCGCTGATATTGACGATGAAGACTTGTATGAGGATGCGGGCGATCTAGACTTCTCGGCTGCAAACCAAAGCGTCTGGCTCTCACGGCTGCCCCGGTCACTATGGGAACATTGGGCGCATCTGTCAAACAGCGCCGGCGATGACGACGAGGAAATTCAGATCGGAACAATGAGAATTGAGGGTACACAGAATGATCTCAAACGGGTATGTCTCCATCTGCGAAGAACTTTGTCGAGGAACCTCGGTTTGTGTTTTTGTGTTACACGGACTGACTTTTGTGACCTTTGTAGGTCAGTTTGCGCATAAACGCACGAGAAGACAATCGCGATATTCCTAAAGACTACCTTCTGCAACGACAAACGATAACCTCAGAGAATGTTTCGCACTTGACGCAAAATACGTACCTTTTCACGGAGAGGGACCTCCCAGGTCATGAAAATCGAATGGTGGTTTTCGGCGAGGCGCGTTCGGCGCTCTATGAGTCGATGAAGCGAGAAATGAAGAAGAAGGAGCGCAAGAAGAAATGGGAGCCCTACGTCAGAAAAACTGTACCGAGTATGTACCCTGTTACTGCGACAAAGGTGGTCTTGCTGACATTGTTGCAGAACAAACGGCTTTGGTCGGGAGCGTGAGTGAAGAGTTCAACTGCCTTCCGGTTGAGAACGAGGAATTCCGGCGGCTATCGGAGAAGAAAGCTTTGGAGGCACTCAAACCGAAGCGTGAGACTGTATTTATCGATAAGATTCCGGGCAAGATGCTCCAGCCGCGCAATGCATTGCCTGGAGAGAAGGGTGCTTTTGTGGTAAGTTTTCCTTTGCCGTGCTTATTAGTTCTACTTGACTTACAAAATACTTTCCATTCCAGCAAGCAACGAGGCCAGCCAAGCCCAAGGCCCAGGAAAACAAAACCACGCGTATGCCTCAAAACGAACTGTTGGATCTTATCTACCAGTGCTTCAGGGAATACAAGTACTGGCCATTTAAGAACCTCAAGGCGAGACTGCGACAGCCCGAGGCTTATCTCAAACAAACTTTGGAAATGGTTGCGCATTTGGTCAAAGCCGGTGACTTTGCTATGACCTGGGAGCTGAAGCCCGAAGCGAGGGAAAGCAACTACGCCAATGCGATGTACAGCGATGCTAAGGATGAACTCGCACCGGGAGACTACAACTTCGAGGATGGCTCTGAAGAGGAGGCCACCCCTTCCGGCATGATGACCGATAATGACGAAGGACAGTTCGAGAACGTTGTTTAAGGATACGGATCCGATGTAGCATAAGGGCCATGGCGTTACTTTGGGGTTTGGGTGATTTGATACAGGCTGTTTAGATAGTATATTATGAGCGCCTAGATGACAGGCCCGACATCTAACACACATTTTTACAGAACAATATCATCGAGCTGAATCGCTCAAGTCAATGAAAATTTCTTTGTTCGAAGTAGAAAATCTCATAACATACTCCGTACTCCGTAGTCATTGTCAGACTATACCTAGACAGCAATGGCATCCGTACAAAGCGCAGGAACACGTGACCATCGGCCGCCACACACCGCGTTCGTCATTTCATCATCCGCATCATCAACACAAGCTCATCTCTTACAACTCAGCGGCGTCTGTCATTCAGCTACCCAGTATAGACGAAAGATTCTACTTTGAGTGACTTGCTAACGTGGCTTTGGCCGCCTACTCAGGTTAAAATGACAGAAGATCAGGATCTGATGGCCAAAATCAGCCAGCTTGCTGGTAAGCGCATTCTAGTTATCCATAACCGTGCCGGCCTCTAACCTCCACCAGGCCAGATCAATAGGCACAAAACTCAACAGTCTCAGCCTGAGTTTCCCTACAGTAGTGAAATAGCTCCAGGCCAACACGTTTCGCGACATGTTCCTTATCGAGGTCGCGGATGGGCGCCTTATCGTGGACGACACTACTCACGAGGCCGTCATGTAGCTCCCCATCGCCACCGTACCCTCATCCTCAACAACGCAACATCAGGTACACCTGGATCGGCTACTCCAGCTGGCACGGGGACTGATACAGACGGTGAGGCGCGATCTGCAACACCAAATGAGTGGGTTGTGAAACGCGATCGCCATATGCAGCTCATCAACACTTCGATATACGACAAAGAGACACAAGCGAGGACGAAGGCGATGGAGGAGAGTCGCCAGGCCAAGGCGCAAAAGAGAGCACAGGTCGAGCAGGCGAGAGTTATGAATTACGCACAGGGCGTTGGCAGAGTGCATCCTACGGGCTTCGCGGCTCCTCAGGTGTCAACTACTGCAGACCCGTCAGCGGAGTATCAGGTTTTCGTCAACGACATACCGTTTCGGGTGTCGCGCGGTGGTGGCAAGCTGATCCGAGTGTCTGGTGCGTGCGCTGTAGATGCTCTGGTCAAGCGAACTAGCTTACCGGTCATAGATAATCCGAATACTGCCAACGCTACGCCAAAACGAGTGACAGTGGCAGGCGTCGCTTTTGTCCGGAGCAAGAACGGAAATCTCCACCGCTTGGGTGCTGTTACATCAAAAAGGTGGCGGTTGTGTTGTCCATGTGGCGAGTTTGGAAGCTTACTTCAAATATAGAAAACCAATGACGGTCAAGAAGAAGAACGCGCTTTGCCAGCGATTCACTACGACGGGTACCAATGCTTTCCCTACACGAGGCCCTGAGTGGCCCTTGCCCCCATCTCATTATTGTTTCATCTTCTGCGGGATCACGCTGATCAGGATCTTCAAACGTTTAGGCAGCTGTTACAAAGGACCAACATGTCCCTATATTCACGACCCGAACAAGGTTGCAATGTGCAAGGACTTCCTCCAGACTGGTCAATGCAATGCAGGTATAAGTTGTGATCTCTCTCATGAGCCCTCGCCCCACAGATCCCCTGCCTGCGTGCATTTCCTGCGAGGGCGCTGTTCCAACCCCGAATGTCGCTATGCCCATGTTCGTGTGACCCCGGGCGCTCCTGTGTGCAGGGACTTTGCGGTTTTAGGATATTGTGAAAAAGGTGCCGAATGCGACCAACGACACGTTCACGAATGCCCAGACTATG
Source organism: Aspergillus costaricaensis CBS 115574 (assembly GCF_003184835.1). Classification (NCBI taxonomy): domain Eukaryota; kingdom Fungi; phylum Ascomycota; class Eurotiomycetes; order Eurotiales; family Aspergillaceae; genus Aspergillus; species Aspergillus costaricensis. The sequence goes on from NW_020291808.1 coordinate 432,155, forward strand.
CGAATGAGGGCGTTTGCAACAAGAAGCGCTGCCGCCTCCCCCATGTTGATCGGGCCGGACAGATCAGGAAAAATGCCGCTTCTAAGACTGATGCTACGGGCCTTGCGGAAGAGTCTGATGCATCCAGCGAGGAAGAAGAGTACGATGAGATTGACACGGATGACGTCGATTCGGACGATCTCGATGAGGATGAGCCCCAACTCATCGCGGCCGAGTCAGATACTGGCGAGGTGTCGCAACAACAGGACTACATCCGTCTTTAAACATTCATACCCACTAACCTTACTACAGTCTGTAATTGAAGTTGGCTTGGATTTTACGGATACCCCAAACAGAACAAGAAACGGGCAATGGCAAGAGGAAAGAAAAGCAAATAAAGCAGAAAGAAAGAAACAGAGAATAAGAGGGAAATAATTCATTACATAGTGGCCAATCAATGCCTGCCTTGAAAGTTTGATGCCTTACGGAATGTCGTGTTCCAGTCGCAAATGAAGATACCCCTATGCGTTCAGCATTTTGTTTACTTGCAGACGGTGTGTATACGAGTCCGTTTGACGATCTTGGATAAATCCTATGGGTTGGTAAGGAATGACACTTGGAAATGTAGTTTTACATGATGACGTTGTGTGTTGAGACGTGAAGCTATAGGTAGCATACCAATGGAGATGAATATCAATTTTCTGTTTCAGTTTCTGTTTATTGTATGCTACATCTCACTTACTTCCCTGCTGCAGACATTGCTTCAGACTAGCCACACGTGCTGCCCAGGGTGAGTCCGGGGCGTCAGGCAGTACCCATCCCCCCTGTGTCCTCACATGGCGACCCCAGAGAGAGGGAGACAGAGGCAGACCGACGTGTGAGTCATACTCCCCCAACTTGACAGGAAGTCAGGTCGAAGACGATCAAAGCCGACGACCCCCACAGCGTGGATCCGCGTCCGATGCAATGCAATGCAAGCTAGCTCTTTAGTGTAGCGACTAACGGTGAAGATAACCAGCTAAGGGGAGGTACCTGGTCTCTGGCTGGCGCACTGCAAAATCCTAGCCCTGTCAATGGCTGCTTTACCCATATGGTTCGCATGGACCAAGGCGAGCCACGCTGCTTTTTTTTCCCTTTCCGAGTCCCTCTTTTTCTTTCTACCTACCCAACTCTTACTTACCGCGTGTTCCGGGATGGCACGGGCGTTCTTTGTGCCGGTTGGAGCGATCAAGGCCGGCCGGGAGGACGACGATGAGACGCGACACCCGCCATTCCATGCCATGCCATGCCATGCCTTGAACCGTGCTGATGCGGATGCGGATTGCGGACACCAACGAGAAGCTGCCAGCCAGGCTGTTTAGTAGTCGAGTCTAAGCTAGTCGAGTTGAAACACCTGTCCTGGGGTCTTGTTTCATGTTTGTTAGTCCCGACTTGCCCATTGCCTCGTGGCTTGCTATTACTGCCCTGGCCCGGGGACCGGATGTCCTGGCACCTATCATCAATCCTCCTACTCACGTACAGAATACATACATGTACATATCTGTACGCACAATCTTTGCTCCGTCCGACTACTACCGGCAGGGGGACCTTGCTTAGGCGATAATTAATAAAAGCTCCTTGGGGGGCCTCAGTGGCACGATGTTTGTTCCGGGGATTGAGGAGGGGAGGAGGGGGCCTTAGCGACCTACCGCCACATGCCACAAGCCGTAGTCTGTATGTATGCATGGGGAATATCCATACTGCCTACTCACTAACTAACCAACTAGGTACTAGATAGATGACCAGGATGAAGGTACAAGGCAAGAGAAAAGAAGAAAAAAAAAAAAGGCGATCAGATCACGGACCGGTGCAGTCAGTCAGTCTGTGCCTGATGACAAGCATCACCGCCAATTGGCTCGGATGGACCAGTTACGAGGGGAATGACCCAATGACCGACATTCCTTCAACACCGATATTTTGCATCTTTAGTTTAGTTCAGATAGCTACTTTGGTATCTACCCGATGAAGTGCCCCTCGTTTAGCTTTCTGGGGAAGATACAAGTGGGATCCGATAGGCAGAGTCTTCGAGAATGGTCGACGGGGTCCACTATGTTAATTTCTTTTGTTCACTGCAGTCGAGGACCGAACGGGAGATGATACCGCAGATTGATATACTACTAGGAGTTACTAGTCACTTACCTGGGTAGTGGTGAGTAGTCAACCAGGGCTCTTTTGTTCCTTTGGATGCCCAGCCTACCGCTGATTGGCGGAAAGCCGTAGATCAGGCCGGGAAACGTGACTTGGGGCGGTGTTACTGCTGGAAGTTGCTTGTTCTGTACCTAGGAACTGACTGACTGACTACAACTCTGGTGCCTAGCAATGAACTATTCCAGTTCTACAGAGTAGATGCTATTCTTACTATCCTATCCTACCTCAATTCTCAACTGCAAGTCATTTAGTTCCCAGAATTACCTCATTTGATCGCTCTCTACTTCCTGCTTCGTAATGCAAACTACTAAATTTATACGATCAGCAGCCTCGTTGGGCAACAATGGTATCATGCAACCGAGTCCGAGAAAGCCAATCTTCGAGAACGAGACTGACCGACCCACTGACCCGGGAGCTTCCTTAATTCTTTCAATTCGAGTATGACAATGTTCTCACAATTTATGCATCCTCTCTGAATAAGCCTATCGTCGTCGATCGTCCGTAAGCCATTGGCTTCTGAGCAGTGTGGTTATGATTGTGGTCGAGCCACCAGCACGTCCAATCCGATCCCTTGTAAGAGCCAAAAAGAATCACCTCAACCCATTGCTGACGGCCAATTCCCTAGATAGAAGCCCGCATGTGCTGATTCTTCAAGAGGCGAAGTCTTAATTTCCGTTCAATTAGCACCACTCCACCGGTCGCTTCTCTCGCCTCTTTCAATTGGACCCGGGGCTGGTGTACACCGCCAGAATGGCCACTCGGCATCGTCATCGCAAGACGAGCGATTACCCGGAATGGGGACAGGTCGCCAGTCACGGCAGGCCCGAGATGCTCCTTCTCCTTGTTCTGATGGCAAATTTCGAAATGAGAAATCAGATTTAGACTTGTCGACTGCATTCACGTGTCTGTCTGCCGCTGACCACCCACCCCCTTTCCCCCGGCCTGATCCTATCCAGGACCCCGGGTTGAATAACGGTCAGGTTCCATACCCACACCCAACTCTTTCTTTCCTTTCCACCCACACTCCTGCACACCGTACATGTTCGCCTCCTTTGCTGCAATTCCAAATCATCATGAGGATTCGCCTTAACCCAATGAGAAATGAGAAAGAAAAAGAACACTAAGAAAGAATACTGCTTCTAGGGTATTGTTTCAAGTTGTCTTTTTGGCTCGTATCCGATTGGGTTTGCTTCCCTTGTCTTTGTTGTTCACTGCTGATTTGCTTCTGACTCGATATCGGATGCAATGTGTTCCTTCGTCCCCTCTTCACTTGGTGCATGAGATGATCTGAACACCGGCAAAGTTCATGCATTGCACCAGCAGTAGCAGGAGCAGTAGCAGCAGCAGGCATATGTAGGGCAAGTTAATTGCTTTTTTATTCTCTGTCTTCTTTTGCATTTCACGTTCCACGCGATTGTCGCGAATAGCGGGCACCGCTGCTTTGCCGGCCCTGGATATGACATGCTTACGGACTGACTCTTTGCTTTTGGGATTTCCATGCGTACCCGATACCAATGCACATCGGTAGTAGTCGCTGCGTAGATGAGATGATTCTTTCTTCTGTCCTTGATTATACGTACCACAAGGTAAATTGCCTATCTCCCTGTGAAACGTGGCTTCCAATCTTACTCCATACAATAACTCATTTATCTTTACATAGTATACCATTAACATAAACATAAACACAGACCAGTAAGGCTAAGCCTACAGAGTAAGCACCAGAACCAACCCATGACATCAACACACATACAAACCCCAATAACAGCTCCATCCTAGCTCATCACCAACAACAACCTGAAACACCAAGTCATCAAGGGGATGATGGATTCCATCCCAATCAGGAAATCATCTAGACCGGTAAAGCTTCGAGAAAACAAACCGGAGGAGGCGAGGGGCCGTAGACAGTGTGACTCATACCCTCTTTCTGTTGCACTACTACTACGCAGCGCACATACCAACAAACCTCCGAGTAGATACACACTCAGTAGTCTAAGTGGTCGGTGACGACGTCCAAGCTTGCCGACTCGACTAACTACATACAATTCTAGTGCAGTGGGTCATGGATTCTTCTGGTCTGTTTCATCTTATCGATAGTAGATAGTTGGCGGTAAGTAAGTGGACTTTCTAATTGCTACTTCGGTCCTTGTGCATACTGTAGGATTTCGGGGACTAACTATCTATGTTACTATGTTATTTTATGTTATGTTGTTGCTTTGGGGCGGTGGATGTGGATCGGCGCAGGCATTGTTGTGTAACTATGTACTCATGCTTAGCTGCTTGAGATTTGATTACATATTGAGGATTTTCGGGATTTTGATGCCTCGAATTAGAGGGGTTAGGACACGTTGGTTTGGGAGGAGGGGGAAGGTGATGCTGTGATATCATGCTATCGGCCGAATTGGAGGGGAAGGTTCTCGGACGTCATTCGGTTCTTCGATTAGTAGTATTGGAGGAGTGATTTTACTGTGGTAGATGATGCTATAGTGTCTGAGGATATGTATTGTAGCATCACTGCGTTAAGCCAATCATGGTGGATGGGTAAGCAATGCTTGCTACAGAGTACAGTAGTACTACTCACTCACTCACTACTAGTAGGTCTATCCAGTAACATACCTACATATCTTGAAACACCAAAAGCCATATGGCAACACCCAGACAAGGCAAACCAAGGCAACGCACATGTCCAGTTAAGGCACATACCACATCTACCTCACCCCTTATCTGCAGAAAATCACAATACAAACCAACTACAGCCTCACATCACATCACCTCCAAGCTCGAAACTCTAGCTCAAGCTCGAGCTCCAGCTCTAGCTTCTACTTCTGCTTCTGCTTCCTGCCAAGCCAAGCAAAGATAGGCGCAAACCGTTTCTTGCCTTGGCCATGGGCCATGGCCATGGATGGCCATATGCTTCAACCCAAACTCGCCCTGTCTCTGCATGAGAACCCAGATCGTGCGGTGCGCACGGCCAAGGATCCGAGCGAGATGCGATGACATCGATTGGTTTGGTTTGGTTTCCCCGCAGGAAAGTGCAAGAAAGGGGGAAGAAGCAGTGATGCCTTACCTGGGGTTAATTATTGGCAATTATCAATCTTTGTTTCTTTCCAGTGTAGGAATTTAGTTAGTTGGGTAATAGGAAAAGTACGGAGTACTAGATGGATGACGAATTCTGTTACTGGTAAAGGTCAAAGGTGGAGGGAGGGACGGGATGGAGGATGCGATTGATGATAATTTACTCCGTGTGTCCTTCCTAATTGGGAAATTACCAAACATTAAGTTTTTCCCTTGTGATTATTTTCTTTTCGGTCGATAGACTGACTGACTGGATGAATGAATGAATGACTTCCATCTCGTGACTCCGCCGTTGAGATTACTTAGGTAAGACGGTTACCTAAGGACGAAACCAACAGGGTGAGTGGATATGGCTAGCCTAACAGTACTAGATACTAGTAGTCTAGTATCAACCGCCACACCACACGAAGAAAGAGAAAGAAAATGCAGGTGAACCGTCAAAAGTGGATTAAGCTCCATAAGTTGATGGTGGTGCTTATACCGAAAGAGGTAATTTAACTGACTACTACCTACCTGCCTGACTAGTGAAGCACAGAGGTAGGTAGGTAGGTAAGTCAGTGACTTGCTTACTTACAGTACTAAACTCAACTCAACTAAACTAAACTACTAAAAGCCTGGCACCAACGCCAGAATCGAGAAACAAAAAAGCAAAGAAAAACACCCGCTCGGCAAATCATCCCCAAAAAGAAATAAAATTAAATCAATCAAACCGTAAACCTGATTAATATCTGTATCTGACTGGAGAACGTCCAGTCCAAGATGAAATCCAAAGAGAGAGTGTGTGTCCGTGCTTTTTGGTTTCTGCATCCTGAGTTGCAGCTTCCGTGCGGTATGTGCATTTCACGTAATCTGTCATGGAATTGGTTCGAAAAGCACGGGCGGGCGCGGGTGTGTGTGTGAGTGAGTGAGTGTGTGTCGCAACAGAACGGGTGTGCATGCGATGCGCGCGCGCCGATTGAAGGGGCCGCGCGGGCAGGCAATGACCCAGTCTAACCGAAATGGCAAAAGGGCCCTTTTGTTTTGTTTTGGTTTTTTGTTTTGTCGTCCACCCGTGGAATGACTGGCTGGTTTGGTTTTCTTTGTGGTTATTGGTTGTGGATCAACTTCTTTGGATGGGTTGGATGGATCTCCCTTCTACGGGCCGGCCCTAACGGTACCAGAGATGAATTCGTGGTGGTTTCCTAGGTTCTCTATCGAGGTGCTATGGAGAGTAAAAATGCAAAATAAAAGCATGTGTATAGGGTGGTGCTGCTGGTGGTGGTGAATGACAATGGTAGCAAGTGAAAGCAAACATCTAGGCTTGGGAGGCTGCTGTCACGGGCATATCACACCAACAATAAGAATTACGATAAGAACGAGGCTTCAATGAAGGATGCGATGCTAGCCCATCGGATCATTCTCTCCTCTAAGCCGGTCTTAGCAGGAAACACTCCGTACTTCTTCATCAGTATCAACAGCCTGATCCAGCCTCAGGAGCTTTTTGGTTCCCAGCGCTCTGGCGTGCAATGCTGATGATCACAATGGAAATAGTTTCCTCTCAGCCCATGAGGGATGTTGCACTGTCGCGCGCGCGAATGATTGGTCATGCCCGCAACTGAACTGAAGGCTGGAGGGCGATACGCTTCATGCCCGGGGGGGGTGGGATGGGTGGTGGTGTTCCGTATGTATTGTATGACATCGAGTCCGTCCATCTGATCCCAAGCCCGCCTGCCCTCTCTTCCTCCCACCGGAAGAAAAAAAGTATGAGGGGGAGGGAGGGGGGTATGGCCTCATCGTCTGGTATTCTTGGTATCGTCCTGTAACTCACGACTCGCCCTATCCCAGGGGTCGATCATGGGATGGATGCACACTGACTGAGCGCACAGACGATCTCCTCTTTTGGGCATCATCTTTCCCAAATCCAAAACACCGAGGAGCCAAGTGAGCCCCCCTCCTCCTCAGGTCCTGGTAGGATGAACGGGCCTGTTGTTCAGGTACCTACCCACCTACATATGTACGTATATTGTGGGATCATCATCGAACCTGAGGATGAATAGGAAGGGAGGGGTTGTGTTGTGGTGTGGTGTGTGCTTGAAACCATGAACCCAGTGTGCTGGACCCCAGGTACCAATCAATCGTTTTGCGTTCCCGGATGTGATTGATTACTGTCGGGAGGGATAGAGAAGGGAAACGCATGCCTGAGTTCGGGCTGCTACGGGATAAGCGACTGGCAGAGAGAGACAGACAGACAGACACAGAGAGAGAAGGACAGGCACATGGATTGACGGAAGTTTCGACTGTATCGGATGGAGGGGTCGTACTGTCAGGAATGATCGAATCGATAGGCTATCGATATCCGATTTGTGGCCCCACCCGTAATACTAACCATGGTTCTGATACCGACTACTCTCTGCACCCATTACACTACTTACAGACATCTAACTAACTAACTATACTAGCATGGAAACTTATGGTCCCTACTCCTCCTACTACGGACTTACTTAGTACGACTCCGGTCTCTAACCCACTCTCTACCCGGAGACCGGCACTCACTGGGAAAGGTAGTATCTACGAATAGTAGAGTCCCAGTTGAGAACTCATCCCGAGCGGCTATCCATCGGTCCGGATGATTGACTGATGTTGGTATTCCAAAAGTCAAAAGTTAAGGTTAGTTGAGACAGGCAACGGCATATAGCCGCCGTTATTGACGGGCGAGGGCTCTTTATCGATATTGTTGGTTAGGTTTGGCGGTTAGGGTTGATTATTATTCTATTCTAATTATGCGACAGTTGGGGGGAAGATCCCACCGAATTCCTTCGGCCTATCATCTATCACATCCTGCACTATGTATGAGTCGCGTCTGGTGAAAAGCATACTCACTTACTAAGGTCGGTAGGTATCTCCTACTTTTCTAGTTTCTACTACTATTGCTAGACGGTTTAGGTAGTAAGTAGTAAGTATAATCTCACAGATAATGGTGATGCTTCCTTTGATGTAATTGGGAAATGAAATGAAGAAGTTTAGGCCTACAATAAAGTACTACAGTAGATAGTAGACTACCGGCAAGGCGATCATCGGGATTCTTCCAGGGCAGCAATATTCTCGCTAGTTAGCCTCCTTAGTCCGCTAGTAAGTACCTACATTTGACGATGTGAATAACCTCAACCTTTACCAACCCAGGGGATAAGATCAATCATCATGGGTACTACACGAGAAGCGTCACGATCATGATTCGTCTCTAGTCAAAAGCACTGGACGAGTAACCAGCCAGGAACGATGATTATTCATCCACCCTCTTCGTCCCAAAGGTTCCCCTGCCAGCTGCACGTCTGCCCAACGAAGCATCCAATGATCGCTCCTCGTTAATCTCGGGAGCAGTCAGAAATGTCGCCTCGTCTTTTGACTTTTCCGCTGACCGCCGGATGCTCGTTGGGTGGTTTTTGGGGGTGCGGCCGATTAGTGAGCGAGGAAGTGCGAGCGATGGGTCTGTGGTCTGTGGTTTCTACCTACTACTTTGTTTAGGGCCGATGGAGAAGGGAAGAAAGAAGGCCGTGGGAAAATCATGGGCACGGGAATTAGGTGGGATTTTTTGGTTTTGGTTTTTCTTGGGGTGTTTTTCTCTTGGGCTCACTCACTCTGCTTCTCTTCCTGATTTTTTCCTTATTTTATTTTTTTATTTTTATTTTTGTTATTTTTTCTCTCTCCCTTATTTTTTTCTAGTGCCTATTTTTCTGGTTCCCCCCATGATTGCCGCTGTTGGTCCGTCTGTAGGTTATGGGTCAGGTCCCAGAGAGAAAGTATGGTTATGATTATAGTTAGTGTTTTTATTTTTGTTCGCATTTTTTATTTCTTGGGATTTTAATCTGAATATTATTTTTCTTTATTTTTATTTTTAATTTCTGGGAAAGAAAAAAAAATTATTCACTCATCCTAAGATTTTCGTGCTGGGTCGAAAAGCAGTCTTACTATTCTGAACTTGGTCAGGGACTCCCTCATCGCATGTTTCCTGATTCAGCCCCGAAGGATATATGGACTCCCCCTCCCGCTTGTCACTTGCTCTTGTCCTCCATCACAATCAATCAATTATACTGAACTTCAAACTCTCTTCGCGAGAGGTTTCTGTCTGATCACAAGAGACCTCGATTTTACCTTTCCTCCCCTCCTCCTTCATATTATACTTATTCCGCTTCTTTCCTCCCCTGCTCCTCTTCTGCCTCCACTTCGCTAGTTCTCTACTACTCTACACCTTGACCACCACCCGATCGATCTACTTCTCTTCCCACCTTATCCTATTTTATTCCCCCATCCCTCCTCCTCCCTTGAGACTCTTTGGAGATTATACTCTCTCGTCTTCCTTCTCACGGGCTATATCTTCACTCCTCCCATTCTTCACAAGTTTGAGACTTTCTAAATACTTTCACCAACCACCCTAAAACCCCGCACCTCTTGACCTGTTTTTTTCCCGAACCTTTATTTTACACACCGCCTCTTGACTGCTCTACAAGCAACCACAGGCTTTTTTCCCTGATCAAAGCCACCTTTTTTCACCTTTATCTTCGTCATATACACATTCACAGTTATGGCAAGGTATTCTCAACAATCCTTTGACTTCTACCAACAATCCCCCTCTACATTGGATGCCAAACCGTCATATTCAGAAGAAGACGACATGAGTGTACTTGATGATAAGATCCTCGACTCTACTTCCCCCGAACTTCCTTCCACTGTTGCCGACCACCGGAGAACCTCATATGACCATGCACCCGATGCATTTGCGCATCGAGATTCCGTCTGGTCCGATTTCTCCCAATCCGTCTCTAGCACACAGTCCCGTCACAACTCCCAAGTCGGCCACGCTTTCTTTGAAACCGCCCCCAATCCTTTCATGCGGGTAGACGGCGCTCATCCATCCGCTCCATACGGCCACCAGGCTTCCTGGCAGCTTGCAAAGGAATCGGGCTCCTGCACTCCTACCGCCATGTACGATCACTTTCCCTCCGAGTTGGATCACGCTTCATCAGCCCCCTTTGCTGGCGGTGCCGTCGGTCCTGTCAGCACCATCAACATCCCCTCTATGTCCTACCGTCCCGGCATGGCCTTCGCCCACCCTGCCACTGTGGCTATGTCGCCGCAGTCCAGTCAGGGCTGGATGCCCGCTGCAACGGATCTGCCTGATGCCATGTCGCGGCCAACCAAGAGCCCGACCTACCGCAACAGTTCCCCCTTGAGTGTGCGCCGGGATGGGATCCGGAAGAAGAACGCTCGCTTTGAGATTCCTGCAGAACGGACGTTGAGCAACATCGACCAGCTGATCAGCCAGTCGACCAATGAGGAGGAGATCAAAGAACTCAAACAACAGAAGCGGCTGCTGAGGAACCGTCAAGCTGCGTAAGTACCCACTGCCCCCTCCCCCCCCTTACATGATGACATCAGCCCATATCTAATCTTGTCCTCTAGTTTGGATTCCCGTCAGCGCAAGAAGCTCCACACCGAGAAATTGGAAGAGGAGAAGAAGCAGTTCACCCAGGTCATTAGCGACCTCGAGGAGGAACTGCAGAACATGCGCCTACGGGAGGCCGAACTCCTTCGCGAGAAGAGCGAATGGATGGCCGCCCAGCAGGAAATCACCCAGTACATCAACACCATGCACATGGAGAAGGATGAACTGATCCGGGTGCACACCTTGGAGACTGCTGATCTTCGAAAGAAGAACAACATCCTCAAGGAGACTGTGGAGAAGCTTGAGAGACACGCACGAACCGCCGCTCCTGCGATGGCCACCGAGTTCTCGGACTTTGAGAACTTGACCATGGACAGCAGTCCTTGGGAAGACTTTACTATGGTGAACAGCCTCTCCCTTGACGCAGAGTCTGTTCCCAGCTCGACGGCACACTCTTCCTCGTTGGTGGTCTCCACGAACGATAAGGAAAAGTCTGCGACCAGCGACTACCCCTTCAGCTGGAACGCCTTTTACATGTGCCTTCTCTTCGGAGCATTCATTGCCTCCAACAGCTCTACGCTGTCGGCTCGCTCCATGCCTCAGCTCTCGGAAGAGTATCGCGCTGAGTCCGCGAATGTCCTCCGGGCTGTTCTGTCTTCCTCTCCGCCCGAGCTCGCTCAGGGCCAAGGCGCTGTGGCTTCCTCGTCGGCCATGCCCATGCCTACCACCATCACTGGAGCCGAGATGGCTCAGATGACCGGCACAGCGGCACCGTCGAACCTGGATGAACTTCACAACACCCTGGCCATGCCCTCCAAGCAGCAGGAACAGGAGCAGGTTTTCGCTCTCAACGCGGACCAGTACAACTCCTTGACGACTTTTGATGATGCGGGTGTCGACTACAAGCAGCAGCAGCAGCCTTCTAATCTGCAGCAGGCGCTCGCTGCGATGCGTGGTAACGTTGCCCACAAGCTTCCGAACAAGGCTACCTCTGAAGTCTACTCTCGTTCCCTCATGTGGGACCGGGTTCCTGAAAAGGTTATCCGAGACTTCAGACGCATGGTTCAGGAATATGGTGTCGCCCCCGTAAAGGAGGAAGACTCCGGCTTCAGCCAGTAGTTTAGCCCCGCGATGGTTGGGTCACGCCGACCGTACATCGCCCATCTCAGCTCTCTCCTCTCTCTCCCTCTCTCTCCACCGTGCCCAGACAAAGTTACATTGCCTGCGTTTCTTCTGCATCCAAACAAGCAAACTGATCGAGTTCTGTGCTTCCACCTCCGCCTCCTTTACGTCGTCTACAGTTAGACAGACGTACACCTTCTCTCTACATGCTTTAACGACATACGACTGTTGGCCAGTTTTAGCCAGATTTAGCCATATACATACATAGACAGCTTACCATTCACTTCGACTGGATATATCTTACGGACTAGCTTCATGATGACCTCGTCTGACAATTTAGCGATGTTGTTCTACGTTTCGCACTCCTTCGGCTTTATCGGCGTACCAGCGTTTTCTCATTCTCCGAGTTGAGTGTGGATTTCTCGAGCATCTGAAATATGTTGCAGTCGTTTACATCTACCTCCACACCTTCTCGTCGATTTTTATGACTTTCTTTCACGGATGGCATCTTTTGAATTTCACCATGGGACATTGCCTGCGCGTCGCAGGCAGTCCAACGGAACAACGGGACGGAACATATCGAGCGCTTGCTTACATTTTGCATATGACTTGGATTCGGGTTTCTGTTTTATTGCTTTTGAACTGTTGTGGTTTTTGATTTTGTTTTGGTTTTGCGTGCATCGCGTGGGGAATAGGTTGGGCTGCAGTGGCATTTGCTATGATTGTTATGATATGACTGACATGTTTATGATTTGGGATGTGGGATGCCTGTTAATGTCTATGTTGCGATGATGATTCGATCTGGGTCTGCTGAGAAGCCATACTGGATGGCTCTGCAACCTACCACTCGTTTACTTTCTTTTGTCAGATACTTGACAAATGCCCGTGCATGTGCATGTGGCATGACACAGATGATCTTGGGCTTGTCCCGTCCACTCTTTTGAAAGAACTATATTTCGTTTGTCATCTGTGGATCACCTCTTTGTACTGTATATAGTATTGGCAGCAATGTTTTAAGGAGTTTGGCCAACCACATGGAATAAAAGACTTCCGGTCTCGGACTTGCACACAAATCCTGCCTAGTAAGCTATTGACAATGAATGTGATCATTCGTCTGATATAAGCATCACTGTAGGCATATTACCTTCCTAGATATCGTGAAGGTGCGAATTCACGATTATCATATTTCACGATCAAAAGCCCACTAGATTCTTAGGTTTGTCCATCTCTTCACCCTGTCTATTAACGTAAAAACGCCACCTCATATTCCAAATCACTACATCCCGTTAACGCCGTCACTGGATGTCTCCGTCACTACGTATCCCCGTCACTGTAAACGTCATCACCGCGGCGATTGTATTCCATTTCTTTCTGGGATGAGCAGCTATAAATACGGGTCCTGATTCTTCTCTCATCTGAGTTTTTCTTTTCTTTCTTATCCTTCTAATAACACAGAAAAAAGATTGTATATACAAAGGGTATCTCGACTATGACTACCCTGACATGGCTCTCATCTCATGAGCCATACTATACTATCGTCTGATCTATATACACCTCTCTAAGCAAAGCTACTACTTTCTTTATTTCTTTTACTGGCTCTGTGGCTTGCTCAACGCGACTCACGCGCATGGCTTACCAATTTCTCATCTCTTATCTTTCTTAATTCGCCTTCTATACCCCGTCAATAAGAACCTGTCAAGCTCTCATCTCAAGAGGAGCACATTATACCTTTCTTTTCGTGCTCTGAATAATGGTGCCAGCTGATTCCCTATATCCTCTAAGGGCTACACTGTGGATGGTCTATATTCATCACTACAGCGCTGGTGTGCAGCATCATCTACACATCATTCCGTGGAGTATGTTGATAAGCACTACTCACTGTGCATTATATCCCTGGAAGATGCAAAAACTTCCCAACTGCGAATTCAGTTGCGGTGATCGCAGTTCTGAAAATAATGAAGGCTCAGGCTTCCGTGGATCGGCCCTGCAAGCTTCAAGCGGTCGCAACCGTCGCAATTGCCAAGATCCATCAGTTATGCATATCTCTTTGCTATACCTTCTATACATCTTTACCGAACGTGTTCGAACACGCTCTTTCTTATATCGTCACTAGTTGAGCAGCAACTCTAGCATAGATGGTCATTCGACCGGGGTCTCACTATCGCGCCGAGACCGCTAGCTTACTCTGTTCATGCTATATAGCTTCAGCGCCAAATATCTGACTGCTGTCACTGATAGGTAAGTCAGTCGATCTTTACCAGCGTACACCTGACTCTCACTACCATTCTCATACTGACAATGTACTGAGATCTAGGCAGAGCGTTGCTGAGCGCAGTATCATTTAGAAGAAGCTCTGCGCGTCATCTTCCTCTACTTTATCCCGCTAGCTCCTAGGCATGTCTAAAGGAGCAGCCGATACTTGGCCTTTAAAATTCGTTCGGACGCAGTGTCTGCGAAGAAGACGTTCTTGAAAGGTGCTGAGACATATCTTGGCACGATCTACAACATGCCGGGTCAATTCACATAAGTCTACGGCGAAAGCTCGGGAACACCCGGTGCGAGCTAATCACACCCATGCATCTTTCCCAGGAAATCGTCTGCTTCCCAGCAAAATGGAATCTGGCGCCGCAGCATCGCTGCAAAGCCAACATCACATCGCTCGAAGCTGGGTTCTGCAGAGTCTTGATGTCTTGTGAGTGAACAACGGGAGCATCTACAGACATCAGATCACTTTCTAACAGAGCACTCATTACAGTGGGATCACACTGTCTGGTGAGCTGTATGTAGGATCAGCAACCATTTCAGTGACGACAGGGTTTTTACGATGAGCCCTGCTACACGTTTCCATCAACACGGTCCAGGTCGATTCCTCCTCAATATACGGTGACCACCGAAAGAACTTGCGCAACTGTCAACAAATCGAACAAGCACAAAGCAACTGGATTATATAACAAACAATATAACATATTACGGAATCGCAGGTGTCTCGCATGCTTTATTTGATGACGACCTTCCTTACTCAAAACATGTCCCTTTGGTTTTGAGCAACCTAGAACTGGTGGGCCGACATGTCCATATCAAGTTGGCTTTTGACCTAGACCAAGGTTCCACTTTCTTGTAGCTTGTGAGACATACCTTCCTTGGAAGCACAAGCACGGTCACTGCACTTGCTTAATTTCTCTCGCAAGCAGTAACACATTGATGTGGATATGCTCGAATCACTACTATCGAGGACCCTTGTCCAATCTTCCTACCGACTTTCTGTCATACCCATGCGAGCTCCAGAACGCGGAGCCATCATACCGGACCTAAGACTTCCAGCATCTCTTCTACAGTAATACTGCATTCTGATTGCCTATTACCCTGCAAAGATCAGCCAGGCATCTATAATGATCAGAAAACCACCGGATCATAACCGCCTTCACTTTGAGTCGCG
This sequence comes from Aspergillus costaricaensis CBS 115574, assembly GCF_003184835.1. Taxonomy (NCBI): domain Eukaryota; kingdom Fungi; phylum Ascomycota; class Eurotiomycetes; order Eurotiales; family Aspergillaceae; genus Aspergillus; species Aspergillus costaricensis. The sequence goes on from NW_020291808.1 coordinate 447,370, forward strand.
AACCCGCAAAGCTAAAGGTGAAATCATCAATTCCGGCTATTCTGGCGTTCAAGAACTCTGTGGCAGAGCACAATTAGTCTCCCCTTACTTTTCATCTCATTGTGAAGGGGTTTCGAGACCTTGACTACTCATATTATGAGTTGAGTCACATCTATTGGCCTGGGATTCGGGCAACAATGGTCCCAACTTTCACGGTCCCTTATACGTCATGGGCAAGCAATTATATACGATCTTGAGTGGAAATCCCCAGCAGAGTAAGTCTTATGTCCTCGTTAACAGACGCTTGACCAATCAACTGACAGTTTCAACTTTCAGGTAACGATATTCGCGACCACTGCCCGATGGAACATAATCCGCTCATACTCCTCAAACCGCAGAGATACTAGACCGCAACAGATCTCCGTCATGGGTACATACATGGAAGCATTGACTCAACTAGAGACCGAACTCGTTTGAATCTCCCTCCTTTTATAGGCAGGGTATACTACCAGAAAACGAATGTGAGGGCGATGTGGCCTCACAAATGTGAATCCTGCTTGCTTATATACCCCAGAGCAAGCATGTCATGTTCTGTGCCATGTAATTCTTCTCTGGGATTGCGCACCTGAATCCTATATAGAAGCAATACGGAGGCCTACCCTCGCAAAGGCTTCTCCCAAAGACTTCTCCATCTTCCACTCACCCCAATCTCCAACCTGCGGCACCCAAGGCTGACATTGAAACCATATTTCTCTTTGCTCATACCGCGGTGAAACCTACAGCATGACCTCATCCTCCTTCCTCACAAACCCTCTTCACGAACTCGGCGGACGGGCTTATTACAATGGGGAATTCGTGTCTGCGGCTTTCGCTCCTGATACAAACAAGAATCTGTTATCAAGTGTGATTTACCAGAGGATGGAAGTTTGATGTATCTCCTCGGAGATACGAGAAACGAGGGAGGAGATGTTGGTTTGGAAGTGTGGTCGCTTTCCAGGAAATGTCCAAGGAACAGCACATCGTCATTCTCTGCAACCTATGGCAGGAACTCGCTTTCAACTCGGTCAAAGCATACCAGTTACACCCATCATATGGATGGGGCTCGACAAGTGGTTCTCCCCATCTCTTCTTGGTTCCGTCATGTTCAATCAGCCTCACACACAACCAAAACCTAACCTACTTCAAGTTCGGTGATGAATATCGTATCCGAATTCTTGTGTGCGATACCATCGGGCATGACAAAGTGTACTAAGCCCTATCACATGCGGTAGTGTTGTTCCACAAGACGAATGAGAGAGGGGATACATCCCCTGACTCTTTGGTGCGTGCCGGGGCGTCTTTCTTTACAAAATCACCGGCTCAGGCTTCGTGCCTCCTGCAAAAAAAGGAACCCACTATGGACACGTCTGCACTGCGTCTTTGGGATACCTAGTCACCGCAATCCCACATTTCGGGAAGGGCGCCTCTTGAGGCCCATTCATCCGCGGAGTGACCAGCGATGTCAACGTCCCAAAGATATGTGATACAGAAATACTTTCCTCGAAGAAGCCCACTTGGTTTTATGCCACAGCCCAAACAGATGTCCGAATACTGAGTGTCTTCAATCGCTGCCTTACGAGATACTTCCGACTTTTTCGGGCCTCCTGCCAAAGCGAACAGATGAAGCTCATACGGAGACTGGACAACCATACTTCGACTCAAAGTCAATATATGTGATATACATAGTTGTCTTTCGACAAAATGACAAGCACCACCAGCCTGGGTGTGGGTATCAACCGTATTCCACCCCGGCCAAGAAGCAACGTTTCCGGGAACTGCTCCATACCCGAGAATCATACTGATAATGATTGAAGAAGCCATACAATGGAAGCTTCATCGAATCATGCAATGTATCGATGTACCACTAAGCGCACGCCAAAACGTGCTACACCAAATAGCCCTGCCGGTTATCGTTGCCAAGTCACTCCCAAGCAAGAGCAGTGATCGATGGCTTCAATCCCAGATTGACGAAGAATACAAGTCCTCGTCGATTATAACCACAGTGGTAGGCAATACCCTGTGCACGGTCAACACACTGTGTCTGGAATGTGCTTTACCATATGCTATATAAAGCCGGCGTCACTTTTACCGAGCCATGCCACACTCTGTCCTTTGTCAGAGGCTTCAAGGATCGGCTTGTCGGTCAAGGCAATATCGAAAGGAGCAATCAAATCGAATACACTTGGGTCTTTCAAGAACCATTCATGAGCTACCCGATCACTTTCTTACACGGCCCTGTCGTCCTTGCTTACGATCAATCCCAACAAGACGAGTTGCACGCGTCTAGAGTCGTCAAAAATGTCTACTGAGGATGAAGCGAAACTTGCAGAAAAACGCTTTACCTACCATATATATAAGGCGGTGTTCTTCAAGCTCCAACACTGCGAAATGTCTCGCTTGCCTGACGAGTATACTGGGTGATTGTCTCTGTGATCACTCCACCAACAGACTAGTTGGTCCGTGACGCAGAAGAGGGAAGAGTCAGTATTGGTACAGGGTGACGAAGTGCCTAACATCCACTTACTCGCTTTCTCTGGCAACTGCTTGAGCAGTGTCTGGCGGTATGAAAGTACCATTTGTTCCCTGTGGCCAAGGCCTGTGGTTCACTCATTGTGAACAACAATTCAGCTTCGTGCTCTAGCAGTTTGGATGAATATGGGCACCACTCCATCCTGTCATCAAAACCTTCGCCTTGAACGAGATCCACGAAAACAAGCCAATGACGTGATTTCGATCAGTGCTGCCGAGAGCTTCGACGCGTTGAACACAGCCAACAAGCGCAACGACGTACCTGATATATCTAAGGGACTAGCCTGCATACTTCAAAGGCTTCTGGGACATCAGCTCATCCTCCTCATATGAAGCATTTTTGGATACTTACAACATCAACTCAATTGAGGGGCTCTAGAGGACAATGTCACAGCAATCTCCCTTGAATGGCTGCTTATCGCGCCCTGTGCATATCTTGGAGGACTAATTCCCATTATGCAAAATTCGACTCATGACCAGCAGAACACATCACTTTGAGATATGGACGCATGAGTAACACACCAAGCAAGCGAAGATGATATATATGGCCAAGGTACAGACCATCTATGAACGCTTCATTCCAGCTTACCGCTTTGACATGCCCTTTATATTTTCCGCAGTGTTACTGGGTCACGTTTATACCTTTTAGATACGACTATTACGAGAGAGCATGTCCCTAGCTGTTGAGATCAGCCCGTCCGTGTCAACGCAAAAGAACGCAGAATGGCCGGGTGAGAAGGAAATCTTCTTCTGTATCCGAAGGAGATATTGCCCATGATGAAGGTTGGTGCACGATTCTCATGTGCACCGGCATCGATGCCCTTGGACGTGGCTCGTCGTAATTCCTTCACACCTCATCGCCAATGGAATTTACCTGCCGAAGTGGCCTTTGATACGCGAAGCTTAAAGTCTCCAGTTCAGTTCACATCGCTAAGTCCAACAGCGTATCTTCCTGTTCCTGAGTGTCATTTTCCGAATGCTGGGTGTGTTCAAGGAATGGCTTAGACGAAGCAGACAAAGGGTATGTCTACAGAACATCTTCCCTAAGACTCATCGGCTTTAAATCAGTTCTTCCACTGCCTGTCTGCATCTGGCAAAGGTCACTGGTTCTTTCCTGCATTTGATGCTCCAGATGCGTGATGGATGCGGCGAAAACCATCAGCCAATGCTGTCTGGGCGCTGTACAATCACGGCTACGAGTCAGATCCGGCAAAAAGTCACTTTCGGAGGCAAGTGATAAGTTACATCTTTCTCCGATATAGCGCCGGCGGAGCTGGAAGGCTTGCGCCTGTTAGCCTATATAAATACCAGCCAAATCTTTTTCTCAAAAACCGGGTTTCTTTCCATGAAAGGTTCCACGTCGAGCAGCACCTTGATCACTCTTCAAATTATCACTGGCCCACCGAGGGAAAGGTATCAAGCCAAGGTACGGGATTATTGCTCTGAGCAATGCTACTCTCGTCTTGATGACACCTGGAACAAATGCTTCGACTGCCTGTCTGGTGGTTGGAAGAATATGACGGCCATGACTGGGTTGAAACGACGCGATAATAGAAACATTTGCTTCGTCTCCCCGGGTCGAGGAGAATGGAGGATTGCGCGCCATACCATTGTGTCAGACTATTCTGACGAAGCTAATACCTGAGAACTTAAGATCGACACAGATGGTTATCGCTTGCACTCCTGACAATATTCAAGGGTCCTTCTCGACCATCTCACATCCTGCTTATGTGGCAGGGCCCGTACATACTCTTCGAAGAAGTGGATAAAGAATTGCATATTTGGTATGAACACAGCAATGATACTCTTTGGGTCACTGACTGTTTATACGCGTGTCTGTTTGGTATGATGTTATGGGGTCCATCTATATAAGAGGATTCAGCAAAATTCCTCTACCTTCCTTCAACGCGAAACTGCTCAATGACAAGCTCGCCTCACCTGGAGAGAAGAACTAAACCACTAGGAAGCATGGTACAACGACAGACTATCTTGGACACACCGGGTCTTGAGAAGCCATGCTGATAATATCAGATGATGACGTGCTGCCTGCTAATAGTCAGAGCGCATATAAGACTTCATTGTCAGTGTGCAAGGAGAAAAAGATAGCACGGACATAAAAAGAAGCTCAAAGATGCGAAAAACGCGCATTTCTTCCCTTACAGTATAGAAAGTGCTTTCTGTTACTTGGCATTTGCTTTCTTCATACTTGCGATATGCAGAAACGAAGAAGACACTTATGACCCAGAGTTCAGCATTGTCCCATGTGCTGTCGATATTATCTCAACCACTTCAGCACGTCGATGAGGAAGATCCGACTAACTACCCAACCGATAGGGAAAGTCGTCGGTTCAATAAGTCAAGCATCTTCCTACCGTTTTGTGAATACACCGGCAATACTCTTCTGGTGAGAAGAGCATCTTCCCATTTTATACTACACTTCCAACAGTACTACTGGAGCACAACGAAAGAGACATGACTATTTCGAGCTCACGCAACCACAGAGATTTAAATCATCCAAAGGTCCGAGCATCCTCCCACATTGTGTCATCACACAAACCAGAAACCACGTCAGACGGAAAGGTCATTTTCGCATACTATACAAACTCCCCACAGTATTATTATGACACAATGAAAGAGGCGCGATTAGTTAGAGCTCATCCGACAAACAGAAAGAAGAGCCAACTTCAACGCTTCGTGCACTCTGCTTCCTTGTGCCATCACACACCCAGAAGACTATTCTGATGAAGAGATAACCTTCGCATACCATCCTACATTCCCGACAGTGCTACTTCAACACAACAAAAGAAACATGGAACTCCAATAACACTTCCAACCTGATCCAACCGACAGGGGAAACAATATCCGCTATACCCGTCAAGTTATCTTGTTCCTTCAGTCAGCTCTGGAGACTTTCCAGAACAATATAACTATGACTCGTACAAGACACTCCACATCAACCTCGACAGCGGCTGAGCAACAGCAATTGGCCAGCTATACTTTCATACAACACATGGTCTCGTGTTGATTTGATTTCTCTCCCAAGAAGATAATTATCTCTTGGACACAGGACACTCCAAAACCGCCAAACTGCTTTTTTCTCTTCAATAATCACAACCACAATCTTCCAAGAAAGCATCAGTACGACGACGCTAAGCGAAACCACTCCACATCAACCTCGACAACAGTTGCGCGGAGTCAAGTGGCCAGCTATAACGTCAAACAACACTTGGTGTCACGTTCAATCTCTTTCCCAAGAACAATTATCCTCCTGAAGGGAGCACATTTCCAGCCTCCTTTCTTGAATCGTTCTCCCAAACTTTCAAACACAAAATGAGACATTTTCCGCAACACACTGCATCTAACACTCAACAATAATTCCACGGCGCCAATTGGCCAGCTACAATTCTGCACATGGCTGTCCTGTCCTGTTCATCCAATCCCTACTCTCCTTACCCGAGATAGGCTTCTTTTTTTTTTTTTTCTCATTGAACAGGAAACATCACAACTTCTTCCCTGAATCGACTCTGCAAAGCTTCAAAGAGGGAGAGATAGGAGCTACCAAATGGTACACCCTGGACGACACTCCACATGTACCTCAACTCGACAGTAGTCGAGCAAAATCAATGAACTAGCTATAATCACACACAAATCACCACATCGCATCGCACAGAGAATCACCCCATACAGATGATGCCTGCTATTAAAGGCATCAATCCAGCGGGAACGATGACCATGGTTACCCATGGCTCGATCATGAGTCTCATCTCCCTACGAGATTGCACTCGCCATGTGTTGATGGGTTTGAGCCCAATATATAGTTTAAGCGTGAAACTTGGAGATTGGAGATACTGTCTATGGAAAGGCGACTCTGGATAGATGGTTGGACTGTCTGCAACTATGTACTACAACTACAATCGTAGCACATGTTCTTGGTGGGAATAATGTCCGCCTCGCAGGTCGGAGTATGAATTCTGTCTACTGTCTACCATCATGTTCATGACAGATATGTGCTTATTGGAATGGTGGGTATGCTATGTGCATGCTTAGTAGTCATTCATTGATGATAACATGGGAATGGGTATGGTATCTGGTGGTGTGCATAACTATCTTGATTACTATTATTCATTTACTGTGCTTATTTGGTTGGACTATACGTAGTACCTCAGGCCACCATGCATATATAATGTATTGGTTAATTAATGCATTTTGTTCGGGCAGTAAATAGTACTACGTACATTCCTACCTACTTACCTACCCTAGTAGTGGTCTACCTTGTAGTTACATATGCAACGTGACGGGTGGGACTAGAGCAAAGTATGTTACTGGGACTATGCAAGCCCACGAACGCAAACAACATGATGCGAAGCGATGTTATGCCATGCACATACACGTTACTCAATGCAAGGTACTTCGTGGGTCCTGGGAGAAGACAAAAGAGGAAATGGGGGTGGGTAATGGTATAATGATAGCGATTATTTGCTCTGCTTTGGTGGGTGTGGCACAGGCAGAGTGGGTATGTATGCATGTATGTAATATTAGAAGAAAAGTCCAAGAAAGGAAGTAGTATGAACATCCGGGGGAAGGGAAGCAAGCAAAAGTACGCTCTGAGATTGGGTGTCAGTAAGGAAAAAAGATGAGGCTGGATGCTTGGGTCATCATCATTGCCGTTCCCTTCATGGTGATGGTAGCGAAGAATGGAAGATAATTAATCGGCAAAAGGTAGTAGGTAAGGAGGTCTGTGTCCCAGAGCCGGGATACGAAGTGGGAAGGAGAAGGACGTCTGGGCCGCAAGAAGCCGGCTAAGAAAGTGGAAGCATTCTAGCCTTGCTTCAGCTCGGTCCAAAACGCCATCGTCATCTGATGGGACGGTACGGATGAAAGGTCGTTGTAACTAGAAACAGCAGGTACACAGCCCTAGCGGTTCAGTGCGGGTTGTACTTGTCCTTCCATATCCTGTCGTTGAACAAGATCATGTCAGCCTAAACTCCAGAAACCCGCTGATGGGGGGAAATGGGGCTGTGGTTGGCGGAGAGCGTGACGCTGGTTTGCATGGCGCAGGGAAGCGGAAACTCCGAGCGCCTATCAATGCATCCCGCAACAACACCTGCAAGTGAGGAGAGCCGGGTGCAGAGCGCTGAGCGCTGGGGTCTGAGGCAATGCTCGTCACACTGGCCCCGTGGAGGACCCAGAAATGGGCATCAAACAATGAAAATACGACGCTGAAAAGGGACATTTTAACGTACCAGGAATTTCCCACTAATTTGTTGCCTTTCTCTTCGGCCAATCGGTAGTATTTGGCGGCCGTGAACTAAAACATGGCGTTGCGAGTCAGTCAACTGCTCATACAGATGATCAGATAGCACCGATGGATCCAAAGAGTGATGCGGGCTTCAGGCATTGATGCCTGAGCTGCGAGACCCCCAGGACACGGGCAGATCATGTTGCGATAATCATCACGAATGAACCATTACGCAAGCAGCACTAACCTTGTCCTTTTTCCCGCCAAACCCTTCTAGGTAGCACCAAGCAACCTCGTTCATCGCGTCGGTATCGCCCAGGTTGGCTGCCGTTTCGAAGTATTGTCGCGCTGCGACTGGGTCTTTCTTGACGCCCCAGCCATTACGGAAGCAGTTTCCCAGCTCGAAAATAGCCAACACTAGCTCTCCCTTAGCAGATCCGCCTTTCTTGATGCCGGCCTGGAGCGCCTGAGACTCTATCGATGCCGAGTTGGACGCTGCGGCCGAAAGATACATGACGGCTCTATCAGGATCTGGCGAGCAGCCCCAACCATGTCTATATCAAGCCCAAATCAGTATCATGTAGCAATAGTGTTCATCGAATATGCAGACAGCGATAAGAGTCGGGCGTAAACGGAGCTCAACAAAGGTACGGTTGCTACTTACCGGAGTGCTAGCCCATAGAGCACTTGACTGAGTGCATTGTTGGCACCGTTAGGGTCCGCCAGGTGCTCAAACATCTTTGTCGACCGTTCGAGTTCTGTACGCCAGGTGTAAGTGACTGAGCAAGCGGACAGCCAAACTCCAAGTTATGCCCATACCTCCAGCTTCATGAAGTCGGATCGCCTCTTGTACATTGACCTATGCCACCATTAGATGCCATGCATGGAGAACACTGCAGCCTGACCACTTACATCCCCTTCTGGATCGTTTATCCGGCTCCGACTAGAACTCCGCGACCTCGATGGCGCGCCATCCAATCCGAAGCCTGTCGGCGAAGTAGGCGACAGACACGAAGCTCCAGCTTGCGGGCTGCGCTGTGCCAGCATCGTGGCCCTCTTCTCCCATTGTGCCTCCCTTTCTTGCTCGTCGCCTCTATCACAATTTATCTGCGGGAGGTCGGATGGGACGTTGACTGATGATGAGCTAGAATTCCGCGACCCCGAGCGATCCAAGTGCAGCAAGTGCGTCAGCCGTCTTTCTCCGCGCGGGCGCGTTGGTGAAATTGTACCCGAGGACTCTGAGGGAGCACGCGAGCGACGGAACGGATTCAACGATTTGCGATGCGAAGGAGAAGGAGGAACGGGTTCTAGATATCGATCGTCGGGGTGATCGGCATCTCCGTCGAAGACAGGCGGACGGATCACTTCTTGGGAGGTTGTGTCGGTTCGAATAAAGGTAATCTGAGGCACATTTCTGCCGGAGGTCGTGGGAACGGCACCGGACGCATAGTTGTCGGCCGTGTTGTTGAGGGCGTCCTTCTTGTGAAGTATCTCGCGGAGCGGCATCGTTGCGCGGCGGCTTATCGCGGAGGGTGGATACTCAGCGCCACAACCGTAAAGAAAATGGGGAGAAGATGATGAGGAAAAGAATCGGAGAAGACAGTTGGTGAAAGAGAATCAGGGCTTGAAATAACAGACTCTTCAGCCGTATACAAGGATGGTGGCAGGGCACAGGCGCTGAGTCGAGGCTGTGAACTTTGTTTGATGATGGATTGCCTGTCATGGTTATTTTTATCGTTCCTCAAATCACAGCCAAACCGTGGTTTGGCTGGTGTCTTGGCCTCCGCGGCGGCAATTTCTTCATCTTGTCATGTCACACATAAAGACTCGAGCAACTGCGCCTGGCTGATTGGTTTGACGCTGCTGGACGAGCGTTGTGAATTGATGGCGCTGGTAGTTGTGGATGCTCCACACGAAACCCCTGGTTAATGTCCTGATTGATGAATTCCCGGCAACTGAAAGAGCGTCCCTCATTGTTCCCTCTCCAACAACAACCACAACCGCAGTTGCTTCGTAGGGGTTTCATGTCCCAGTAGAAAAAAGAAGACAGATTTGTTGATAAAGATATTGATAAAGATATTGAAGACTGTCGTCAGCAGAGGGCTTTCGTCAGCCCTGCAGGGCACAGCCCAGCTACTCCACCGCAGTGTTGGCTTGTTGATGCATCATAGTATCAAACAAATAGCAAAATCCCAAAACAGTCACCCTGAAGCCACCACATGATTCAACTGCCGAATAGCAGAGGCATGTAATACAAGCCTAGTATGGAGTAGTAAGTAATAGCATATATGGGATGCTAGAAGTGTCCAACTACGTTGGAATTACAGTTTGGTGCGAAACATATTTCTCCACGACAAAATGACGGGAGAGTGTACAAATTCAACCATCTAGATCCATACTGGATTTAGACCGAGAGATTTAGGTCTAGCTACTCGGCTACACGTCTCTTAAACTGACCACATTTGGTATTGGTATGTCTAACGACAACAGGAAAGATCTTTAATTTGTACATAGGCTGACGGCGGGGCTATTCATGCTAGTCCATTTACTGGGCCTTGGAGGACATGATACCTAAAATAGTTGTAAGCATCGTATCAAAAATTATGCGGCACACATGTGATCCACTTACGCTCAACATCGGCAACGCTCTGCTGAAGGATCTGCTGGAGAACCTTGGGGTTCTCAAGCTCCTTCTGGATCTTGCCGATGACGCTCTCGGCAAGCTCACGCTGCTGGCGCTGCTTAACCTGGCCCTCGTAGCGAACCCAGGAGTCGAGAACCTGCTTGGCCTCGGCAGCAAGAGCAGTGCGCTGCTCAAGCTCGTAGGCCTGGGCCTCAAGCTGAGCGGTTTCCTTTACGTACCGTTAGCTTCCTGTATCCGCTAACCCGACGATATTTCGATCGGATGGGTGTGGAAAGGATCTGAATGTACCTTGGAAACAGCGAACAGCTGCTTGGTGAGCTCAACAACGCTGGAGAGCTCCTGAACGTTCTCCATACGCTGCTTAACGGCGTTGGTGTGGTCGGCACGGGCAGCGTTCAGGATGTCCTTGTGCTTCTGAACCTGACCCTCAGCCCACTCACGGTAAGCAGGACCACCGTACTTGGCAACGGCAGTGAAGACGCTGAGAAGACAGAAAGCAGCAACGGTTTCCTCGTTCATAACATAGAGCTCGTTGCTGATGGCAGCGATGGAGATACCGGCAGCGGCAGAGAGGACGGCGGTCTTGGAGACCAGGGAGTTGCCGGGGAGAGCATCGATGATGGACTGAGCCTTCTTCTTGGGGTCCTCGGTGGGAACGTTGGAGGCCGAGCGAGACGCGGTCAAGGTGGCAGTGATGGGAGCGACGTTGCGCGTGGGAAGGGTCGGCCGGAGCCGGGCAGCACCTAGGGGGCGTTAACAATCATAGCCAGTTGATAAAGCAAGCCGAAAAGAGTCTAGTTCGGCATACCAAGGGCGCTCTTAGCCAAACGCGAAGCCATTGTAGCAGTGTTCAGACCTTGACAGGATGTGATGGATGAACGGAAATGAGGAGACTGAGGTCGGGATGGCGGTTGGGACGGTGCGGAAGACTCTAACCCGCTCGGGCTTAGCGCCAGTGGGCGGAAAAACCGCTAACCGAGGGATCTCCAAAAATTCATGGTTGATGTCGGAACTGCTGTGCTGCCTGTCGGTCAAGTCTCCCCGATTTTGCGCGATATCTGCAGTTCTATCGACCATGCCTGCCCCTACAACTGCAGCCGTCACCTCTAAGAAGAGGAAAAATGTCAAGTCGAGCGCCGTTCCCTCCTCCAAGCGCCGCGCAGTCGCTGAGACCGAGAGCCCCAATGCGATTGCCGATATCCAGCAGCTGGAAGACCAAATTTCCGAGTCGCGAAAATACTACAACAACATTGCGACCCTGATTTCCATGCTCAATGTCGATGGCTCGTCGAAACCGAACATGGCTGTTGCCGTGGCCCTTTGCCGGGTTTTCAGCCGTCTGATCGCTGGTGGAAACTTGACGGAGACCAGTCGCGCCGCAGAGAATGAGAAAATCATTGTAGCTTGGTTGAAGGAACGCTGCCGGGAGTACCAGAAGCTCTTGCTGTCCATCATTCGCGAATGCGACTCCTCTTCTCAGGTCCGTATCTACCCCAACTGGCCAAATGCGTACGGTACTAACCCCCAGCAGATCAGCGCCTTGACCTTGTGCCTCTGCCTCATCAACGAACGTGCTACCCACCTCCCCGGCGACAACACTCAGGAATGGACATCGGGTTTGTTCAAGGGAGTTTTCGAGGCGGTTGTTGAAGCCCAGAATGGACAAGCGGTGCTCTCCGAATTCATCGAGAAGGCAAAGGAATTCGAAGACGTGCGGTACTACACATTCATGCAACTTGCGTACGTCCATTTGCACAACCATAAATAAAGACTTCCACCAACCCACATCCACTGACACACAAAGCAGCGAATACGCAGACACCGAACAACCATCCGAGATCCTCGACGTCCTAATCTCCATCCTCTCAGCATGCGATTCCGTCCCCGGCCCGGAGCACGAATTCGAAAGCTTCTACACGGAATCCAGCAAGCAAAACAAAAAGGTCCTTTCCGTGAACTCGCACAAGAAACGAGCCCAAGACGCCTGGCTCGCCATCCTACGCAACAACCTCTCCCAATCGCAGCGTAAAACCCTCCTGCGCATCATGGTCCACAACATCGAGCCGTGGTTCAACCGCCCCGAACTCCTCATGGACTTCTTAACAGACTCCTACAACGTCGGAGGAGCCACCTCTCTCCTCGCCCTCTCGGGTCTCTTCTACCTCATCCAAGAAAAGAACCTCGACTACCCCCAATTCTACCAAAAGCTCTACTCGCTCCTTGACGCCGACCTCCTCCACTCCAAGCACCGCTCGCGCTTCTTCCGCCTCATGAACACCTTCCTCGCCTCTACCCACTTGCCCGCCGCCCTGATCGCAAGCTTCCTCAAGCGTCTTTCCCGCCTCTCTCTTAATGCGCCCCCCACTGCCATCGTGGCCATCGTCCCCTTCATGTACAACCTCCTCAAAGAACACCCTACTTGCGCCTTCATGATGCACCGCAACATACGCGACGAGGGGCTCAAGGCTCAGATAGAAGCTGAGGGTATGGACGATCCTTTCGATCCTACTGAGCCCGATCCGACCCGCACAAACGCCATCGAGAGCAGTTTATGGGAGATTGAGACTCTTCAGTCTCATTATCATCCTAATGTGGCTGCTATTGCGAACATTATTTCCGAGCAGTTCACGAAACAGTTCTATAATCTGGAGGATTTCCTGGATTACACTTACCAGGGTATGTTGCAGGGAGAGCTGGGCACTGAGGACAAGCCGTTCAAGCGGACGCCGGTGGTGGAGTATCAAATACCCAGGCGGATCTTTACCGATCGGTTGTTGGAGGAGGATGGTGGCCAGGATTCCGGTCCTGGAAGCTATGTCCGAGGATTGTGGGATTTTGCTTGATGAGCAAGGTATATATTGTTTATTTCTACGGCTGTGCCCTTTTTTCTTAGACTTGACATTTTTTAGCGTACATAATTAGATTTGGCGGGACACGGATGGGTTCAAAAAAAAGTTATTAAAAGTTTCAAGTTTATCTATCTGCCATCAAAGCATGAATCACAATAGTTTGCGGTCTAATCTATAAGAACAATAATAGTGTCATGGGTCAACCTGACCGTGAGCGGCCACTATAGGAGATGATCAAATCTATCCAGGACCGTTATCTTCATTCCGCACCCAGATTTAGACTCGATCTACCTATGGTGCGCCGCAGGATTATTCGGAGGAGGTTGCCGACTGCGATAATCCACCCTATGCATCCAGTCCCCCGCATACTCCGTCCAGTCCGGGTGGATCTCCGTGTATGCTGATAGAGGCATATACGCCCCAGCCGCTGCCGATTCGTGCCACGGTTGTATATACGGTGATACTGTCACCATATTCATCGGTTGCAATGCCTGGCGTTCATGCTCTTCTGCCTCGGGGTCCCCAGGGTGGTAATCACAAAACACATCCAAGGCAAACACGCCGCGCTTCAAGTCATCGAAAAGTTCATCGGTAACTTTAATAGGCACTGCTTCGATGCTGGCACGCAGTTTGTTCATGATAATCTGTGCCTTCTTCCGTCTCCGCTTTCGGCGTACACTGACTTCGTCTTCCATTCGCTCAAGAAGACGGAGAATTTCCTTCTCCGATGTAGCATAGGTGACGGCATGTTGCATTCGTCGTGTGAGCTCATGAAGGTCTCCGGAGACTGCGCGAAATAGCGCATCGATCCTGGCTAATGTGTTGGTCACTCGAGAGGAGAGTAAACGAGAGAACTGTCGGCCATAGATTCGGTCCCAGAAGCCCAGCCAGTAGTGTAGCCCAGTTCGAGATTTGCTGAGTCGTGTTATTTCGAGGCTAGCAATGACATTGCGACAAAGCGCTAGCGTATGCAGAGCAGTTTCTCGTGTATGCTCGAGCGACTCTTGGTGCGGCACAGCAGGCGACTGTTCTAGCGTTTGGTCGGGGAACTCGGCTGTCTCATGTCGGCTTTCACATTCTACTGATCGATAGAACCGTTGCGAGATGCTGGGGTCTGTTGTTCTTGTGGTCGACTGTGCTGGCTCAGCTTCACGCACTAGCGAAGAGGACGCACTGCGCTTGAGAGAGACGGGCAAGGTCGCTTGCAACATTCCAAGCAGAAAGTGCAGCATTAAAGAAGATACCAGGTTAGAAAGGAAATGGTTTTCAAATTGCAGTTTCAAGAGACTCGAGTAACTGAAAACGAGAGAAGGGAAACTTTTTAAGAAACGAGCGTGGTGTTAACGAGCGACTGGACAGTCTATGTCATTTGCTAGGAATAGGACGGCAACAATATTACAGTTTTATGGCCGGAGAAACGAACATAAATGAATGAGGGAACAAGTCAAGTCAAAATCCTTCCTCCTGGGGGTCTTAACTTGCTTTTCTTGTTCGCTGGATGGATCCATTATCCGCAGGGAAAGAGCGAGCCTATCCACTCGGCGTTCAAAGTGGAAGCAACTGTAACTTCAGCAGAGAATAGAACAGGATGCATCCGGATAGTGCCTTTCCACGTATCGCTTATCGGGAAGTGTATCTTCACAGACCGTTTAGGTCGTAGTTTATCGATGTGGATACAGACGAAGCTCAACTGGTTTCCGCTTTCGGTAACCGAACAATCAGGATCGAGTGTCACCGTTGCGCTTCTCGTGGAAAACCAGACGATTGTTCGGTCTTTGATATTTTTGGAAACTGTGAACCCTGGTTCACTTCAGGAACCCGTCCCTGTTCTCTTTTCTACGGGATCGGGCATTTCCAGAGGATTTCTGATAAGCTCTCGGTGCAACAAGTTATCGTAGAATCATTGATTCAAGTGCGAAACCGAGACCGACCGAGCTATCGGCACATGCTGCACTCCGATTGACACAGATTGAAGAAGAATTTATGATGATGTACCATCAGCCCATGCCCGATACAGTTCTTCGCGTTCCTCGGGATCTACCCCTTGCAGATTTGAAGTCCGCCCACCACGCGAAGCTAATTTCCTCCCCTGTGGATGGCAGAATAGACTACTCGACATGGTGCAACTTTCTGGGGAATTACGGCCTCGGGTTGGGGATGCACAAGTATGTAGAGCCGTGACATATCCGCCCTTCGCTCTTGCAAAAAGAATCTAAATTCATGAGCCTAGAGATATTGAAACGATTTGAATGAAGGACACATACTTGAATGTTCCGATGACTTCAACATGTGGCGAGACACTTTACTAAGTTCTAAGACGGCCCAAAGTAATCGTTCTGTCGCCCTTGAAGCGGATGGGGGCAGGTGTTGCTGAGACAATGTATCGATATCTGCTTCATCTCGCGATCGTATTCAAGCCAACTCGGAGAGATCCAGCTAAGATAGGCCGTTTGGCTGTCACAGTCCCACCCCTTGTGAAAGGCGCGGAGGGGAATGTAGAGCCTCGACTCGGTACTTCGGCTACATTCCTACACATGAGCCTGTGCCAGTCATGGGCAGCGTAGCCGGAATGCTAGTGCTCAATGCCGGCATGTTTGTCGCGCCTTTCTCCTGGTATGCTAGCATACTCGAAGGTAAACAAAGCACGGGTAAAGGAGGGAAATAAAAGTCCATCGTCCAGCCCTGATGCCATCCACACCTCTGGAGATCTCTGTTCTGTACGAGCCACACCGATTTCTGGACGTTCTGGACGGTAGCTCTACACGGCAAAGGGTGAGTATAGGACGTCGTGACAGTACTTACTAGGGAATCCCAAGGTGTGTCAACTCACTGAGATCTTGCGGAGATCTTTGCAGGAAGAAGTGAACCAGTACTAGGGGAATCATCATTGACAGCGGCTTGCATCAGCCAGTGCTGCTTGCGAGAGTAACTGCATCTCATTCTCTGATACTTGACCTACAAACATTGGTACTGCGACAACCATGCGCTTTACAGAGGCAGTTGTTGCTGTTGCGGCGTGTCTGGCTCAAGTCCAGATTGCCCAAGCAGCCTTGGCTTTCACGCATTGGCCGACTACTATTGATGCCGGCGCCCCTACAACCTTGAACTGGGACAGTGACTCTGATGCTGTACGATCCCTTCTTCATTCCTTGGGTATTTCTGGTGCACTTTGCTGATGACATTACTAGCCCGTTACGATCACCCTGCGTAAAGGAGCAGCCGCAGACCTCGACACTGTCCAAGTCTTGACCAAAGATGCAAAGGGAGGCTCTTACACTTGGACACCTGAAAACTCTCTGGAACCAGGCTCAGATTATGCCTTTCAGATCGACCAGGATGGGCAGGTAAACTATTCGGGGCTAGTGACATTGAACAATGACTCGGAAAGAACCGCTGCAACTTCAGCTGCAAGCTCAACTACCTCCACACAGGACACGACAACAGCATCCCAAACACAGACAACACCAACTCCTACTCCCACCGACACTGCTCCCCGGGATGAAGTGAACAGTGTTTTGCCTGGCAACAATGCGACAACAAATTTCACATTGGATGCCAACCATGACAGTAACTCCAATGTTTCCAGCAAGAGTGCCATGGCGGCGGCAATGCAGAATGGTGGCGCACCTTTCCAGATGGTCTCTCTTGATCTGGTCCTTGGCATCGTGGCTATGGGTTTCTATCTCGTCTGCTGAATCTGACGTGGGAGGACCGAAGTCCTCAGTAGGTAGCATGAGCATTGGGATCTAATCGTCTATTTCAGTTCTGAGGTTCGGGAACTGCCAGTTATGTTGGCCTCGGTCATCACGACAAAACTTTCTATTCATATGGTTCTTTTCTGTTTCGAACCCGTCCCATCCTTACCTTTTCTTTTCCTTGGTGTGAGTCGCTCCTTTGGTCAGATTTCCTTTGTATATAATGAGATTTCACGATTATGGGTTATTGAACGGTCAGGCGAGAGACGATATTTTGAAGGCGGGAATAGGGTTCGTTTGGATACTACGAGTGATGGGGGTTTTCCCTTCAAAAAGGGTTTTCGATAGCCAACTTCTAGTTAGTGTAGCCAATAGCAAACAACGAGTTTATTATGTCATGTATAATGTCCACTAGCCAATCGTTGAACTGATTACAGGTCTGGAGTTGGGTGAAATTGTTTGCATCATCAATCGGACTGTTCCTACAAGTCATAATTGACAGTGAGGCTGGATTGTTTCAAGTTGGAAGATCGATGGGGGGGGGGAGGCAAGCAGAGGGGATTGGATCCGAAGGACAAGGTTTTGCTTCTAGCGGCCGTGGTTAGCGGCGGCAGTCCCAGGTCGGGCGCTACTATTCTTAATTCATCTTATTCATTAATTATTATTATTGTTCTTTTGCTGCCAGGCAGACACCTCACATCATCAGACATCTCGATCCCTATTAGTGCCTTCTTTTCTTTTTTGCTGCCCAGCAGTTCCGGCTGCAATCTTTATTAAGTGCGGGGATCTCTCTCATCTTCCCAGAAAATATTTATTTCTACTGCCAACTGACAGAGTCACCACCGGTCATTCCCTTTCAAACTCTCGATTACCATACTACTGCCCCTCCCTTATCACTGTCCATATACTAGTTGATACTATATATATCACTCAGCCTCTCGTCTCCTGTGAACCCTACGATATTCACCCAGCTGCGTGAGTTTATGGTTCGTGCTGCTGTCGACGCGGATCAGCGGGTAAAATAGTACATTTAGGTGCGTTGAGAGTGACCCAGGCCCTGTCATTGTCTACTTGTTTCAGCACTTGCCGCCTTTGCTTCTGCATCCATCGAGTTCAACTTCTTCCACCGCAATCTCGGATTTTTTTTTTCTGATGTCTCGGCGATGAATAAGCACCATTCTAATCCTCATCACAATAATAATAATATTCGTGTTGCAGATCTGCAAACAAGCATTGATCCACTTCGTGGTATGTGCTGCGCTTTTTCTTCCCCTTCTTCCTCGTCATTTTGTGCCTTTCCATGCATCCCTATCATCATCTGCCACTTAAGTTCCCAATCTTCCCCGCGACGTGCTCGTTTGTCAATTCCGGGGTCAGAAAGTTTGCGGGCGCACCTTTTACTACTAGATCTACTAGTATCTCACCCTTGATTTGCTTTTGTACAATCCAGTTGTTGTCATTGGCGGTGTTCGTTTCGTCGATTTAAGTTGCTTGCTTGCTCCTTGCTGCGGCCCCAACTCCGGCTACGGAGTGGCATCCTACGTGGTCTTC
This sequence comes from Aspergillus costaricaensis CBS 115574, assembly GCF_003184835.1. Taxonomy (NCBI): domain Eukaryota; kingdom Fungi; phylum Ascomycota; class Eurotiomycetes; order Eurotiales; family Aspergillaceae; genus Aspergillus; species Aspergillus costaricensis. Next base: position 465,895 of record NW_020291808.1, read on the forward strand.
CTTCCTCCCCTCCCAAGGGAGTAGGTTGCTGCTTGGATACCTACTCCGTTCCCTTCATTGTCGCATTGCCCTTTGCGGTTATTCTGCCTTTTAGCCAACATTCCAACCCTATCCGCTTTGCTCGGAATGGCCCGATTCGGTCGGGTCAAGAAGTCCCCTAAGGCAGGAACAAAAAATGCTGACTCGGACATGCTTGTGCTACCTACGTCAGATCCCCAACGAGCGCCTCGTGTGAGCTTACCACATGTGGAAACGGAATTGAACATGCATCAGTACAATGGCCTCTTTGAAATTGGTACCCCGGAGCGTCAGAAGGCATCCGCTGCGGAAGAGTCATCCACAGGTAAGCCTCTCCGCCCCCCTCCCCCTTTCCCATGCCCTCGACCCCAGCTAATTCGTGTGCACGTGCGTAGAAACGGTAGTTGTCCCCTCACCGAACGGCACGAACGGCATCCACAATTCCATATCTGGCGATGTTCCGGCAACCGAATGGTCATCCGCCGTCGGCCACGCAGCGACGGGAAAGTCGGGACGGGTGATACACAATCTACAGGAGGAGGTTGCGCGTTTGACCCGCGATTGTAGCGTCTATCGCTCGAGGGCCGAGGAGACCCAGCGAATGAACGATGCGTTCAAGATCCAGGTCCAGAATATGACCGAACGACTCCGCAATCTCGAACAAGCGAATGAGACCAATCTGCACTCCATTTCACGGAAGGATAAGAAAATCGAAGAGCTTCGGCTGGAAATTCAAGGCGAGAAAGACCGGAGATCTCATGCTGAGGGAGAAGCTCGGAAGACAACTCAATTGATGGATGAAGCTCGAGACGATTTTCATCGGAAATGCGCCGAGCTTCAAGAAATCTCTCATCATTCTCGAACTCAGTATGATGTGCTGGCGAAGACCGGACAACGGGAACGGGCGGAACATCTGAAGAAGCTCAAGGTGCTCCGGGATGATTTTGTCGCTTTGAAGAAACGAAGTGACGAAAAAGACACTCATGTAGAGCGCCTGGACGAACTGATGGCTGAGAAGGATCGTGAGCTTGAGAGCAGCAGGCAGAAGTTCGAGGCCCTCTTCGCCGAATACGAAGCCTACAAACGCACCCAGGACGAAGAATTGAGATCCCTGATTGAAAGCGGACGTGAGGGTGAGGCCAAAATCAATGCGGCCCTTGCTGCGCTGCAAGAAACCCAGGGGCAGATGAAATGGGCCATTCAAGTCAAGCACCAAATCAAGGATGCCGAATAAATGATACCCTTCTCCAATGACGATCCAAAGGAACGTACCTGGGAAAGCTGCTACTGGGCAGAATACGCTTTGGACTACCTACGCAGCTTCGATTCAATGGCGGGTACATTGATCTGGCACATTCGACTCAATCTTCGTCCCTTCATCGGCGCTCTTATGCCTTCAGCACGGAGGTTACTGGCCAAGTCTGCGCCTAGTCAGCGAAGACGAAACCCTTCAGGCCGTGGGCCTTTTTTTAATTTTCTTGTAATTTCTTTTTTTTCTTCTCTTTTCTCTCACTCTTTTGCTTTTCCTTCCCCTCTTCTTGTCCACCTCTCTTTACTTCTCTTTCTCTTTCCCTTCAATGTTTCTCTTTCCTCTCATATTCACACTCCACAGTATCTCTGGAAGAGATCTGGAGTTTGGGATTGCTCGATACCCCGGAAGAATAGACCATCATGTCCTTGCGTGTCACCCTGTGTTTAGAGTGTTCGGATGACCAGAACGGCAGAATCCGTGTAGATATACTTTTTATCCTTTGCATGTCAACAATGCAATCTTACAGTAATGCAAAAACTTCCTCTGTGACGGTACTCTCCTTTGAAAGGCTTGGGACGGCCTCTTCCTGTGCTGCTAACATCACACCTCCCACACCATCTCATCCTTTCTGGGAGTATTTGTATTCTTTCTGGATCAGGGACTTCACTGTGTCTTGATGCAGTTACTTTCATTGTCTACAGAACGCGGGCTTTGCCTTCTCTTGCCCAGACCGTACTTCTGTTAACTTCAATGACACACCGTGACTGTTCCAGTGGCGTCCACTCACAGGGAATTCCAGCTGCACCCACCCGCTCTGTGTTTGTGCAAGTGTCTGTGTTGATTCCCTTAAAGTTCGCCTCGTGTTATTATTGATCACTGGTCATTCACCCTGGCTCTTTCCCCGGTGTTTCATTGCCATGAGAATTAACTGACCACCCTTGCCCCGCCATCTCCCCCCCCCCCCAAGCACCACTTCCTTCTTGTTTTCTTTTCCACTTCCTCCTTTCGTCTTTCCTCTTTTCTTCGTAATCTTGTTCATGCCTTGACTGGTTCGTCTTTCATCGGTTATCACCATCAATCTCGTTCTGTTCTTCCTACCACACCCATCTTAGAGTTCATTTGCACGATCTTTCACATCTTCATTCCACACAATGTCGGGAATGAAGCGGCTCACGCTGGCGTCGATGTGGGCGTTTGAAGATATTGGGGTAAGCAAAAGCTAGTGTCGTTACATCGTGGTCCGCATTAACACAATAACAGGTTGAGGAGGTTACAGATCAGATCAAGTAAAGAGCCTAGCCAACACACACTTCTTCTGTGATTAAGGCTGACTGTTGTAGGAAACTCAAAATCCAGTGTGACAGTGAATATCATTACCATAAGCATGACAACGTGTGTTGATTTCCCACCCAGTGAACTCGATTCATCATGCTAACAAAGTCGCTTGTCTAGGTTCTTGAGATCAAGGGTAATCTGGAGGGCGGCACGTCTCAAATTGCAAAGGTTGTATCAAACTTCATCGATGGTCAGGAGAATAAGGATTTGCTAGACGTACGTCTCGGGGCTTTCTTGTTCTCCCACTCCCAACAGAACATCTCGCTAACGGGCAGAAACTTTAGATGCCTCGGATCAATCAACTTGACGTCTCTTCCATTATGCCTGTCGACGAAGACACCGTGGCTTCCGGTTCAGACAAGGACGAAGAAGGCGGGCTTCTAGCCCTATCAGACAGCTCTGACGAGGACTTGATACCTAACCCCGCAGCTCTTGTCACTAGGTTCTGGCTATCGCCCACTGGGGGCGTGGGCTGCTTTTCAGACAACAGGTTCCGTGGATTTCTCTCGCAGATATCGGCTTTGACTGGGACTGAGGCTTGCGTTGTCGAAGGCCATGGCATCCGAGTGATCGGGAAATCCGTTGAAGACGTACAGGATGCCTTGGCGAAACTCACTCGGATTGAGAAGCCCCTGGTAAGTGTCCGCCTCGCTAGAGTACCTGCCATTTTCTTACTTGTGTAACAGAGCTCCATTTTGAACCCAGGAGTAGCAAATTTGAATGCTACTCCAGATAACGGTCGCATACGTTTTCGTATGCAGAGCTACGGCAGCCTGAACAGTACTGCTCCTCGACGCCTTCTGACCGACCCAGACATGAGCCTCACCTGGGAACTCGGTCAGATGTTCGTCACTGTGCCGTTACCCTTCGACGAGGAGATCCATGCATTCAGAGAGCCCAGAAATATCACTAATCCACCTCATATAACCGAGGAGCCTGGAAGAACCCGTCTCTGGAATGACTTCGTCTTTCAAGGGATTGGAATAGGCGATGAATATCTTGCTTTGAGTACTGTTGATGAGCTTGCTAGAGCCAGAGCTCCGGCTACAGCTTCCAGCGACATCGCTACACATCCTTATTTAACGCCTGAGAAGGCAAAACAAGTGGACCAGTGGAATCGATGGGTTGTGGAGGGAACTGGTGCTGAAAAACCTGTTCCTATGCCCGACGCAGATATGAGAATTGTGCCTCATCCCGAGCAGTCAGCTGTGAAAGCTCCTGCCCCAATGACTAAGAGGCCACCAGGTATCAAACAGCGCAGGCTCATCACCTCTGACGAGACACGGCCATCATCATCTCGGGAGTGTGCAGAGCCGAAGCTCAAGAATGCTGTGGATCAAGTTGAGGAGGCTCAAGGCGATGTGTCTAAGGGTCGTAAGAAGTGGAAGATGACCTACAATACCGAAAGTGGCATTGCGGGCCAGCATGTTACAGCAGATCCGATGGCTGAGGTGCAGGCGCCACAGGCTCAGGTAGCCCCAACAATCGATCAAACAGTGCCGGAGAACAAGCCGCGTCTTATCCAGGGTTTTGACACCACAAAGTATGGTCTCAACAGAAGCGTCCCCAAGGCTATGAAAAGCGACCACCGCACCTACCCCCACACCCGATCGGGGCCGGAGAAGAAGCTTAACAACCGGAAGGAGCTTATTGATATTCTTGGGCCTGTAACAACTGACGGTCCTAATATCAAACCGACGATTTCCTTCTATCAGCCGGCCTTAGTGCCATCGAGTCTGTCTTGTAGTCGAATTGCGGTCTCCCCAACCCCGGCCTCAGAAGAAGTGGTCGGGCACAGTAGGGGCAATGGTCTTGACCTTGCCGGCTTAGTTTTTGAGGCATCTGGGACCCCGTTAGAGCTTAGCAGCACAGAATCCATGCAAGAAGTGACTTCTCTAAGCAATGACAGAGAAACTTCCCCAAGCCACGACAGAACCCCCTCTCATAGCAATGAAAGGGCGACTTCCTCCGGCAGAACCAGAGACGCTTCACTCAGCGGTGATTTGGTGGCACCACTCAGTAACGCAAGAGCTACTTCACACAGCAGTGAGATGGTACTTGAGCAGACAAACAGACTAGCTTCGTTGACCATGGTCTATAATGAAAGCAACGAAGGCGAATCACTGATCGTGGAGCAGGCTTACAAGGATGCACCAACTCTACGCCAGGCACAGGGGAATTTAGCTCACGATAAAGTCACGGAAATTGAGAGATCCCACGGGGCAGCGAAACACCTCGATGATGAGGTCGTGACGAGAGCCTTCCGCCGTACTATGACTCAGAAGGCACCTAATTCAAGTAACAAAGACAAGGTCACTAGCAAGGCCGAGGCTAAAGCCAAGAAACAGAAGACCCTTGAAGATGCTTGGGGAATACTTCCAAGGCCCGCCAAGAAGCCATCAGTCGGTGTTTCAGGGAGCCAACATGGCTCTGGACCAATGAAGGAGAGAATCGCAACATCGGTGAGCCAGGAACAAGAAGAACAGCAAATCCAGGAGGACAGGAATATTGAAGAAGACATCAAGAAATTGTATGAGGCCTTGAAGCCCACTCTAGAGGCAGCTGAAACGTTCCCAGGAGCAATAACTTTGGAGGCGCAAATCGGGCTGGTCTTAATACCATCCCTCCCAAAGTCATGCTGCGAGCAAGTGATAACCTTCAGCGATTGGGAGAAGATCTTCAAGCCACGGACAGGTCTGGCCGCACCGACGACGAAGTTCATAAATCGATTGACGACCTCTGGTGCGGACATTGACCATCTTGTTGACCTGAGGACGTCCAAGGCGCAAGGAAAACGCCGGCTGTTCGAACAAGAGTATGACGAATACAATGTATCTTATGAGTTCCATTGCCGAACGAAACCTGGTCAACCTCTTGTTCTTGTCATTGACGAACAGGGTGGTCATACTTTGAGGAAGCCGGTTTCATCGCTAGGGGGCGTTAACTTGCATATCCCACTGCAAATCTGGGATGCGAATTTCAGTGTCAACTGCGTCACCGACCATGGACCGGAATTTGCATCAGCAGCTCAATATATGGTTGACCATCTTTGGATACCCGCGGACAAACCACTTTTGCGCATCTTCACCCGCCTTCCAGCCGGAAACACAATCTCGATTGAGAAGGTATACATGAAGCGCTGGACTCGGCATAAGTTCATTCGCTCAGATGTGGCGATCGCCGAAAAGGAGCCAAACTATGGGAGTGAGTCCAACGGTGATCTATATCTACAGGTACTAGAGACTCAGGATCTGATTGTCGGGACCAGTGCCGCTGAAGGAACAGCCGTGCGCGCCCGTGCGATGGCACCTCAAGAGATGATCAGACGGGGCAGGCTTTGGTATGAGGTTTCGCTCGTCAGTCCAGCTATTGAATCTCTCTTGAAGAGCAATGTCGACCTTGAGGTTGGTGAGCGTGCAGAAGACTGGAGTAGCGTCGACTTATTCGGGAGGGATGCATCTCTTATAATCCCAGATGCGCCAGTTAGCCCAGTCGCCACGGCCATTGGGACCGGAGGGCTTGGGGATCTCCTGCGTCTCACTAGATTGGTGGTTGAGAAGGCAGATGGTGTTGGCTACTTCAACCAGAGGGCCAGCGTCTCAACCAAGGCATCAGTCCACTCCGGCGCGCTTCAAATTGTACCCATTTCAAAGGGCCTCGAGTTTGATGACATAGAGAGCGTTAAAGACCTAGGTAGCGCTTGCCCACAGAGAGAAACGTTTGAAGGGCTGGAGCGGGAATTTTGGTGAGGTCGGGTGCAGTGGAGGGAGTATCAATGAGATCAAATTGAGATTTAGTTAATATGACCAGTTTTTCTTTTGAGATTCCTACGATTTCTGTTTTTCTTTGTAGTTACAGCACTTCTGATTTTCGGTACGTAAATGTCTGCCTAGGTCGAGAGACCCTACCGACATGCAACTATCTTCGAGAACATCAATTCCACATCAGTGTTCTGCACAGTATCCAATCGTCTATACATTTCATCTAATTCTCTGCCTTATTGCCACCACACATTTTATGTTCAGTAGCAGCGAGCATGCAGCACGTACCACGTACCAAGAATGCAACCAAAACTCGAATCCAAAAACCAAAATATACCCTCCCTTCTAACACATAGAAAACATAACAAAAAATAGAAAGTAAAAGAGAACTAAATCAATCATCCTGCTCCGCCGCATCATCCACCCCCCTAAGCCAAGCGCCCCTAGCATCAACCGCAGCCTTCCTAACATCGCGCTTCGGATCATCCAACACCGTCCTCAACGCCCTAAGCACCTGACTCTTCACCGGCAAAAGCGGCGACAGCTTACCCGCCTTAGCTACCTTTGGAGCATCGGCGGCACCGGAACCTGGCGTCTGCGCAAGCAAGAACAGACACTTGAGGGCATCGACGCGCAGTTTGGGTCCGTTCACGGCTCCAGTGGCTGGTGCGTGCTCGGCTGTCTTGAGGAGTCGAGTGACGAGGCTTTGCACGTGTCCGCACTCTTCGATCACGGTGACGCCGTTGTCGCGGATGATTACCGCGAGGGTTTCGAGGGTGGCGGCGCGGACGGGCTGGGAGTCGGCGGATTGGAGGTCTAGACTTTGGAGGAGGAGGGGGAGGAGGGTGGGGAGTTCGGGCATGACGAGGGTCGGGGGGATGGTGGAGAGGATGCCGGAGAGGGCGGTTAGGTGGGCGGGTTTGATGTGTGATGCTGTGGTCGTTGTGGTGGTGGTTGTGTTGCCGGCGACGTTGACTTCGCGGATGCGGGCGGAGATGAGTGGGGTGAGGGTGGTGAAGACGCGTTGTTTGGAGAGGAGGCGGATGTTGGCGTGGTTGGTTGGGGAGAGGACTTCGTCGTCTTTGAGGAGGATGGCGAAGCCGCGGGCGGCGGTGGTGCTGGTGGTTTCGGAAGAGGAGGAGAGGAGGTTCAGGAGGGTGGTGAGGATTTGGGTGGTTTTGGGGGAGAGACGTAGGATGAGGGCTTTGGAGAGCCAGAAGAGGGTTTTGATGGTGGGGGTGGTGGGTTGGGGGTCTTGGGTGGTTGGGGGAAGGAGGGTATCGAAGAGGGAGGTTGCGAGATCGAGATCTTCCTTGTTGAGGTGCTTGTTGATGTAGAGGGCTAGATGGCGGAGGAAGGCCAGTTGGGTGGCGGTCTCGGTCTCGGTCGTGCAGCGGGTTGCGATGTCTGTGAGGAGGTCGGACATCACGGGGGGTGTGCAGGGGGGCAGGTTCTTCGTGTCTCGGGGGAGACTGGCGAGGAGGTAGGTCGAGAGGATCATGGTGCGGCGGTGGCTGTCGGTTGGGGAGGGCGTGAAGGGCACCTGTTGGAAGCCATCCGCTGAGGCGAAGAGGGTGTAGATGTTGGAGACGACTTCCTCGTGCTTGCTCGGTGGGAGGGATCTGATAATGACGTTGCATAATCTTCCGAGGACATCAAGGACGGTAGCGTCGGTTAGGATGTTGTTCGGGGCTTTGCCTAGAGCTGCTGTTGCCGCGCTGCGGCACAGGCTCACGACGATCTTGTCGTAGTAGAGGTCCAGGTTCGGGGTTTCGTCGAGTTTCCTTTGGTTCATGACATAAAGGATAGTCAAGAGGATGGCTCTGGGGTAGTCCACGGACCCTGGGTCTTCCTTCTGCAACAGTATGCTCAACTTGCTGAGCAGACGACGGACAAGAGTGTCGAAGATATCCCTCTCGACACTGATTTGTGCGAGAGTCTCGAGGGTGGTGATATACCCAGGGTTCGATCCATCATCGGAGTCAGGAAGTGTGGCCACGAAAGCAGGGAAAGTGATGTCCAAGATGAGACGCGGCTTGTACTTTGAGATCTCCGTCAGGGCAGCGATAGCTTCCTTCTTCAGGTCGTCACGGCCAACTGATTCCTCCTTGAGGAGGATCTCGTCAAGGTATTGTACGAAGAGTCCGACTTCGTTGTCTTGGAAGTAGTTGCGCAAGGTAGACAAGCGCAAGAATCCCTTCAGGGCGGAGGTACGGAACGAGACTTCCTCCTTGATAACACCCATGAGCGCCTGGCCGAAGATGTCCGAGAACTGGTCCTTGAATTCGAGCAAGGGGTTGCTGAGACTAGGCTCAGAGTCCCGCGAAGTCCATGCGCCATATACCTGAATAGCAGAATCGAAGAGAACGGTCAAAGTATCTAGCAGAGCTCTCTGCTTGGCAATTCCATCGGCTTCCTGGTAGATAGTCAAGAGGGGTGCGACTACGGTTTGCACGATGAGCGTGAACGAGGCTGCGGACGCTGCAGAAGTGGAGCTGAGGATCTGCTGAGCAGGCTTCGCCTGCTTTTGCTGAGGCTCCTGCAATTGCTCGCTGCACTCCTTGGTAATCGGGCGCAAGAACTGTGCAAGAGGCAACTGATCGGAGACCTGTGTGACGCCCTCCGACAAGCGCTGCGCAATACTGCTCAAGACCTGAAGAGAGAGCTCAGAAAGGAACTCCTCCTGGGCATTGAGGATCTCGAATTTCAGAGTCTCCCAGATGGTGATCGAGTACTTGGACACGGTGTTTGGGTCGTACAGCTTGACGCAAGCAATGAGTGCGTTGAGTGCATCTTTCTACAGGATTGTTAGAACGCATTACGGCCGCAGTCTTGTCAACACGTACCTTGACGTTGGGCGACGTAGAGTCAAGCTTGTCCAACAGAGAAGGGACAGCGTGCGGAGCAAAAAGACTATTCGCCGAAATACAGTCTTGCAAGCGATCCTTCAAGTCCTGAGCAGTGATACCGTAGGGATCATTCGGCGGAGGCCTGAATGTAATGGGGAAGTAGTTGTAGACGGAGTCAAACAGAGCCTTCACATGTCAGTTATCAAAAGACCACAGCCACACCACATGCAATACATACTTCAGCATGGTTGGACACATCCCACTCCACCATCACCACCTTGAGGATCGAGAAAACCAGCATCAAGTTGCGCGGGTCCTTCTCACCCGTCATCAGATTCACTATGCCAACCAGGGACTCGTCACCCATATCATGGAGGGCTGCACCATCAGTCAATTCCCGCAAATCAAGACCGAAGGAAGTATGGATGGTAGAAACGCACCGGCACGATGATTGATCATCAATTCGTTCAGCAATTGGTAAACCTGGAACCTCTGAGACTGCGAGCGAGACTGTAGCTCCTCAAAGCGCTCGAAGACACTGCACATGTCAGCTACACATCCCGTCCGCGATCGACGCATGACCTTATCAATATCAGATGCACTCACGCCCGCGCAACCTCCTCAGCCAACGCCTTATTGAACCGATCCAGCTTCTGCAAGGTCTCCAACCCAGCGACAGCTCCTCCATCCTCAATCCGTTCGCAGAAGAAAGTCGTCAGAACCTGAATCTGTTGTCTCGACAGGAACTTCGGGGGAAGCGCCCTGATCACGGCCGTGAGGTAGGAAACGGCCTTGCCGCGCAGAATCGGGTCCTCGTCATTGATGTACTCTCCTAGCGACTGCACGACTTCAATGAGCGTGATCTTCTTGGTCTCCACATCTTTTTGTCCCCAGCAATAGTAGTTAGTCCCAGTCCATCATCTATCAATCTGCTGTAGCGGCGGCGGCGGGGGGGGGGGGGTGCATGGGAACATCAAACATAACGTACCTTGAGCAATTCGTTCCGCGATCTGCTTGGCCTCCTGCTTATCATGGTCCACGACCAGCAGGAACGTCTGCAACGCCGACATCTTGTGACAGGTGAGACGTCGGAAATCGCAGATGAGGGGCAAATGGAGGGGGAGGGGGAGGGGAAGGGGGGGGAAAGAAAGCAACTAGTCAAGTGCCTCAGTCTATCTTCTCCGCGACCGGAACATGACGCCGTTTGTGGCCCGCCCATTGATTGCCCTTATCGATAGGCATCACGTGCTGCTACATTGACCATGTTACTCTCCAGCTATTACAAAGTCCCTACTCCATACTAACAGTACTAACTAGTTAGTTAGCTGTTGGCCGTTGCGTCATCCCCCAGTCCGGCTGACAGGCCGATCACCTCCACCCCAATACCATACCATCTAAATATCACATAACTTAATCTATATAAAAAACCCCAATATCAAAATGACCAAGAAACCCCTCTTCCTCATAGCATCCTCTTTAACCCTAATTATAATCATCCTCACCACTCTATCCTCAGCCACCAACAGCTTCCCACTCCGAAAACGTCTCCCCCGTCCCTTCGTCTCCGCACCACACCTCCGTCACGACCTCCACCTCCAAGACTCCACCACCAACAATAATCCCTACCTCTCCGAGATAAAAGAGTGGCTATCCCAGCAACTACCCCCCACCACCAACAACAACAAAATGGGCAGCAACCCCTCTTCCTCCTCTCACGAAAACCCCATCATCTCCGACGTGCTACCCAAGAACCGTCTCATCAACGTCTACGCCTCGCTCACCCGGCAATTCGACAGTGTGGAATCCCGCTTCAATGACCCCTCAAGCAACGTGACGGTCCTGGCACCGCGTAACAGCGCGATCCAGAACCTGCCGCGCAAACCGTGGGAGAATCCTGAGGATTATGAGCGGTTCGGACAGGCCGGGGCGTATGAGGGTGATGAGGGGCAGGATCGGGCTAGGAAGAATCTGGAGAGGTTTGTGAAGGCGCATGTTGTTGTGGGGAGTCCTTGGGGAGAGGGTGATGAGGGGGTTACGCTTGCTGGGGAGAAGGTAACGTGGAATAAGGGGGAGGGGGGGAAGATTTATGTATGTTCTTCCTTCGTCTTCTTTTCTTTTTCCGTTGCTTCTGTGATGTGATGCTGACTGTTTGTGGTAGATTCAACCGGGGAATGTGGAGGTGGATAGTGTTGCTGAGAAGGTGTCGAATGGGGAACTGTGGATATTGAATGGGGTCGTTAATTACACCTAGGTCTATCGGGATTGATGGTTATATATTTCGTTATGTTTGTGATATTGATGATGATTTCATGATTGATGGATGCCCGGATAAGGTCTCGTGGCAGAGGTTACTATTAATGAGGATACTTACTATTACTCACGTTCTGCAGTTATATTACTAGTATGTCATATTGATACATCTGCACTTCATCTAATATATTCAACAAGTAGAGTCCAAACACACCCATAAGCCAGACCAATCGTAACCTAATAGCTTTTCCTACCCGCATAATGAGCGAGCACTCTCTCCTCAACGCCATCCAGAATGCAAAAGTGCTCAATGACCTCCAGGTTCTCAGCCTCACTCTGGTACAACTTATCGGGATCCTGGCCGGGCTGGAACGGGTTAATTCCAGCAGCAGGGTTCATCGAAGCCATCTGCGAAGCCATGTGGTTGGCCGCTAAAGCAAGTCTGTCAGCACACTCACACCAACCTGATGGATAAGAAAGCACATCGAACTAACCATTATCACTACCCAAAATAAACCCAAAGACCGACTGCAGACCAAACAAGTTCAAGAAATACCACGAAAGACTGGACACCCATCTGACATCCAAATCCCGGGTCATGACACCAGATTGCAGCATTGACTTGAACCGAATGGTAAGCGGGAATGGCAATTTCACTAGTAGCACCCATGTTAGCTCATCCCCCCTTCATAGTGTATCAGATAAGCCCTACAGATCACGAATCCCGAGAAGAACGCATTAATCCAGCTCATAATCAGCGTCTGCGGGATCATCATCATCATATTCCCCTTCATCATGCCCATCATAGCCTCCATGCCAGCAGGATCAGTCATCGGGTTCGCAGGCGGCTGGCCGCGACTAGCGGGGTCCTTGAGGAAAGCACCGCTCTGGTAGGCAGAGACGAGGTAGTTCTTGCGCATCTCGAAGGATTCCTTGGAGAGTACGGAGGAGTTATTCCGGAGGTTGACGCCGCGAATGAGTCCGAGGCGTTCGCGGGATTCGGCCAGCGTCGAGGCCGGCTTCGGGGGGTTGTTCATCAAGACGGTGGCATAGTGGCGGAGGATACCAGTAAGAATCTAATGGATGATAACATTAGCATATATGCTAGTCACCAATGGAGTAGATGAGGTTCACATACCATAACAACAGTGATAGGGAACACAATCCAGTAGCTAGAGGTGCGAGTCGATCACATCAGCATTTCGCATCAAACCGCGCCCAGTACGTAGCAAATAAACTCACAAAAGAGCCGGATCCCGAAGGATCGTCTGCTCAACGCCTTGCAGAGCCATCTTGAGCAGAAATGAATAAGATTAGGTGTGGTCTAATCCCTCGAGTTGTGGTTCGGAGGCAGAGAAAGACACACGGAGCTCCCCACGGAAGTTGGATGGGGCGGCGCGGCGGGCTGGCTGGCTTGACTTGACTGACTTGCCTTGGCGCATGCCATTGCCGCCGCTTTAGCTTGCGAAAGGGACAGCTCGCCGCAACTCTTCCCCGGCTTAGATCAGAGCTCCACGAAGTATTCTTCCACCTTTTCCTGAATTATTTTACATTGAAAATCTGAGGGCATTAGTACTTTATCTTGTCTTATTTGGCTTCAGAGATAAATTCCCAGATGGCGTCCTCAGAAGTTCAAAAAGTGCCCGTTTACTCGGTCAATGGTTAGTTCGCGATAAACATCGCTATTACTACATACATCCATATTATCACTACGACGCAAGATTTACGCGGATAGCTAACGATCTCATCGTACAGACATAAAATCAACAACCGATGACGCCCTAGCTCCCTACCTCGGCTCCCTCCCTCAACCCTACACCTTCGCCCAAGACCACACCAAGACCAATGTCCACCTATTCCTGGGCTACGCTGCCGTCGCAATCGCCGGATTCAGCTTCTACGCTGAACGCAAGCTTAACTGGGAGGCGACACATTCGCCATGGATCATCGCAGCCGTGCTGTCGTACTTTACCTTGAATTCGCTTCTCACGTACTGGGTTTGGGCTGTTGAGGCGGGTGAGGTATTTCGTGGGAAGCGGAAGTCGGGCGAAACGGTACGTTCGAAGATCGTTGAAAGGCGGGTTAAGTCGGTTGTGTGCTAATATGATATGCCAGATCATCATTCGGTCCTCCGTGCAGAAGCACTCTCCCTTGTACAAGCTGCGGGTCCAGTATAAGTCGGCGCAGGGCAAGACGCTGCAGGAGAAGGAGATCGAGACCTCGTTCACTAAGTGGTTTGCTGCGGATGGGACATTCCACCCCGAGCCTTTGAGGGCCTGGCTGGCTGGTGAAATTGAGGTTCTGGGGTTGGCGGCCAAGGAGACGCAGAAGAAGACTGGGGGTGTTGCGAGTTTAGTAGGTGTTGAGGAGGAGAGCAAGGACGTTAAGAGGAGGAAGTGAAATGTATATGGGGTGCTGGTTATGGACAATCTAGTGGTTTGGAAAGGAAATTGGAGTTTATTGACCTTGATTGCATTAGTCTTCTCTTCTTTCCAGAAATGAAAGTGTGTCTTGTTGTTCAGGAATTCAGTCATAACATGAACGTAGGGAATCATATATTGACAGAATACATGTATGTTCATTTCATTGCCCACACGTGAAAGGGTTCAAGAGACGAGAAGCAGGGAATAATTGACCAAAATGAAGCAAAGATTTTGTCTTTTTTATACAAGAATGATTGGGTCGCATGATATATGGCTTCAGTGGAAAGATACAATAGAAGAAGTGGAAGTAAAAAGGAATCTATGACTGGCTCTTCTTGATTCGTCTCCCGTGACACGTTTTAGAGAATATTGGTTGTAGTGTAGGATGGTTAGTTAGCGGCTTCCAGGGTTCCCGGACGCTCAGTAGCTTCAGCGGGCTTCACGTCATCCACACGGCTGTTCTGGATGAGTCTCTGCAGGACATAATTAGTGGATGAAGTTGCTTCGGCGAAGATATAAAGTAATTTCTTACCAGCAAGTTGCGCATCAGGACGACAATGGTGACCTTTCCGATGGAAGGAACGAAGATGGAGGCCTTCTCCTTGACCTCAGGTCCAAAGTTCTGTTCACACCCTATGTTAGCCTTTGAAATAGAGTATTATCATTGTAAATGGCTGTGGAACATACCTTCTCGCTGGAGAAGTTGACACACACAGCACCCTCTCTCAGAAGGCTGGTATCGAACTTGTACTTCTCTCCAGGAACACCGGAAATGACAACATCACACAGAGGTGCCACATCCTTCAGGGTCTTACCCTCCAGGTCGACAACCTCGTGTCTGCCCTTCTTCAGACCCTCACCACGGGTGAACTTCTGAACGCCGGTGATATCGACACTGTAGACGCAGGCACCGTCGTTGGCCAACAGAGCAGCGAGAGGGCGACCAACCACCTCAGAGCGGTTCACAACACAGATAGTGTGTCCGAAGAGGCGGTTACCGTACGGCAATATCGTGTTGTAGATGTTGAGGTATTCGAGGATCTTAATGACAGCGAGGGGGGTGCAGGGGAGGATGCACTTCTGTCTCTTGGTCTCGGGGTCAAGGAAACGAATATTCTGGTACATGTTGAAAATGTAACGGTGGCTCAGACCCTCTACATCCTTATTTATGTCGACGATCTGCTGCAGGTACTGGTCCTGGCGGTTGTTGAAGATGGGGTAGTATACGATGATGCCGTTGACATCGGAGTCAGCGTTGGCAGCGAGGATAGCTTGCTCGAGATCATCGCGGGCAACTTCACGGAGGGAGTAGCGGAAGCCACTGTGCAATGGATGAAAAGACTACGTTAGCTACGAAGTGACATCCCACAATACTGCCTGCGTGCCAGGAGAGCTCCGACATCGCAGGGTTGAGTCATATGCGCCGAGGGGCCCCCCAGACGCAGTAACCACAGGGGCACGACGGACGCAACTGGGAGTGAAAATTTGGGAGAATGCTCACTTTTCCTGACACGTCTTCTCCGTCATCTGGGCATACATCAACGCCGCGGGGTCGTTGTTGGCAAGGAATCCCACCAAGTGAGGCGGCTTCTCCAGGGTATGGACGCCCTCCTGGACCTCCGCAAGCAGGCGATTGGCAACATGCTTGGAGAGCATGACCTTGCAAGAGGCCGGGACCGAGTCAGAAGTGGTAGCCATCTTTGCGAATGGGAGGGAAGAATGATTCGAAGCAATTGGGATGGGAGGGAATACACTCTCTACTTCAAGGTGGGCTATGGCGGAGGGGCATTAAAAGAAATTTTGGGACGGAAAAGGCTGCTCGCTTATCGATAAACGCAATGCCCGCATTCGGCCCATCCCATCGGCTCCAGACGGCGAGCAGCACAGCTTCATCCAGTATCCATTCCCCGCAAATTTGCTGGGACGATTGTCCCTTGGTTCCCCAGATGGTATGGTTCTGACATCAGATTGCTGGCTATATGACATTTACACGAACGGACCCCCGTATTGCTTGCAGTTTTCAACCCCAGATCATCTACCCTAGTAGTAGTAGTTTTATGTCCACCACTTCGACCGGGGGAGAAGGCGCCACCCGGCAATGAGACCCCAATGGCTTCTATATATATCCTACTAGTACTTGACCCTCATCTAATGCCATGGGTTCGTGCTGGGTCGAGTTACCCCAGACTGGCGGCTATGACCGCCAGAGATCAAAGCTGGAGCGTTCAATTTAGTAGTTCAACTATCAGAGCAACTACTAAAGTCTCCTTCATACGCACCCTTCAGAGTACCAAGTTTAATCGAACAAAGGAAATCATATTCAGGCTGCATATATGTAGACAAAGGTTTCATAAGCCGAGACCAGCTGGAAGGTATTACACGCCAAACCAGTTAATCCGTCCAATTCCGTTCCCTTTGTCGCGCGAAATGATCTAAACGTACAGGATATTAATCGTATCTTTTTTGCCTTTCTCCGCACCACCGATTTACCCTGCTCTCCGTCGTCCCATAAGCTACATAGATCTGGCAGTAAAATATTCATCGCATAGTTGCAAACTACACCTCATCCAATATCTCGACCGACCCGAAGCTCTGGTTTAACAGAAAAAAATAAAACAGTGGGTTCAAATTGTACAAGCTATCTTGTCTATACACATAGAGTCAGGATTGATTCGGTACATGGCGGGCTATTCGCCCAAGAGCATTGTGTTGCTCACCTATGCGTTGAAGGACTTGTTGAAGGTGGGGATGATCTCCTTGAGCTGAGCCTCGAGCTCCTTGCTGACCTGGCCCTCCTTCTCGATGGTCTCCTGGATCTCGGGGTGGTTGCTCTTGAGGTGAGCAAGGAAGTCAGACTCCCACTGGAGGATCTTGGCGACGGGGATGGAGTCGAGGAAACCGTTGACACCAGCGAAGATCAGGGGAACCATGTCGGAGACGGCCATGGGGGAGTACTGCTTCTGCTTGAGGAGCTCGGTAAGACGCTCACCACGGCTGAGGGTCTGCTTGGTGGAGGCATCGAGATCGGAACCGAACTGGGCGAAGGCAGCAACCTCACGGTACTGAGCCAAGAACAGCTTCAGGGAACCGGCGACCTGCTTCATGGCCTTGACCTGGGCAGCGGAACCGACACGGGAGACGGACAGACCGACGTTAATGGCGGGACGGATACCCTTGTAGAACAGCTCAGACTCCAAGAAGATCTGACCGTCAGTGATGGAGATGACGTTGGTGGGAATGTAAGCGGAGACATCACCACCCTGGGTCTCAATGACGGGGAGGGCAGTGAGGGAACCACCACCGTGCTTCTCGTTCATCTTGGCAGCACGCTCAAGGAGACGAGAGTGGAGGTAGAAAACGTCACCGGGGTAGGCCTCACGACCAGGGGGACGACGGAGCAGCAGGGACATCTGACGGTAGGCGACGGCCTGCTTGGAAAGGTCATCGTAGATGATGACGGCGTGGCGGCCGTTGTCACGGAACCACTCACCCATGGCACAACCAGTGAAGGGAGCAAGGTACTGCAGAGGAGCAGCCTCGGAAGCAGTAGCAGCAACGACAATGGAGTACTTCATGGCGTCGTTCTCCTCGAGGGTCTTGACGAGCTGAGCGACGGTGGAACGCTTCTGACCGACGGCAACGTAGATGCAGTAAAGCTTCTTGCTCTCGTCGGAGGTGTTGTTCCAGCGCTTCTGGTTCAGCATGGCATCAAGGGCGACAGCGGTCTTACCGGTCTGACGGTCACCAATGATCAACTCACGCTGACCACGGCCGATGGGGACCATGGAGTCGACACACTTCAGACCAGTCTGGACGGGCTGGTTGACGGAGCGACGGGGCAGGATACCAGGGGCCTTGAGCTGAGCACGGCTCTTGACCTTGGTGGGGATGGGGCCCTTGCCATCGATGGGGTTACCGAGAGCGTCGACGACACGGCCGAGCATCTCAGGACCAACGGGGACATCGACCTAGATGATTTTTGTAAGTAAGATTGCTGATATCTGGGCGTGAAAAAAAAAAACAGAGATACATACAATCTCTCCGGTACGCTTGACAGTCTCACCCTCCTTGACGAGACGGTCGGAACCGAAAAGCACGACACCGACCTGGCCGGCTTCGAGGTTCATGCACATACCCTTGACGCCAGAGGCGAACCTAATGATTTGTTAATTGGATTGATACATTAACAAGGCATATATAAAAAACGGGGGTACCTACTCGACCAGCTCCTCAGCCTGGACGTTGGTCATGCCATGGACACGAGCGATACCGTCACTATTTTTGACATTAGTTTCAATTGATTTCGATGGAGAGCGTCAAATAATGGCCGAATTTTCGAATATTTCGATGATATCGATGGAATTGAAGCGGCGGCCAAAATTTTCAACCGAGGGAGAATTCGTCACGTACCCGACGGAAAGGACACGTCCAGTCTCGGCAAGACCAGCCTCCTCCTGAACACCGCGGATTCTCTGCTCAAGGATGGAAGAGACCTCAGTGGGAGAGGCCTTGGCCTCAGCAGCGTAGGAACGGATCTGCTTGGAGGCGCCAGAGAGGGGGCCGGGAACAGCCGCGCGAGCCTGTAGTCGTACGCAAAATTTGTCAACATCACGACCACGCAGTCAAAACGCGTAAAAGCGAAGCAGGAAGCATTGCGATGTGTAGAGAGGCGATGGCAAGCATCATTGAGATGACTTCTTGGATGGAATCGGCCAGATGGCGAAGGTATGGTCGACCTGGACAGGGATAGGACTCACCGAAGCGATCCTGCCAGTGGCAGAGGCAGCCGCGACGGTGCGGCTAGACTGCCGCAAAGCGTTTCTGAACATTGTGATGGGGGTTCAGAGGAGTGGGAGAGTGGTTTCTCTGAAGGAGAGATGTAATTGGGGGGAGGGAGGAAGAGGAGAAAGGATTGTGGATGGATGGAAGGAGAGCTTTGTCGTCGGGGTTGGGAGGATTCTCAGGACTGCCACTAATCCTAGTTTGCCGAGACCTCACCAACCTCCGAAGCCGCCCTAGTGCGCTCACGGGACACCCACCCACCCCAAAGAAACTCGTTGCCGGGTGATGTATTCCATCACTTTTTGTCTACTATTTTTTCCCACCGATCTACTACTACATTATTTTTAGTCCATAAAATTATTATTATTAGTTCCCCTACACTTTGAACCCTTTTCATAATTTTATTTTATGGTAGGGAATTGTTAACATTGTTGCTCTGAAGTTGACGGGGGTTGTGAGGGAAAGCGGTAACCGCTTGTTTCTCCGGGCCACCTGGCCATCCCATTTTTCATTTGTTCCTTTTCTCGGATCTGCGGATACTGCTGGTTGGCTGGCTTACTCAGTTCATTTTCGTCGCAGCAACCGCCCGCAGGGCCCTGCCAACAACAACCCGCCCCGTTCTGCTCGACACCGCACTCACTCACCTCACTGCTTTGACCGGTTGTCCCGGTGGGAAACACCGGCTCGACATGGGCCCTTCCCATGGCTGCGACCAACTGGTTCGTTCGTATGTTACCGCTACCCAGCATATACCTCCTCTTTTTCTCCTCCTTCTGCCCGTCAAAGTCCAAGACTTGTCCCAAACTTTTCCCCTCTTAATTATGTGTAATTTGTCTCTCGTTCTCCTCTTCTTATGCGCATGTTGTATGACACAGAAAACCCCCTCTTATATTCACATACCAACCATACCCGACCTTTTTCCTATTTCCCCTTCCCCATTTTTCCTCCTTACAGTCCTCACTACCCAGGTTCCTACTCCGTACTTCCGGGGCTTACATCATGATCCACTTTGGATGCATGAATGTCAAGCCTGCATCAACATCGGTTTATTCACTCATCTTGGGATACTTCGCTATTCATTAATGATTAACTTCAATTACCGACGTAGTATGATATTATTGCTGTAGCGCTGACAGACATTGCACTCTGCAAACATCAATCTCAAAACTCCAGAGGTACCAAAAAACTAATGCTAAGGAAGAGCAATGCTCTCAATTCGAATCATTGACATGGCAACATAACTCGCAGCAAAATCACCGCTACTAGCCATGCAACTCCCATGTAAAAATAGAGATCGGGTCATCCTACCATATAGCTTTACGGCACTTATTTGGCAGTCTTGCCCTTCTGCGCCTTGAAAGCGGCAATCTGCTTTTCCACATTCTGATCGTATCTGGCTTTCAGCTCCGGACGGTAGCCGAAGAAAAAGAGCACTTCCATCCAGACGAAGAGAGGTGCCAGAAGAAGCGCCTGGACGAGGTTGTCCAGCAAGGCCGGAGCTCTGCGCTCAAAGGCACCATGGCCGACAAACTGAGCGAGCCAGGACACTACATGGATCCCAGCAAACCAATAGTTGGCGCTGTTGCCATACGTAGCCAGTAGATGGTTCGCCCAGGCTGCACCGGCGATTATAAGGGGAGCGACCAGTGCCCCCGCAACAGGTTCGAGGAGGATGTAAAACGTGGAGTATATGATGGCTGCGATCGTTCCGAGATTAGGAGGAAGGTTTTGGATCTGCAGCGCATCGGGCAGGTTCACGAAAGCCGGTGTGTTCGACGCCTAGTAGATTCATAAAACGTTAGCGGTCCATCGCTATGAAGGGTTGAGGGAATAGCAGTTCGTACCAGAGCGATTCCTGTGAACAGAAGTATCGGCACGCATGTGATGTGTATCGCAACATTTACCTGGACGGGACCATTAGAGCAAGCCGCAAACGGGGCAAATAGCATGGCATACTGGGTTATTGTGATAGGCTCCATACTGCGAGGCTCGTTAGCATGGAAATCTTGCGCCAAACACTGAACACTGTGATAGGTGTTGCGGTAGAGGCTTACAAACAGAAGCTGCTTTTCGAGATTCAAGGCCATCTTGGAATGCTATTACTGCTATGGCTCGAAAGTCCGATGTAGATGGGCGCAACAAAAGAATAACGGTGAGCGTGAGACCAGCTCTTTTTTTTTTTTTGTTTCTCGTCTGGGGATATTGCCTGATCTGACCCGATCAGCAGGTGGAGAGATAGGACATTCTATGATTTGTTCCTGGCTTTATGCTTGTGCAGACGTCATCCCGGCCTAGGTAAACTCGTTGCACAAAGGCAGGACCGAGGATATCGTGATTAATTACACGTTGCGTCTCGTCATGACCGGCAGTGCGCGGAGCTACACTCTGTCGGCTCTGTAACGGCGTATGGTTTTGTAATTGATGACCATCGTGGGGGTGCTTTCCAGATAGTCACGTGAGAGCATCCAGCTCGAGCTGTTCAGACGGAAATCCGTGACCGCTATGAGTTTGGTGTCGAATTAACGGGTGACTGCCCTTCTTCTGTCCGATCTTGTTTGAAGGCAGGGTTTATCTGCTGCAATTGCTCTGTTCTGCGCTCTTTATCCTGAACGCGCGCTCCCTTCTTCTGTTGGCTTTGCTGAATCAGTTTTCTGGTCTTCCCAGTTGTTGATATCTTGTCATCAAGTATTGGCGGCAAGTGCTCGTCCATTTGTCGCAAACCTAGTTCATTCGCTTCACTCATTCATAGCGATTCAACTTACTTTGGACTAACGACACGGGCCACTCGAGATATTCGAACTGCACCATCCAATCCCCGGGAAACAGTAAGATACTGGCTGAAGCTTGATCTATCGCGTAAACCGAACCCCCACCGCACCGGCTGTTGAAACAAAATTGTGTATCATACTCTCGACCATCACAAGTCTACAACATGTTTTTCCTTAAAGAAGAGGTCAAGGTTATCACCTTGCACCCGTCCTACTTCGGGCCCAACATGCGCGAGTATCTCATCAACCGGTTAAACGAGGAGGAAGAGGGACGTTGTACGGGCGACCATTTCGTGATCTGCGTAATGGACATGGTTGATATTGGTGAAGGACGGGTGCTTCCAGGCAGCGGACAGGCAGAATATACGATCAAGTATCGGGCAATTATCTGGAAGCCCTTCCGCGGAGAGACCGTACGTTTTGGAGTCGCACTGAAACCGGGCTGCATTTGATTCTGACCAGAACCCTGTAGGTCGATGCGATTGTTACGTCTGTCAAGCCCACGGGTATCTTTACTTTGGCCGGTCCATTGTCTGTTTTCATTGCACGGAAAGTATGTCGACGACCGAGTTTGAGTTGGATCACCTAGTCTTGTCGGATGCTAACAAGTTGGCAAGAACATTCCTTCCGATATCAAGTGGGAACCGAACACAGTACCGCCGCAATACACAGACCATGCGGACCAAGTCATCGAGAAGGGGACCAGTTTACGGCTTAAGATTCTCGGTGTGAAGCCCGACGTTGCGGCGATCAATGCCATTGGAACGATCAAGGAAGATTACCTCGGGTGAGTTTCCCAACCTCTCTGGGGATTAGACTTTGACGCAGATGTACTGACGTTTTACTTTCCTTTTCCTAACCAGACCATTGTAATGCCTTTTGTGATGTGCCGTTAACCTCCACCATTTACCCTAATGATTGATATCGCGTGACTATTGAAAGGATCGTTGATACCCTTTCCTTACTCTACAATTTCTCACACAAGAACAACCATGTTGAAAGAATTCTGCCTTGCAAGGAGGTGCGCCCATGGGTAGAATGATGAGAGCGCGCCCAAGGCGGGAGTCTTGGGCTTGGATATCATCCACCGGCATGATATCGTGCCTTTTCTTTGCAGAAACCCGCGCAGGCGAACGGGATTGACTGATTGCTGCGAAACCAGGCACTAAATGCACCTGAGAAGAAAAACCACGACGGGGAGGGCATAGGATCTCCCATGCCAGTTAGGAGGATAGCTATATGTGTGTATATCTAAGGCGGACACTTCCGAATTTGGCTTGCCAGACTGAAGGTCTAAAATAAAATAAAGAAAGACGAACTAATTTATAGATGAAAGACCACGACCAGTTCTGGACCTGAGTCTAGTCTAGTAGTATTTAGACTCCTGTTACTCCCTACTACTTACATAGCCAAGCAAGTATACGTAGTGCAGTGCAGTGCAGTGAGCCGAATTATGCAGACAGGCAGCATGAATAAAGAACCCAGCCGAGCCCAAGCGCAGTTGCCGGAGAGACGCGGGTAGTTACTTAATTACTTAGCTACTTAGTACTTACTTACTAGTAGATAGTTGGTGGCCCATCACGATTAGTGAAACGCTGGTGTGTCCATCGTCGGAGCCGTGCGCGTGGCTCATTTGACTTTCCCCAGTCCTTAGCGTCGTGGGAGATTTCTTGCGAGATTGTGATGGACCCGAATAGATTCAGGAAAGCCATGGACTGTCATGCCCCCAGAGTCTGAAGACACATGTTTATTGGATCATCGTCACTCTTAGTAGCAGTATACTGTGCCGGATGGCAAACCAAACCCCATGTTAGTTGGATTGGCCACCCCTTCTCATAGGAAGAATGGCTCTTAATCAATCAATTGGTGGTGCAGTTGGTAGTAAGTGGTTAGGTATAAGAATAGCTCACGGTGAATCCGCCAGACCCCCCCCCCTTGGAGAAGTCAAATTTGTTAGTTGTGAATCTGGTCCTTATAATA
The DNA here is from genome assembly GCF_003184835.1 of Aspergillus costaricaensis CBS 115574. NCBI lineage: Eukaryota > Fungi > Ascomycota > Eurotiomycetes > Eurotiales > Aspergillaceae > Aspergillus > Aspergillus costaricensis. The sequence goes on from NW_020291808.1 coordinate 489,313, forward strand.
ATAATAATAATAACCATAAACAACAACAACTAAAAGTCAAATCCCCCGTGGCGATTGATTTTGTTGGATTTGATTTCTGCCTGCATTCCTCTTCTCTCAATACTCACCTCCTCAGCACATTCATTCATTTATTTATTAAATTCATTACAATTACTCTAGTCCAGGTTTACTCTGTACTCTCTGTGCTTGGAAAGTTAATCGGGTCCTGAAACGTGGTTCGCGCCAATCTGCAACGGGCGGTTTCCCCTTCCTCTCACCTTCCCTCGGCCTGTCATCAACTCCTACTAACTACTCACTCTCTGCCCGTGTTTTGTCCTTCCTTTACCCCAACCCAACACTCCCTCCCCCTCACATTCGTTTCTGACATATTAATCCACTCGAATCCACCATGTCTTTGAAAGACGTGTACCAGCGCTTTCTGGCTAACCCAAGCTCGGCGCCCCTGGCCTCCAATGCGTCCTTGATCTATATCACCACCACCACCAAGCTGGATGGCGCATCGGCGGTGGTCAGCCACCTCACCAAGCAGCAGAGAATTGTCAAGACCAGGTCGGAAAACGTTCTGGATGTGATTGAGAGTGCCAACTCCCTCTGCTTGGACATTGAAACTACCCTGGAGTTTGTGTCTGGAGGCGGGGCCTATCTTCCCTCGCTGGACGATAACTTCCTGGCTGACCACGTCGCGACTTTCCCCACGGTACGTCGGGCGCCTGGTGACCTCCTTCTTCTACTCTTCTTCTATACCTGTACTAACGCCGCGTTCTGTTTCTTGCGCAGGTCCATATCGTTCGCTTTAATTCGCAGAATCAGATCCAAAATGTCCGAATCTACTGGGACCAAGCGTCGCTACTGAAACAAGTCGAAGTGATCGGATCCCGCAGTCGCGGCTGGCCGATTCGCGAACCCAAGGATCAGATTCGCCTGATCAAGTCCGCTGTTTCCTCCAACCCAGTTGACGACGGACCTGCGTCTGCATCATTCCCTGCAACAACCGAGAGCAATGAGGAACGTAGCAAGAAGGGTTCCCCCGGAAAGAGACACATCAAGGATCCTCACGCCGCTGAGTCACTTTTTGAGCTCCTCTCCCCTGAAAAGGACCGGAGCGAGCCAGTCCGCGCACCTCGTGCTCCTGCATCTGCAAAGCCCCCGCCCCGCGATCCCAAGGAAATCTTCCACGAAGACGCCGATATTCCCGACACGCCGTCTCGGAGTAGAATCGCTCCCAAAGCTGGTGCCAGCAAGAACTTCCAGCGCTCCCGTATCTTTGATGATGATGAAACCGTCGCTGCGGAAGGTGGTCACGAGCAGATTGCCTATCGGGCTAACCCGAAGCGTTATGATCACTTTGAGCTCGGTGGGGACAACAGTGAGAGGGAGATCAAGGAAAAGCCCAGTCGTCCTGTGTCGCGCCAGGCGCCTCACTGGGACTTTGACGATTTCGTGACGCCCGAGAAGCCTAAGCGTCCGCTTCGGGGAGAGCAAATCCGTCACTTTGGCTGGAGCGATGATGAGCCGGACCTCACTTCGCCTCCGGCCCATCCCGCGGTGCACCGTCCCCGTCGTGACGCCGAAACCCACTTCGTCCTGACAGACGACCCCGCTGAGGACAAGAACGCCCCTCGTATCATCAGTTCTTTCCAGAACAAGGGACTGAGCCTCTATAAGAACCACCTATTCCAAGACGAAGAGGAAGCCGCTGGCGAGAACGCCCCTCTGTCTGTTGTCAACAACGGCCCCAACCGCAAGAAGGACTACGAGACCCACTGGAACATCACCGCCGAGTCGCCCCAGAGCAGCAAGGTCAGCAGTGAGAACGTGAAACCTGTTGGTGGAGATCGCCAGAAGGCTCTCAAGAACATGCAGTCGTCCTGGGATGACCCCGAGCAGTCGCCGGAGAAGGCGGCACCTCCTCAGCGTCGCGCCATGCGTCATCTCAACCAGCGTAGCTGGGATATGGGAGAGAACTGAATGATGTATGCCGATCATTCAATGAGCTGAACGTCTACAACCACCTGTCTATCAAATTTACCGAACATTGGGCCTCCGCTCCTTACTCAAGTACTACAATTCATACAGCGACGACAAGTCTTCCACATCATGTTTCACTGAAGAGCGCACCCAAAAAAGCCTGCATATGATACTTATTTCCCCGCCGTGAACGATAGCAGAGTCAACGCATGCACGGATCTATGATAAACCACATGTTCTGTTCTTGTTGTGTTTTTCGATTCAATTTCAGTTCCTAGCTGTGTATTTTGTTTACCTACAGTTCAATATGATTTTGTCTTATTGCTTATTTGATGTGTCTTCTTCGCTTCTTGTAAGAAATTTCCACTGACAGTTTTTATTTTCTTTTTTGTGTCCTTGGTTGCTTTGGTTCATTTATCATTCTACATCACGCATTGTCTGTTAAATACCAGTAGTCGGCACATTCTGTATGCCCAGATAAGTGAAATACCATACTCATGATCGATTGGCAGATTCAGTGATAAAAAGCATCGTATTTCACCCTAATGAAAATACTAATACGATGTGGAATACCAAACAATATATCCTTCAATCAAGTGTAGTTCTATCATAATATGTGACCATGTATCTCGTATTTGGCTCATTCTAGGTACATACAACCGTCACATATGATATGTACTACATGCATCCTCAAAAAAAAGTAAAGTAAATAAAAAAAAATCAAAATATCCCCCAAAAAGGGCAAGTATGTAAGAAAGGTATTTTTTTGTGGGTCAAAAAAAAAAAAAAAAAAAAAAATCTGGGGGGGTTTCACTCAAAACATCAGATAGTAGTAACTCAAGATAAACAAACCAAATCATCATCATCAACAATCATCCACGTGGCAAAGGGCAAAGAGGCATGGTTTATCTCAAATCAGCAACTATCCAAATATCATAAGTAGTAGTTCTCATAAGCAACGTCTATCCGAACATCTTCTTCACATCCTAGATGTAGAACATAGTGTCGCTAACATTCGGATGGATCTTGACGTTCAGGAACTCCCGAGCAGAAGAGCCAGGGTCAGTGCCTGTAATGACACTTCCGGTCGGGGTTTCGTCGAAGACTTTGCTAAGGTAGCAACGAGCTCTGGTACAAACCAGGTCGGCGTAGTAGGCGGGCGGGCAGATGCTAACGGCCTTGGTGGCTCTGCCGAAGAGGTAGCAGAGTCGGTGGGTGAGGCCTTCTAGGATGTCTGCGGCATTTTCGTATGGGGGCATGGCCTTCTCTCGGCAGAAGACCTCGTCCCAGACGGTAAAGTAGTGGGCTGGGCGAGCGGTACCCTTCAGGGCAGTGTGAGCCTGCAGGTAGAACTCCCAGTTGCGGGCTTCGGTGACGCCGCGGTCGACGACGGTGCCGTTTTCCGGGTTGCCGAATTTGTCGGCGTCCTCCAGCTTGGTTGGGTAGAAGCGTGTGTGGTGGCGTTTACCTACAACCACGATCGAGATGCGTGGGAGGCCCTTGGAGGTGTCGGTGGCGGGATATACTTCCTTGCATGCTTCTTTGAGAAGAGGGAGTTCGCGCTGCACCACGAGCTCGTACTGGCCTTCGGAGACTCCGTCGCGGTAAACGATGATGTTCTCCGGGTAGGTCTTCCGGTTACGAACCCAGCGCCGAAGGTGGGCCTTCAGCATGGTGTCGAGTTCGGCGACCATCTCTTCCCGGGGCTTTTGAATACGGAGTTCCGCGGGCCATTGGCCGAGAGTCGAATCGACGGAGGCAACCATGCCAGCAACACTAGGGGCTGCGGAGGAGGACCCAGGGGACGGGTGGGTGACGTCAACACCGACGAGCATGGTCTTTTTCTGTCCAATGAGGCCTAGCTCTTTGGGATCAATTAGCTGGTTGTTTCCTCCCAGCTTGAGGTTGAACTTGAGCCCGACGTTTGCCCAATACTGATCATTAGACTTTCTGAATTTGTCGGCAACGACGTTGACATTGCGGACGCCGTGCGTCAAATCGCAGGCCCTCTTAACAATATTATAGATATCAGCGTCGTTGCCCGGAAGGACCGTCAGTATGAGCATGGGCTGGTGTCTCTCAATGAGCTCGGCAACGGCTCTGTCGATGGCCTTTGTATTATACTCTCTAATCTCCTCATCATATCCTCTCCTCGTCAAAAGTAGAGTTTGTCCAGTCTTTGGTGGGCTGGCATTCACGCCGATCTCGTTCAACTTGTCCGTAAAGCCTTTGAGGTTGGCGCTCAAGTCTTCGGGCCTGATGGCCGGATATTTCGCGCCTTCGTAGTCCAAGGCAAGCCAAGTCCAAGAAGGCAGCTTTGTGGAGGTCGAAAACCGAATCGATCTCATGTTCCAACTTCCTGAATAGGGCTTGATTTGCTTTTGACTCGGCTTGCTCTCGTCCCTGTACAGAACGCTAGGCGCCGGTAGTACTCGTCCAGGTACGGTTATTAGCCGAGGATCATTCTGGATGCCGAAGTCCACCTGAACACAGACGTTAACAAAGCACTCACAACAGCTTTGGAGAGATACTTACGAGGGTGGGATTTGGTGACGCTCCCAGACCCAACACTTCTGTCCCTTGCGCCACAATTGATTGAGCATTTTGCGGTGGGCCTCGCACAGCAAAGTTTAGCATGTTCCGCGTTTGGTTAGGTGTAAGCTTGGTGTTAGCCTGCTGACCAGGCACGACCTCACACACTTCGACGGGCAGATAGCTCGGATTCTCTCTAGTGCCGACGTTCACTACGGGCATCTTTGGGTCGCATTGGATGTTGTAATCTGCAGATGACAATGTTAAATGACGCAACGTCAGGATAGGCTTGGGGGTAACACTGACTTTGGAGGAAGAAGTCTGCAACACTGATATACTTGCCAGCCGGCTGAGGTCCCGCCTTAACGGGCTTCTTTCCTTTCTTCGAGCGAGAAGTCTGCTGTGATGCCGACGGCTGTTGACCTGGAGCGTCAAGGAAGAATTCCACCTCTTTAGGGCCTGCACCAAGTCTTGGCACTTTGGGAGGCATTGGCTGCGAGGCACCGTCTCTCGGAATTGCAACACCAGCAATGCGCTTGAACCGTGGAATAGCTTGACCTTTCTTGTTGGTCTTCTTGATATGAGTCACCTGAACCCTCAAGGTGCGAATGAACCGACGCAAGTTGTTGAGCTCACGAGGGCGGAATGGCTCATACAACGCGAAGATGTGCGCCAGCGGGCCTTCTTGGTAGCAGGCAACGTACTTGACCTGTACGTTCACCAGAAGACGCGAAGTTGCGGCACGAACACTGACAAAGAAGCCCCGGAGTGCCTCCAGCCCGTCACCGAGAGAATATTTCTCCTCACGACCTCCACAGATAGCATAGTGCTTATTGGCACCGACAGAAGCGATGGTCGGATCACTCTTGGGTTGAAAGCCCAGGATGATATTCATGGCCTGTATAACGTCGGCCTTGGATGCAAACATGGCAGCAGCATCTGAAGATGTGAGATAGTTCAGGAGGTCTGATGGGTTGAGGGTGCCTGTATATTGGCACCTCACCCGGTAGACCTTAGGATCCTCGGGGTACTCGTCCTCATATTCATCCCGGTAGCGAACATCATATTCGACGGCCTCCTGTTCGATCAGGATCTTCTGGTTTGCAATAAGCGTGGATACATAGTCGGTAACAACACTGTTACGGAACTGAGCCAAATGTTCTTCGAGAAACAATCGCACGATGTGACGGGCTTTCTTGCCGGTAGGCTTCCTACCAGCTGCGTCGCCTGAGATATCGATGTGGTAGCGGTATAGCTGCTTCCCCACCGACTTTAGCTCAAAATAGTTTGCGTACAGCGTGACAGGCCGTCCCTGGGTGCCAAAACCAGGCCGCAGCGGCCACTCCGCAGTTTTCTTCTGCTTCTTCGCAAGCACCGCTGCTCCGATAGCGTTTTCCGTTTTCTCGACCTGGGGACTGGGGGTAGGGACCGGTCCACCCGGACTAAGGTAGCCATTAAGTTAGATTGGCGTGCAATGCAGCCAAACGTGTGGGGACGCTACTCACGAGTACACCGACGGGCCTTGATCAAAACCGCCTCTCCCTCCTCCCCGACCTCCGCGGCCACCACGTCCACCACCACGGCCCCCATCAAACCCTCTTCCCCGTCCCCTATTATCTGAACCACGTCCACGGCCCCCATCAAATCCCCTCCCACCACCACCATCACCTCTTCCTCCCCGACCTCTAAAACCGCCATCACTGGGACCGGGACGGATAGGGAGCTCAGTGGTCGAGCCTCGGCCTGCACCTCCACCTCTGGGAGCACCGCCGCGGCCCCGACCACGGTCTCCCTGACCACGGTCTCCGCCTTTGCCCCGATCTCCTCTACCACGACCCCGCTGACCTCCCGACGACATGGCAGAATGCTTTTCTCGCCAAATAAATTATCTTTCACAACAGCTCACAACCTAGATAGACACGCTATGAGGCTGCAGGGAGGATGAAGGCAGAACGAAGGTTTTGGGGAGTGGGAATGAGCGCTTGTAAATTAGTAGGTGCTGCTAACACACCCCACATCAGGTTGCTGGGGGCACAGCCTGCTGCTCATTCACTCACAGGACGAGGCAGCGCGGCAAGGATGGCCATGCAGCCTTGAGTTGGCAATGAAGTAAAACACGGTGAATGGCTGGTGGGCCTGGTGTACTTATGCGACCGCAGCTGATAGATCAATCCATCTTACTGTATTCAATCGTTCAGGAAGGGAATCCCTGATCGAGAAATGACGTTTAGGGGGAGACCGGAAGGCTGCACACATGGTGGAACAAAGACTGCCGCCCAATCATTTGGGTCTGAGACCGGGGTTTCACATGGTGTTGGATAGGGGAGAAATGATGGGGATATAGTCTAGGCTGGGAGCAAATGAGGGGCATTGATAACGGTAAGAACCAGTATATACGGGGTATCTATGTAGCCATGGTCAGCCTGCCAGAAAGCGGAAATCAGCTCATCTTTGACTTTGTTTTTCTCCCATGGCTTTAATAGGGTGATTTGACGAAGCAGAATGAAGAGGATCCACTTGGATGGGTCCGCAATCCGGCCAGAAGCTTTTTGGACTCATCGGAGTGAGTACAAGAGCAAAGTATGTTCCTCACTAGTAGATTGACAGCTGCTGCTGCCGCTGCCTTTTGGGTGGAAAATATTCTTAGTGGAAGCGAATGAGCTCACGGATCAATACTGCGTCAGCACTCTTTCGCTCAAGCTCGATCTGACTGGCTCTTCCTTGGAGAAATAAGACTTCATGTCAGCGAACGTCTTGGTGTCACTGCGCATCCAGGTTCGTTGGTTATTCCTTTCTACTCCCAGTATCACAAGTTGTGTATGGTTGATACCAACCAACGATCATACGAGACAACTAGATATGCACCCTGTAATTTAGTTAGTTAGTTAGTTGTCCACTATCGGACCAAGCGGGCAAATGAGCAGCTCATTTTTAGCCTAAGGATTGAGACGGCGTCTCAGGAATACCATCACAGCCCGGGTCCAGGCTACTCCCATGGGCGAGACAAACGGGGCCAGTGCCATCTTATAGATCAAAGGTACTTATGACGCAAATCCTTTAGCAGTATAGTGTGAGGTCTGAATAGCCGTCTTACATAACCGTGTCCATTGCAAATTCTGCTTCTGTCACTATGCTGTTGGAATCCAAGTGAGAGGACAGTAAGCCGTACTTGATTCCTCTCTCTACTTCTTGATTTCGAAAAAGGAAATTGATGTTCCCATCCCGCCTTATGTCAGCTGTTGCCTGAGGACCATATTGACCGCCTCAGGAAAAGGGCAGAAGGCGATAACGGAGATAACCAACTTAAACACTAAGCACTGAAACGTGCCTCTAGACACTCGCCGTCGGTCCTCTGGGGTTCCAGCCATCCTACCCATCCTTCAACCTTTCCATCACTCGACTCGACCTTTCCCGGTTTTTTCTTCTGATTTTCCACAGCTGCTTTCCTGTGCGCCTAGCTGCTCTGGACAGCACTGAGGTGATCGCGACCTTGACTACAAGCTGCCAGTTCTGCTTGCGGACTACCGGACGGACCGCAAAGCACCCCCAAATCCACATTATCGCGCCCCTCCTTGGTGCTCAGCGCACCTCACCCTCCGCCAACCGCCTCTTTCAGCAGCTGCAGAAGAGCGAGGGATCTAGCCACATCGCGCGAAATTGGCCCTGACTTCTGTCTCTGAGCAGAACTTTCGACTCGCGCGCCGTCTCACACTGCGCTGAGTGAAACCGCAAACACACCCCCGTACCAGCAGTTGCGCCCCGTCGATATCTCACACGGCGCTTCGTTACATCACGCTCTCCTATCTGCGCCCAACCCGACCGTCGGAACGTGGCTTGGATTCGTACTGCGACACCGCCATTTTCCAATCACAACATCTGACGGACACTTGGAAGAATCTCCAGTTGTGGAGGCCGCGCACTTCGTCCCACTATACGATTGTCTACCCGTTTGTCTGCTTCGGTCTGGCGTACCACAGTATCAGCTCTGGAGAAGTCTGACAAGATCAAGGGTATCCTGAGGGTGTCCTGATTATCATACAACGTTGCTCTCTGGTTCAGAAACCGTTCCAGCAAACGTCTTTACAACAAAATGTCTCCCACTCCTCCATCTACAACCTCATCGAGCGCTAGCGCATTCTCGCCGGAAGGTCTTCATAAAATTACTAGGAAGAGAAACCGGGTGCCACTTTCCTGTGCGCCTTGCCGGCAACGAAAGTAAGTGCCTCTGCTCACTTTTAGTGCGCCGTACATGGCTCACCATTTCTAAACAGGTTGAAATGTAACCGTGCACAACCTTGTGAGAACTGTATCAAACGAGGCGATGCCACATCATGTTCATATGCTCAGGCAAACGTACGAAAGAAGAATCCACCTCAGCTGTCTGCTTCAAGTTCGCCAGACGACATGCAGAATCGCATCGACCGGCTTGAGAATCTTGTTCTGTCCCTCATGACAAATGGTTCACAGGCCGGCGGTCCAGCTGCAGCCCTTGCTGCGATATCTGGCAATAGCAGTAGCACTGGCTCTGTACCACATACCGGGGATGTAGACATAGAGGACGACGCACCCAATGCTCCGGAGGAGAGTGACACTGAGCAGGTCACCAAATCGTTTGGCATAATGAAGGTCGACAATAACAAGTCATGGTATTTCAGCGAAGCCCATTGGGCTACTGTAATGCATGATGTACGTCTATCTTATTCTCAACCAGCTTCGATCGTTATGCTAATGGTACTTTCTAGATCACGGAAGTCCGCAATTTCTTCCAGACGCACAAAAAACAGTACGAGGAACAAGCCCAGAAATTGGAGGCAACGAAGTTGCCTACCGATGTTTCAGGCTCTGCATTACTGTTTGGAGCTACAAAGCCGCTTAGCCGAGCAGAAATCATGTCTTCTTTTCCTTCAAAGTATACAACGGACATGTTGATTGAACGATATTTCAGCTGTTACGACCCTTCGACTCGTGAGTCAGAGATTACGTCTACCTACACAAAGTACTGTTAGAGCTGACGTAGCAATAGATATTCTCCACGGCCCAACCTTCCAAGCCCAGGTAAGTCAAAATTGTTCCCCCTAACTGAGGGGAGGCAGTTCATTAACAGTGGCCTAGTACAACCGTCACTGGGAGGATCCTTCGCAGACGTGCACCGTTTGGATCGCTATGCTCTTCGCCATGATGCGGCTGGCCATGTTATCATACCATCGTGATGGAGACGAGCCACCGGAGTTCCGGGGTAAATCGTTAGACATGGCTGGCACGTTTAGGAATCTTGTTGCGCAGTGCCTTACTTTGGCTGACTTTACCAAATCATATCCAAATCTGATTGAAAGCTTGATATTCCATCTTCATGGAGACCTCTGCCAGACACGGGAAGCGGACGTATCAGTTTGGGTGCTGGTGGGTGTGATTACGAGGCTGGCCATGAGGATGGGATACCATCGCGATTCGAAGATGTTTCCCAACATCACCCCCTTCCAGGGTGAAATGCGCCGCCGAGTGTGGTCCTTCGTACGGCAGGCAGATCTACTGTGCTCCTCTCAAATTGGTCTTCCAAACATGATTCGCACGTCTGACACAGACACGGAACTCCCCCGAAATTTGTATGATGACGATTTCGATGAGAACTGCAAGGAGCTCCCTCCGTCTCGACCCCCGAATGAGCCTACACCAATCTCGTATCTTATTGCCAAGTCACGCTTGACATTTGTCTTTGGCCGTGTCCTCGAAACAACAGCCCCCCTTCAAACTCCAGTTTCTTACGACACTGTTATGGAGGTTGATGCGCAGCTTCGGCGAGCTAGAGACTTGATACCTGAGCACCTGCTTGTTCGTCCGATTGAAGACTCTCCACGGGAGTCACCCACTCTGATTCTTTCTCGCTTTACGGTAACTCCAATCCGCGATGTTTGTGTTTGGCTTGTCCTGACTATTTGCAGATTGCAAGTGTGTACCACAAAGCGCAATGCGTCCTCCATCGAAAATACCTAGTTCGAGCGCACGAGAACCCTCGCTTCACATACTCAAGAAGAACATGCATAGATTCCGCTATGGAATTGCTGCGGTATCAATCGTTGCTCCACACTGAAACTCAACCCATGGGGCGACTACGAAGTAGACACAACCGGGTTACCTCTCTCGGCTCGACCGACTATCTCCTGGCAGCGACGATTATTTGCATCGATATGTATCATGGACAACGACTTCAGGCTACAGGCAGAGTATCCAGTGACTCATATGCTTGGGGTAGAGAGCGACGAGAAGAATTAATAGCCGCCCTGCGGCGATCCAAGGGAATATGGGAGGAACTTCAGGACGAGACGATAGACGCTTGGAAAGCAGGCACCGCCCTTGGGGTGATGCTCTCAAAACTGAACCTTGGATATCCTGAAAGTACTGCTCCTGCGCCGACATTTGAGCCGCAGGATGAGAAACAAAGTGCGGCGATGACCTTGGGTCTCCTCAGCAGCGGAATGAGCCCTGTAAATCCCGGCCACCAAGTCCTCAACGATCCTACGTACAAGATGACAGATGCGCCCTTGCCAGCGCAGGGTGCACTAGGAACGACAGTCGACATGCCAGGAGCGCCTTCGCCTTTCAACGCGATGTTTGGGCAGCTACCTGATATGCAGCTCAATCTGGATTGGGTACGTGTTTCTGTATGGTGTAATCTTGTGAGCTATTTCTAACTAAAGTAACACAGGATGCCTGGGATACCTATATTCAGAATTCGACGCTAGATGCGTCATCACAATGGTGGCCCTCGGCCGAGGTGCAACAACAACAACAGCAGCAGCAGCAAAGCCAAAGTCCTCTGTCACCCGTACAGCTGTCCGCCGTGCAGAGTGGCGGAGCTGATCGACTTCGCTCGATGCCCCGCGGTCCCCCTAACCTTTTCTCTCCGGACAGCAGTGGCTATGACAATAGCAGTCCACTTGCGGCGGCAGCCTTTGCCGCCAACCCACTTCAACATCCAAGTAATACAGGACCGGGAACTTGATTGTCTCTCGGCTTCAGTCCGGCAACGCAGTATATAAAGAATGAATGTCAAAAGTTAATGTGATGGCTAAGTGCTGTACGATTCTTCTGTCCATATGGTTCCTTTTTGGTTGGATTATCTCCCCTCACAACAAGAGGCATGTTCATATCTTTTTATTGGTATACATTGTGGGTTTGGTGTCTGGATGGATATGAACTCTGGTACTAATGAATGGAGGCTTCAAAGAAAGCAAAGATGTAAATTAAGTGACTCCTAATCGGGTGCAAATATGGAATGGCGTTACGTTCAGTTTCTCGAATTAATCTCCTTCCATGTGCTACTAAGTGGTGCGCATTCAGTAGTACTACTACGTACAATTTCTAAGGCATCTCTTTAACTACTCAAGTAGTAGTGTATGTACCAGTAGTGCCGATATATATATGTAGTCTCCGAGCATCAACATCTAAAGAACTACAGCACCGCCACTACATCAAGTACTAGTCTCAACAATGATGAAGCTACCAGAAATCTCCACATTAAGACTTTGCTCATACCTTATAAACACAATCCAAGCAATATCTAGACCACCAATCAAAACTCCCAGCACAGGTAAAATCACGTGATAACCGGCCTCGGATCGGACGAACCAGATTTTCCAATCAAGCCGCAGCAGCAGACAGCAGCAGTGCAATTCCCCCAGAGTTCCAACGAGGCCAGAAAGAAATAATTTATTTCTCTTTTCATCCTTGGCCTACAGAGAAAATGTAAGTCGATGGTACTGCATGTCCTCGAGACGATATTTTGATATCTGTGTACATTTCTAACACTCCGATTCGGACACAGGCATTGTTTCCGAGCAGCTTGCCGGCTGCTGTCTTCCACAGCCCCAGCGCCGTTACGCTCAACCAGAGCACTTCCTTCCCTCCAATCTCGCCTGGCAGTCCCTGTTCGGATTTCGCAGCCTACATTGCAAAGTCGTTGGAATAGTACCGATGTGAACAATGAGCGCAAACCTGCTGAGGAGAGCGAGCAGCGCGAGAAGACCGAGGAGGTGGAACAGTCGCGCGAAGAGCCCTCGATTCGGTTCATTCAGACAGAACTGAAGGCTGGTAACCAGAGGCCGGTTCAGCAGGAGAAGCCGCAGGAGCAGGAGCAGGAGCAGGAAGCATCTGACGCCGAGAAGCAGACGGAAGCGCGGAGGCGAAGACTCCAGGAGCCGCCGACTCCCAAGGAGACGGTTTTCATTGGCAATATCTTCTATGATGTGACTCGTGAGGATCTGAAGAAGGCGATGGAGAAGTATGGTGTTGTTGAGAAGGTGGTTCTCGTTCTTGATAACCGGGGCATTAGCAAAGGGTAAGTTGGTTTGAAGGAATTTATTCCTTCTGTGGCAGGACAGTATAGAGCTAACCACTACCCGGGTATAGATACGGCTATGTCCAATTCGACTCTATCGATGCCGCCCAGCGCGCAGTGGATGCCTTGAACTTGCGTCTATTCGAGGGCCGCCGCGTGACCGTGCAATTCGCCCAGAACAATGTCTACCACCGCCGGCAATTGAACGCCCCTACCCGCACGCTGTACATTGGTAACTTGCCTTTCGAGATGACGGACCGGGACCTCAACGAGCTGTTCAAGGACGTTCAGAATGTCGTTGATATTCGTGTGGCGGTTGATCGTCGCACTGGACAGGCTCGCGGTTTCGCTCACGCCGAGTTCGTCAGCACCTCTAGTGCCAAGGCAGCCATGGCCATCCTTGAGAACAAGCTTCCCTACGGACGCAGACTGCGTCTGGATTACAGCAAGGCCACGAGCCGGACCGTGGTTGGTAGCGACAAGTCTGCTCCCGCGGAGCAGTCATAATAGTTTGAGCGGTTGGCATCAGTATTATTCTGTGTAAACATGTCAAAGGAGGAGAGGTCTCATGTACTTTAATTGAACGATATATCCTACATACTGTAGGTCTGTATATTAACGAAATTGCATTCGACTGACTGGACTATATCGGGGATTCTGTATCGATAGACTAGTATACTCCGTAGCATGATAGTGACAGTCCACGTGACTGTCGGGGAGCCTCGGTATCTTTCCGATCGGCAGTAGCGCCTCTCTCCGAAACCCCACGTTCGGCGCTCGAGCTGCTCTTCCTCGGACAACTCGCATTTACATCTGCTTTATAATCAGCTCTAGCAAATACTCAACCTCTCCGCATCTACCCCTGCATTATTCATGATATAACTGAGACTCAGACCACTACGATCGTTACTATACATACAATATGTCCTTCCTTGGTGGCGCCGAGTGCTCGACGGCAGGCAATCCGTTGACTCAGTTCACCAAGCACGTCCAAGATGATAAGTCCCTACAGAGAGATCGCCTCGTGGGGCGGGGTCCCGGAGGCATGCAAGAAGGCATGCGGTCCCGGGGTATGATGGGAGGACAAGATCAGGTACGAAGTGAACCGTTATCTATCAGAAACCATACATCCTCATCCAGTACTAATGCCTGATTGATAATCCTATTCAGATGATGGACGAATTCGCCCAACAACCCGGCCAAATCCCCGGCGCTCCCCCGCAACCATTCGCCATGGAGCAGCTGCGACGTGAGCTGGATCAGTTCCAGACCACACCTCCCCGGACGGGCTCCCCCGGCTGGGCTGCCGAGTTCGATGCGGGTGAGCATGCCCGCATGGAGGCTGCATTTGCCGGGCCGCAAGGTCCCATGATGAACAATGCGTCGGGATTTACGCCCGCGGAATTTGCCCGGTTTCAGCAGCAGAGTCGGGCTGGCATGCCGCAGACGGCTAACCCTGTGGCGTCTGCCCCGTCGCCGATGATGGCAGGGTACCAGCGGCCCATGGGTATGGGCGGGTATATGGGCATGGGTGGAATGGGCATGATGCCGCAGACTTTTAACCCTATGGCGATGCAGCAGCAGCCAGCGGAGGCGACTACACAGGATAAGGGCAAGGGACGGATGGTGGAGCTGGACGACGAGAACTGGGAGGCACAGTTTGCGGAGATGGAGACGGCGGATACTCAGAAATTGGACGATGAGGCCAACGCAGCTGTGGAGGCAGAGCTGAATGATCTGGACAGGTCAGTCCCCCAAGAATCAGGCGATAGTGCCTTTGAAAGCGTGTGGCAACGGGTCCAGGCTGAGACCGCAACCAACAGGAAACTGGCCGAGGGTGAGACCGACTTTAACATTGACGACAACCTGCATATGGGTGAGATGGGCGAATGGGACGGATTCGATACGCTTAACACACGCTTCCGGAACCCCCAACTAGGCGATTATATGTTCGAAGAAGATAACGTGTTCCGGAGCGTGAACAATCCTTTCGAAGAGGGAGTGAAGATCATGCGTGAGGGCGGAAATCTCTCCTTGGCTGCTTTGGCTTTCGAGGCGGCAGTCCAGAAAGATCCCCAACATGTCCAGGCCTGGACCATGCTGGGATCGGCCCAGGCGCAGAATGAGAAGGAACTCCCGGCCATCAGGGCGCTGGAGCAGGCACTGAAGATCGATGCTAACAACCTGGATGCGCTGATGGGACTGGCTGTTTCCTACACCAATGAGGGCTATGACTCGACATCGTACCGCACTCTGGAGCGATGGCTGTCCGTCAAGTACCCCCATATTATCAACCCCAACGATGTTTCATCGGATGCCGACCTGGGCTTTACGGATCGTCAGCTCCTGCACGACCGTGTCACCGATCTCTTCATTCAGGCTGCTCAGCTATCGCCTTCGGGCGAGCAAATGGACCCGGACGTCCAGGTCGGTCTGGGAGTTCTCTTCTACTGCGCGGAGGAGTACGACAAGGCGGTTGATTGCTTCTCTGCTGCATTGGCGTCCACGGAATCTGGAACCTCGAACCAACAGGAGCAGCTCCACTTGTTGTGGAACCGTCTGGGTGCTACGCTCGCCAACTCGGGTCGCTCCGAGGAGGCGATCGAAGCCTACGAGCAAGCGCTGAACATCAACCCCAACTTCGTCCGGGCGCGGTACAACCTGGGTGTGTCGTGCATCAACATCGGCTGCTACCCAGAAGCTGCGCAACACCTGCTGGGAGCACTGTCGATGCACCGGGTGGTTGAGCAGGAAGGTCGAGAGCGGGCGCGTGAGATTGTCGGTGGCGAGGGTGGCATTGACGACGAGCAGCTGGATCGCATGATCCATGTTAGCCAGAACCAGAGCACCAACCTGTACGACACGCTGCGGCGAGTCTTTAGCCAGATGGGACGACGCGATCTGGCTGATCAGGTGGTGGCGGGCATGGATGTCAATGTGTTCCGGCGGGAGTTTGAGTTTTAAGCATAGCAAAAGGGCATATAGTGGTCATGCTCAGCCTGGTTTGCTGAGAGATGTTGTCTAGCTGGATGGAAGGTGATGTTTTGGATATGGATACCATATATGAATGATTCTCTGCGGACTGGCGCCCACGGAGGGATGCCGTAATGAACGAAGCTCATTGAGATATGCAGTGTAAATGAGAATGCGAATTATCTGTAGATATTCTGTTCTAGTCTAATGGTTGTAGTCAATTATCTACAGTTTTCCATCCCTTTATTGTATACTATTCATGTGGCTGCCTGGGGCCACTCACCCCTTTGCGTCATCCGCCATTGTTTGCCTCGGCTCTTCTCCTGCTCCTCCTTCAACTCGAACTCCGCTCGACTTCTCGCTGAAGCAGCACTGCTCTCACAATTCTCCTTGCAAGGAGAAAATTCCCACTGTATACTATGGCCGTGGTCACCGGCGCTCAACTGATCGCCCGATCGCTGCGCGATCTAGGCGTAACCGTCATCTTCGGCATTGTCGGCATCCCTGTGGTCGAGATCGCCGAAGAGGCCATCAACCTGGGCATTCGATTCGTGGCCTTTCGCAACGAACAGGCCTGCAGCTATGCTGCCAGTGTCTACGGATACATGACAGGCCGACCGGGCGTCTGTCTAGTTGTCGGAGGGCCGGGAGTTCTCCACGCGCTGGCCGGGGTAAGCTTACTCCAGCATTCTCTCCACCGCTAGCCAGCTCTTGGCCATCGTGCTAACTCCATACTATCGACTGTCACCAGATCGGGAACTCCTCCGCAAACAACTTCCCATTGCTAGTTCTCGCCGGATCTGCCGAGACTACCGGCGTCACCAAAGGTGCCTTCCAGGAATTGGACGCCATCTCCTTGCTCACCCCCCACACCAAGCTCGCTGTCCGCGCCTCCTCCCTCGACTTCATCCCCGGCGCCGTCAAGAATGCCTATCGCACATGCTGGTACGGCCGTCCAGGCCCGACCTTCGTCGACCTCCCCGCCGACATCATCCAAGGCAAATCCTCCCCTGGATACCGTCTCCCGCAGCCCGAGACCCTGCTCGTCCCCTCGCCGCCAAAGGCGAGCGGCGACCCAGCCCTGATCCTCAAGGCAGCACAATTGCTCCGCACTGCTCGCTCCCCACTCCTAGTGATAGGCAAAGGCGCCGCATACGCGCGCGCAGAGCTCGGAATCAACCAGCTCGTGGATCAGACCCAGATCCCATTCCTACCGACACCAATGGGCAAGGGCGTCGTGCCGGACTCGCACCCCTTGAACGCATCCAGCGCGCGCAGCGCAGCCCTAAAGCACGCCGACGTTGTCCTGATTCTCGGTGCCCGTCTCAACTGGATCCTCCACTACGGCGAAGCACCCAAATGGAATCCGAAAGCGAAGATCATCCAGGTGGACATATGCGCCGAAGAAATCGGCCGCAACGCCGGAACAGCCGAGCTAGGAATTCTAGGAGACATCGGACTGGTCGTAGACCAACTCCTCTCCTCGCTCTCTAACTGGAAATACTCCCCTACTTCATCCCAATCATCATCGTCTAATAAACCCAACGAAACCTTCACATCTATTCTAACCATCTCCGCGAACCGCAACGAACTCAAAGCCCAAACCGCCGCCCTCCGTCCCACCCCGCCAAACACCCCCCTCACCTACCAGCGCGCCTACCACATCATCAAATCGACCCTCAACACCCTCTCCCCCTTCGAACAGGGAAACATCATCTACGTCTCCGAAGGCGCCAACACAATGGACATCTCCCGTTCCATCTTCCCGCTCAACCATCCCCGCCAACGCCTCGACGCAGGCACCTACGCCACGATGGGCGTCGGGATGGGGTACATCGTCGCAGCGCATGAAGCATACAACGCCCTCCCATCCACCACCTCCACCAAGCCAAAGAAAATAGTAGCCTTCGAAGGTGACAGCGCCTTCGGCTTCAGCGCTATGGAAATCGAAACTCTAGCGCGGTACCGCATCCCGGCACTCATCTACGTGGTTAATAACTCGGGCATATATCACGGGGATTCGGTGAGTGAGGATGATTGGAGGGTATTGCAGGGTCAGACGGTGGGGAATGATACGAAGGCTTCTGAGAGTGGTGGTGGTGGCGGTGCTGGAGGGACGAAGAAGGGCCTGCGCTCGACGAGTCTGCTCTACGAAACTAGGTATGAGATGTTGGCGACGATGTGTGGTGGGAAGGGGTTCTTTGTTAGGACGGAGGAGGAGTTGGAGAGGGCGACGAGGGAAGGGTTCGAGAGTGAGTGTGTGACTGTTGTTAATGTTATTGTTGAGCCGGGGATTGGCAAGGAGATTGGATTTGCGTGGCAGGGGAAGGGCAAGGGGGATGATGCTAGTACTGAAAGAGAGGCGAAATTGTAGGTGATGTGCGGGACTATACTCAGAATGCACTTCATATTATCTGTACATCACATGCCTGAGACTATACATAGTAGTATATACGTTCAATGTATAGCAATACCCAGTACGTAGTATCTATAACCACTACCGCAAAACCTCATCCAACACCTTAGCCACCGAAACGGCCTTTTCTTCACCAAACCGGCCTCCAACGATCTGTACCGTGATGGGCATGTCTTTGACCAAGTCAGGGTCATCTAGACAGCGTCAGCAAACAGTCTCTACAATAAGAACAAACCAGTAAGGGAATGGAAAAGGAGAGTATGTATGCATACACTGTTCCCAATTAAACCGATCCGAGTCATTCCTAGGCACATGCTCCAACCACTCCTGATCGGGCTGATCAAGCGCACCATCCACTTTAGCCACCGGAACAGTAACAGCCGCATAGTTGAGCAAGTTCCAGAGAGCCGTGTAGCCGAGCCACTGGGAACTGACGACCCAGGATTTCGGCCGGTAGCCGACCCAGGGTGTGACGGGCATCAGGAGGGCGTCGATGTTGCTTGATGTCCATTGCTGGAGGAAGGTGGTTTGGTAGGCCCATTTGGTTTCTTCGAGCTATTTATTTGTGTTAAATAGGTTAAGAGGGTAGAAGGGTATGGTATGGGACTAACCTCTTCGCGTTCTGAGATGGTCAGTTCATCTTTCTCTGTCCCTACGACCATTCCTTCGATCAGTGGCTCCCCGACAATGTCGCATAGGTAGCGACAGTGTTGGCCTCCGTCGGCGAGGATGGCTTTTGTCCACAGGTTTTGGCCTGTGACGTGGAGGGAGGTGTCCCATTCGAAGACTGGTTTGGTTAGTGGAACTTGAGGATAAGGAGCGGGGGTTCTGAAATGTGTACACACCTTCATGACCAGCCTCTTTGAGTTTCTCTGCAACTTCGCGCATTGCCCTGGCGATTGGGGGCTGCGGCTTGACTACGCCGTCGTCGTAAACTATTCCCAGTCGTAGCTTGCCTGTGGGTTTCGCAGCAAGTTCCTTTCTCCAAGGGATTGGGATGCAGCCTGGGTCGATGTTCCAAGGGTTGGAGTCGAGGAGGGATTGCATGAAATGCTCGATGCTGGATAGACTGCGGGCCATGGGCCCTGCGACTGGAGGAACGAGGTAGTGTTGGTGCATGCTGGGGATGGTCAGCCGTTGTTTATAGAGTCATGGTATATGGCGATGGAGCCATACAATGAGCAGTTCCATGGTACTCGGCCTGTGGTAGGACAGATCGAGTATAAACCCTGCAGATTGGCTGGGACGCGAATTGAGCCCCCGATATCTGTTCCAATACCAACGACACTGCCACCCGTGCCAATGAGGGCGCCTTCGCCGCCGGAGCTGCCTCCGGAGATAAGTTTGTTGTTGAAAGCGTTGATGGATTGTCCGAATACATGGTTGTAGGAATCAGACATCTGGCTCAATCAGCGTCTGCCATCATGAGCAAGGTAGAAGTGTGATTGCTTACCATCAGAGACTGTGGCACATTCGTCTTCACGTACAACACTGCTCCCATTGACTCTAACGACAAGGCAATACTGCTGTGGCTTTTCGCGGGTTTACCAACTAGTCCAACCCAGCCTACATACAAGTAGTTAGTCACCACTCCTCTCCCAGCAGCAGTAGTTCTAGGGAATGGACACAAACCAACGGTAGTATCAAACCCTTCAACATCAAAACGATCCTTAATCGAAACCGGCAGCCCATGCAACGGTCCCGTCACCTTCCCCGTCTTCTCCAAGATATCATCGAGCTCCTTAGCCCGCGACAGTGCCCTGTCGAAGAAAATCTCCGTTAAGCACTTGGTAAGCTGCTGGGCGATGGCCGCGCGCTTACAGAACGCCGTCGTGAGCTGAACGGAACTAATCTCGCGGTTCGCCAGCATGGAAAGTAGCACAGTACTATCGTTAATCTCTGTCCATTCCAGCTCTTTCTCCGTGAGAATGTCACAGGAGCGGATTGCCTCTAGAGCATTGAGTGGCGGATCGGCAGTGATGGACTCCGGGAGACGCCAATTAGGTGGAATGGCGGCCAGCTGAGCTGCGCGCTTCTTGTAGACGGTTGATTTCCAGGTTGGAATAGTCATGGTTGTTGTTTCTATATACTAGCTTTGCGGATATAGGATGTCTTGGGCAGATGGGTAAGAAGGACTATGGAGGATTGAAATTACTGGAGATTCCAGAGTCGTACGGTGGAAGAAGAGGCCACAGCGCCGGACTTAAAGCCGGATGGGGTATCAGGTGTCCTACACGACAGTCTAACACGGTTGGCTATCATGGTGATGAACCAAGGGAGGAGATAAGTTGCACGGCCGGATGATATCGGTGGTGCTGCCAATCAAGGGCTCCTGATCGTCTTATCCTGCCTATCTCGGGGGAGGATGGATTAGGTTTCTATCCGGATGATGCTGCGGGGATGGGAGGGGAAGCTGACCGGATTTGGTGCCGATTTCCCCTCACGGGTTAGCAAGTTGGTGCTTTGGATGGATGGATGAAATGATGGGAAGGAAAAGAGGAGAAGGGAGAAGGAATGGATGGAAGAGATGGTTTGAGGGTCGGATGAAGGGCCCGCCAACCATGAAGCTCCGTTAGGTGCCGAGGCACCAGAGTTACGGCAGAGACAAACACGAGCAGATACAGCGATATGCTTGCTTGGATATTTGATACTATGATACATATAGACGCCTCTACACAGTGATCAACATGCTGGCGTTCTTATACCAGGTCAAGAGCGGATTCTCTCCGTTCTTCGTCTCCGTGTCTTCAATATACGCCCACCGGCGCATAAAGTCTTCGTGGCTCATCACCTGCGTCAGCTTGCCCGTGACAGCACGGTAGATGTCTTCGGTGGTGTTGAAGTCAGTAGGGAAGAAGATATCGAAGTATCCTTGGTGGACCTAATGCAAAGTTAATATACAACCAACCTAGCACATGGAAGGGAGAGAAACATACAAATGGTGTCGACACTGGAACTGTCCGTCTTTTGTATCGCGTCTGCACCACGGGCGCATTCACACCCGGAACGGCATCCGGGAGAGTGTCAAAGTCACTGGCGATCAGCCGGTGGCCCGGGAAATAGGTGTTCAGGATATCGAAGAACTGCATGAGCCGCGTGGGGATATACTCCGGCAGGGTGTAGCGATGGCCCTCCTGCCAGGGCAGCTGACTGCGCATCAACTTCATGTACTTGGAGGTCAAGGGAGTGCGGAACTTCCGTCGCGCCGCAGCCTGGCGCACTCGCAAAAAGCGAGAAGCAATCGGGTCCAGCTGCGTATTGTAGTACTCGAGAAACTCGCCGTTGGCGTCAATCAGCACTCCACCCTGCTGAGGCAGCTCCGTCTTGAGGTCGTAGCGGATTTGATCATGGGAGAAGTTATCGAACACCTCCAGCGCCAGGAAGAAGCACGGCGAATGTACATATGTATCCCAGTCGAAAATCGAGCGGTTGATGATCTCCACACGGTCTGAATGGCCGGCCGCATCCAGCGAGTCGGTCAAGTTCTGCATCTGAAGCGAGGCCAGCGACGGCGAAATCTCAATGATCTTGTACTTGGTCCGCTGGTAAACCTCGTAATCTGTGTCGCGAATGTAATCCAATATGTTCATCATCATGGTTCCATTTCCGGCACCCATTTCGTATATGATCAGGTCGTGGTAGGGGTACAGCGTCAACTTGTAGTTCGACACCAAGTACCGTGCAATCGTCTCTCCGTAATAAGGTCGGAAAAGCTCCGTTGGCGTGTGCCACAGCTGACGAGCGACATCTGGATTGGTCTCATCCAACTGATCCTCAAATTCGTCGTAACGTTGCCCAAGCATGCGATAAAATGCCGGACCGTCCTCGATCTCGTTGAAATAAAATGGCTCTCCGGGGCGGAAAATGGTGGCGTGTTTCGAGAAGTAGCCGTAATTGTGATTGTATAAACTGTCTAGAAAAGAACGAGACAACATCATTAGCATCAGCGACCATCAATCACATAGTGGACAGGCCTCCCCACCATCGATAAATTCTCTCGTCAGCATCTTCACTTGTCGCGGCCGCTCACGATGATGGCGGAGCTCTTTAGCCGTCACCAACGGATACGCCTGCAATTGCTCTTCGAAATTGTCGACATTCTGCATGACCTGATCTCGCGGGGCCCATAGTGTTCCAGGATCTAGTTTCGAATGTCCAAAGAGGCGTCTCTTAAAACTTTGGAAACTGAGGTTGCGAGACTGTTGACGGGATGGGGTGGATGACAGGCGCACGCAACCCGGTCGGCGCCCCGACAGGGCAGATGAGGATCTCCATGATTGGCGACAGGCAGGATGTTGAAACAGCTGCCGAAACAGCTGATTCAGGACTGGCGAGTCCATGAGGAGGAATTGGCGGCGAGCAGCAGCAAAGCGCAGGCCGAGGAGGGATCGTGAAAGACGAAGAGAGAGCGAGAGAGTGAGGAGGTCAGGCGACGAATCACGAAATCCATTGGCCGGAGTTGCTCTGGTTGGCCCGAGCTTTTTCTCCGGTCTCTTCTCCGACCAGCTTCTGACGTAGATGAATTGATATGAATTGATATCTTCTCTTCACTGCAGATACTCTTACTTGATCCCCTCCAAGCATGGATGACCGCTCGCATCTGTATATTGGCACTGCCTTTGTCGCTGGTGTTCTTCTTACCCTGGGATTCAAGGATCTTGTCTACCCGGAATTAGAGCGCCGCGTCAAAGACTACTACCAAGCAAGCTCGCAAGCGAAGACAGCCGCAACAACCTCCGAAGATGCCTTGATCGCTAGACCGGGCCCTCCCGCCATTGTCGAAGGCATTGAGGGCTGCATTGGAAACACACCTTTGTTCCGAATCAAATCATTGTCCGATGCGACAGGGTGCGAGATATTGGGCAAGGCCGAAGTACGTCATTCCACTCTTACATCGTCCACATTTTTACTACACCTTCAAGAACAATAATTGGGGTATATCTAACAATGCTGCAGTTCCTCAATGGAGCTGGACAAAGCTCCAAGGATCGCGTCGCGCTGAGCATGATTCAAATAGTAACGCAACCCACCCTACCCCTCTGGATTGTCTCTTACACCCCCCGCAGGCCGAAGAACACGGTATCCTAAGACCTCATTCAGGCGACACAATCTACGAGGGTACTTCTGGCTCCACGGGAATCTCCTTGGCTACCTTAGCCCGTGCGAAAGGCTATCTCGCGCACATGTTCGTTTCCCATAGCCCTACCCACTTTGCTACAACCCCGCTACAAGCTCTCATACTAACGGTATGCTCTAGCTGTATGCCATCCGACCAAGCGATTGAAAAGTCCAATCTCCTCCTTAAACTAGGCGCCATTGTCGACCGCGTACCACCCGCACCCATTGTGGAAAAGGACAACTTCGTCAACCGGGCGCGAGCTCTTGCGCAAGCGCAAACCGCATCGAACACGGACGGAAGGGGTTTCTTCGCTGACCAGTTCGAGAACGAGTCCAATTGGCGAGCACACTTCAATGGCACAGGGCCTGAAATCTATGCACAATGCGAGGGAAAACTGGATGCTTTCGTCGCGGGCGCTGGGACTGGGGGTACTATCTCTGGCGTGGCGCTCTTCCTGAAGCCAAAGATACCGAACTTGCATGTAGTGCTGGCCGATCCTCAGGGAAGTGGACTGTACAATCGAGTTCGCTTTGGCGTCATGTTCGATTACAAGGAGAAGGAGGGCACTAGACGACGAAGACAGGTCGATACTATTGTTGAAGGAATTGGGATCAACCGTGTGACGGCGAACTTTGAGGCTGGGAAGGAGCTGGTTAATGACGCAGTCAGAGTGACGGACGCTCAGGCTTTGGCTATGGCTAGGTGGCTTGTAGAAAAGGACGGCATATTCATCGGCAGTAGCAGTGCCGTGAACTGTGAGTACCCCCAAGGATTCCTTTGCCGTGTTACTCATGCTAAATCTCCCATCGCACAGGCTTCGCGGCCGTGAAGACGGCAATGAAGCTGGGACCCGGTCACAGGATTGTGACAGTGCTGTCTGATTCGGGTTCGAGACATCTTTCTAGGTTCTGGACCAAAGCCGGAGATGTTGGTGGCGCCGTGGATACAAAGCTGGAAGATGTTTTGAACGCAAAGGAAGAGGATCAATAGAAGCTACGATTCATTGCGGACAAGCATGGGGTTCGTCACGGGCAAAGAAAGACAAGGCAGAAATAATCATCTATGGGCCTCCGGGAAGACCCCTGGACAGGGGCGACAAAGCCCAAACATGCTATTCCCGCTATGTATGAAGCTGATGCTAGTGTCGGACATGGCGGCGGCCAGAACTATGCTCGTTGCCGCTGAAACCGACAAGCTGGGATCCCCTCGGCCTTACCCGGACGAACCGTGGCGGTGGCTCCCATTCGCGCTAGATAGAACCGCGCGATTGTCTACGGCCCTCCTGTCATCCAGAATTGCCCTAGTGGGTCGTGGCATGAATCTGGCAAGAAGTCGTGCTTGAGGCGATCGTCCCCACTGACTGGTTGCACGTCTGAATCGAATCGAACTCTGACTCAGTTGCCGCGAATCGGCTTCATCCCGTCCTTGTCAGTCTGACACGGGCGCGCGCCCAATTATCTTTCTTCGTGGGCATTAAACGGCCTCGCCACTCCAGAGCTGCAATAGTTCGAATTCGATCTCCGCAACTGGGCGTCCAGACAGTCTTGCACGGACGGTGGCCCACGAGAGGTTGTGTTGGTCTTTGATTTTGATTAACTCTTCCCGCTCCTGTTTAGTCCACGGTCTGGACAATGGAGGCGGGTTCGCTCGGCGTTCACTCCAGTGCGTTTTATTCCAGTTAAGGAGTTGGGGCAGGTTTTTGTGTGGAAGTCGGTCGACGATCTCGTTCCACTTTCTCCCCTGTACTTGCCTCATCTCAATAATCAACCTTGCTTCATCTGGACTAATGTACGTCCGAACACGTTTCTTCGTAGGCGTCGTCGTATCAGGATTGTCTGGAGTGTTCTCCGCCGATGCTTTCGTTATATTTTCAGAGGAAGCCCCACTCTTTTGGGTGGAAGTGCTGGTCGCTGCTGCCCGCTTCTCTGAATCATGAGAGTTGGTTATGGCGGCCAGATGCTTCCGCATGGCTGCCTGATCATGTTGGCCATCGGGGGCCTGCGATAGAAGGCCCTTCAAATGGGAAATGTAATCGGATCGAGCAAAGTATTGCTGGCAAGACTCGCATCGGTCTTTCGCACGGCTTGGGGTGTGTGATTCCGAGCGCTTTCCTCGGATCTCCATGCCCCGTTTGGGCGTCGGCGAGGGCTCATAGTCTTCCTGCAACGGATCGTCGGATTCGTCTCCGTCCGGCGTCTCTGCAAAGGACCAGTCGCACACGACGGGGCTAGAATGATGCTTCCTCCCCTGCGGTGACTTCTGAGGCTTCGTTGCGCGTTTTTGTCCAGAGCCCCGTCGAGAGGACCAAGGAAGTGCCCAGATAGACCCTGATCCCGGTGGAGACTGAGACCGCACTGTATTGAAAGAAGACGCAGGACGTGACTTGTTCCATGTAGGCGTAGCAAAGTCCCCGCTAATTTCAGGAACGCGCCATATCGCCTCCACCGCCTCACTGAACTTGACTTCCTTGGATTGGGCGGATGCTTCAGCCGCAGAATTTGCTTTTTTGATGGTCGGTCTCCCTGTGGCATCTGCCGTCACCTTTCGGCCCCGAGAGCCATCCGGGTTATTCTGGACGCACAATGCAGTATCTAGCAGCGAGTCCGCACTAGACCTCTCGTCGTTAGTGTCCGGATCGTCATTGGCTGCTTCGCCCATGATGGCGTCCCATGGCTGGTCCGGGACCAGCCCTGTTTGCGATGGCATCGACGCCGGTGGATGCTGCGATTGCGTGCCGCCGTCATCTCCTGCAGCATCACCTCCGATTTCCTCTGCATCAGGAGAATGAGCAGAACTGCCCAACTTAACATTGTCCGCATCGGGATTTGGAGGTGCAGACAAGTCCGTCTCGAACAGCCAACCATTCTGTTCCCTGGTATCATCTTCACCCTCCATGGCCTGGATGTGGCCATTGTTCACGATTATATTTCCGGTTTGTAAATCAATTTCGTCGCCAACGTCCGTAAAGTCCTTGCCGTATTTTTCAAAAATGCCTTCGAAGATCGACTTCAGACGGAGATCATTCTGCGCACGTGCTTCGTGAATGTCCATATCGTCCACTTCTTCCTCGGGTTCCGGCCCCATGGAGAAGCGTGGTCTTTTCGCGGGCCTTTCCATTGTCTCGTTAAATTGTAGCTGAATTATTCTGGGTGCGCTGGAAGGGGAGAGTAGCGACGAAGAAGGTTTCCAGCGCTGCTTCTGCGGAAAACACCGAGCGAAAGGTCGTTTGGATCAAGGCTGTGACATCGCCTGTTGAAAGCTCTTTACACTTGTAGTTAGTAACAGGTAGTATAAATAGACAAAGCAGCGGAACTGCCGATTCATAAAGGTAAAGACGAAACGAGACAAGGTAGAGCAGACTGAGAAAGGAACTGGGAGTGACATAGTAACTCCCGAGTGCACAGAGAGAGAGAGAGAGATACATTTCAATGTTTAGTGAACAACATAAACACATTTCAAAAGCTTCGGAACAGGCTCAGCTCCAAGAGATTAACACGGACTATGCATACCTTCCAGAGTCTTAGACCAACCGACTTTGCATTCCGATTGTCTGAAGCTGCATTGAGTGAATAGAAACCATTGAAACTGCCGGTCGGGGAAAGAACGACGCCAAAACACGCGCCGCGCACGGATTGCCGCATGACGTCTCGTGAAATGCGATCCCCTGCCGACCATCCCCAAAGCTCCCTCTCGTCCTTCTCGATCTTCTCCCTGGCTCCCGTCAGACAAAATCACCATTTCCCCTTCACAATCATAATAATGCCAGGGTGACTGATTCCATCATTTCGCCATGTATTGCCAGAAGTGTCGGACTCCCTTGAAGTTGGATGGCTCTCTCGAGTCCCTCAACCCCGCCGCCTTCGACCTGCTGATCGGTACGTTAATCTCAGCTTTGGCCTCTCCTCCCTCTCTCTCTGTTTAGCTGCACGGAATCATGCCGGAAATTAACCATTTCTCGTCTCGAACTCTCCAGGCTCAACAGGTAGATCCCTGCCGGACCATGGCACTCATTCATCATCCCGACCTTCCTACCCCCAAGAGCGACGAGAGCTTTACGACCGGGCCTCTAAACATGCTACATCACCGGTATATCGGAGATCTGTTCCAGCTCCCCGCCAGGCAGGCAGTAGCCAGACCAACCCTCCAAGGCTGGGCCGAGGTGACAGTGGTAACATGTCCTTTGTGATGCTCACGGAGTCTCAAGTTGGGCCACCACATGGAATGCCCGGTCCCAGCAGTGATAATCCCGCGAATAGTAAGCTGCCGGCCAGCACACAGTCCAACGATCGCGGATCGGACGACGCATCATTCGCAGATCAAGTCGAACGAACAAGTCGGCTGTTTGATATAATCTCCGCGCGATCCGACATTGACCATCCCATCTGCACCGAATGTACAGAGATGCTCGTGGACGGTTTACAGCAACGACTAGCAGATGCCACAAAGGAGCGGGATGCATACATCTCATTCTTGCGAAACCTAAACTCCTCTGTCCCCACAGCTGAAGAACTCGAGGCGGCCCAGAAGTCGCTACAGGAGACCTTGGATGCGGAGAAGCTCGCCTTTGAAGAACTCCTTGCGTTGGAAGCAGAAAAGTCAGTTTTGGATGAAGAAATCGCCGGCCTGGAGGAGGAAGCCCGTCAATTGGATCTTGAAGAGGAAAAGTTCTGGCGTGATCGCAATTCATTTGCCTTGACCCTCTCCGATTTTCAGAACGAACGCGATGCGCTAAACATGAAATACGACCATGACTCTCGCCAGCTCGAAAGACTACAAAGGACCAATGTGTACAATGACGCTTTCTGCATCGGTCACGATGGCTACTTTGGAACGATCAACGGGTTGCGGCTTGGTCGATTGGCCAACCCATCGGTGGACTGGCCCGAGATCAATGCTGCTTGGGGTCAGACAGCGCTCCTCCTAGCAACCATCGCCGACAAGTTAGGCTTCCAGTTTCAAGGGTACCAGATCAAGCCAATGGGATCTATGTCTAGAATAGAGAAGATCGAACAGTCTCGACCGTCCCCGGCTCAGTCGGCGCTGAGTGGAGCAAATGCGATGTCATCCGCACCGCCCAAGATCACCGTCCTCGACCTGTTCTCATCGGGCGAGCTGCCCCTAAATCTACCTTGGCTTCACCGCCGGTTTGATGCAGGCATGGTGGCGTTTCTGGAATGTTTACGTCAACTAGGTGAATTTGTGGAGAAGACGCCGGCGCCTGTGCCCTCAAATCGCCGGGGTCAGGCTAACACTACAGTGCCCGGATTGAAGCTTCCATACGAGATCAAGCGCGACAAGATTGGCGACGCCAGCATCAAGCTTGGCTTCAACCAGAACGACGAAACCTGGACCCGTGCATGCAAATACACTCTGACCTGTTGTAAGTTCCTGCTGGCGCATGCGAGCAACGTTGCTAGCGCGGGTTCCAGTAATTCTGCTGCTGTCGCAGCAGCAGCAGTTGCAGCTGGCGAACAAGCCGGGATGCCTACAACTACCCCTACGACAAAATGAAGCCGTCATCTGGTATAGACCGACAGTGCGGGATTAAACAAGACTGCAACCCCCTGCCCTGCTTTACTCCCACTGGGATCATCAATGGGACTGACTCCCATCGACCCTGCAGCCCACAAGCCGATGTTGGGTAACGTACTTCGCTCATCATAGCTCTCACCGGATGAACCAGTTGATACTTGAATGGATGAAAGCAAATATCTGGTCATCAGCCGTGTGAGCTGGCAGTATGGCACTTCAGCATGTATTCAGTCCACCATGCTTTCTCTTCCTTGCATCACGCGGTTGTAGCATGACCATCAGCAGCAACCTTGTCCCAGTGAGAATTAGCAGCATATGATCAACGATACCGCGCAGTAGTTGCGATTTACGTATTGCCTCTTTTGTCTTCTCCCGTGGCCAGTTTTTTCGTCAAAACGCTGGCGGTGTCGGGAGAGGAGGACGATCTCCTCGACAAGCCGGCTGGGATCCAGTGGAGTGGCCCTGACAGGGATAGACAAGCAGGGAAAGTGTCACTTTGAGTCTCCTGCTGGTATTGGCTGAAGGTTCAGCCTGCCTTGACGGATGCCTTTGAGCAAAATGTGGTAGAGACGGGAGATCGTCCTCTAGTTGTCGGGAGCAGTGTGTGAGAGAAGAGAGGGCGTGTGTGTGGGCTTTCCGAAATCTGACACGACCAGACACTCAATCCTGTAAGCGAGATGCAGGATTGGCTTCCTGAATGACTCCTGCGTACGATTATCCTTGGAGAGGCAAGATAGACAGTGGGCCACATGGGAGCCAGCCATGGCTTTCCCTCCCAACGGACATGACTGCCTTGCCTGGACTCGTCTGCCTGCCTACCTGCCTGTCTCACCCTCCATTGCTTCTTTCGATCACAGACACCCGCAGACTGGCCATTTGCAGCGCTCGCATCGTGATTGGACTGCAGCGCCTTCATCTCAATTTCGCAGGTCCAGCGTGTCGGGCGCGCCAAACCCCCAGGTTCCCTGCAAGTCCGAACGAAAGGGCCAAATGGACGAAAGTTGACGCCGCGTCGCGGGAGCGAAAACAAAGGAAACAAAGGGAAAATCAGCCTAGAGATGCAGCCACCATCATTCGGACATTGTGCGGATCCATGGCGCTGGGTCTTTACCCACTTTCTCAATCTCGCCCTCTGCGCTCCTCTTTCTCTTCGCTCCTTCTTCTCCTCCCCTCCCCCCTCCCCTCACCCTCCAATGTCATACAGATAGCCCAGGGATTATCCTACAACCGTCACAAAAGAAAACATAACCTACTGCTGGGAATGTTTCGGCCCGCCCCCGGGGGGCCACACCCCTAAAAAACCACGCTAGATAACTCCTACATCCCATGCCAATCCACACGAGGGAAGAGGAGAGGAAAAGAGGAGGAGGCGATTGTGGTAGCGCCCATCGTCTCCATCCATCCACCCCATCCGCTCTTCCCCTCCTCATTTTTTTTTTTTCACTTCCTTCCTCTAATTGATGTCCCTTAGCGCATTGTCTAAGTGACGGACTGGCGGGCGCGACACGCACGGGAAACGGATGCACTATTCACGGCGCGACATTAGCGTCTCCTCTTTCTCTCGTCCACCTGCTTTTTTCTCTTCCCTCTCTTTCCGTTTCTTATTTTTAAAAATCCGTAGTCGAATTGATACTAGATACATACATACATACATACCTAGTAGTGAGACTGGAAAAAAACAACCACCTTACATCTCCCAGTTACTATCAACTTACCCCCAACTTAAGTACTACGGAGTAGTAAGTGACTAAGTAGTACCAGCCATAAATCCACAACTAATTACCAGAATCATTATATCCTCCCCCCGTAGTTTAGTTTATAACTCACCATGTATAACAATCTGTAATATGAACATCCCCCAAAAGCTAGGTCCCTTTTTCCACTGAACTTCATATGTACTTTTGCCAAACCACCCCCAGTACTTATCACCTTCCTATATACCCGTCCATTCCATCCATCCATCCATAATCAATCTACTCTCTCTTCCCAAAACAAGACACGGAGAAAATATGTGGGGGGTGGGGGTTCACCCATAAACAACCTAAATTGGCAGTAGTAAAGAACCGGACAGACAGACAGACAGACAGACAGACCACACCGTCCAAGAACTACTTTTTTCTTACCCAAGAAAGAAGTAAGTAAGTAGCAATAAAAAGCCTGCTCCCTTCCGTTAGGTATGTAGGTAAATACTTATCTTAGTAGTACCTAGTACTGTAGTATTCTATCTATCTATCTATGTATAGATTGATTGATTGGATGCAAGTATGTATGCCGCCGGTGGTTGCCTTGTTCCATTTCCGGTTGTAAGGATGTATGTTATGTATGCTATGTATGTATTGCGGTATGTATGTACGTATGTATGTAGTTACATACATATATACATACATATATCGTACATGGGCTTTGCACTAGGTACCTACCTAGTAATATATTGTAATGGTCGAGGTTGTCGTGCATGCAGTGCTTTGTGTTTCAGCCCTTACGTGATGCTAGCTGAAACTAAATCTTAGGGCGGAGGATATATTCGATTGTGAATGAGAGAGAGGGGAGGGGGTGGAGGAGGGAATCTGGACTACTACTGCTACTACTGCTACTACTTACTTACTATCCGGCTATCAGCTTACCTACCTAGATAGGTATGGGTTATTTCATCACTGCATGTAGGTAGGTAGGTACTTTTGGCCGGGTGAGTTTCCGGCGGAGGGAGAAAACAAGAGACAGCGAGGGAAATGGTATTGCTTCTTTTATTTTCCTTGTCTATCTGCGCTTTTTTTATTTCCTTTTTCTCTTATACTTATCAGAGGGTGGTATGGGTGGAATTTGCTTTGGTATGGATTTGAACGGGTTAGTATGGATTTCCCCGACACTGATAGGCAGGAATTACTAGGATGGAGTATCATACTGTATCGCGTATCTTTACACAAGTAACACAGATACGGGCATTTTGGGACAAGGAAGGGGGGTTTGGTGGGCAGGCTGCTTCGATATGTTAGAACTTAAAGAAGTTAGTCCTCGAAGGAAAAACAAAATCAGGCATCAGTTGTGATATGTCGTGGTCGATAACTTGATTCTCAGGACGACGACGCATGGCGATGATCGACTGGACTTAGCCTTCTAGTGCCGATGCATGGAAGCATTTTGAGTAAATCCTATGTCAGCTGCAAAGAGAGTGCCCGACAGCCAGCAGGACGCCGAGGCGTTGAAGCATAGATGCCTACAATACTGGACGGAAGGATTAGAAAGTTCGGCTCTTCCGCAGAGCCCACTAGGTTAGCCTCACCATGTTGAGCAACGTACGGATAGTGCTGACCCAAGCGAGGATGGCCTTTTGGATCTGCTGGCGGACACGGCATGTGAAACCTGAGATCGAATGCTGGTGATTGAAACTCCAACCCCAAGAACGAGAGCCATCAGGGGCAACAAATTAATACAGCACAATCTCTCCCACCATTCATCGGGCCATATCCTATACCGTGCAATGTGGCTGGCTGGATCCCTCCCACGAGGATGGGCGATCCTCAAATGACATTGGCTGGCATGCGCCAGAGCACGAAAGTGAGTTTCTGTCGTCCTCAGCTGTGCTCAGCAGGACTCAGCTCGCTCTGTTCTATGGGTCACAGTAGAGAAACAGAATAGGCCTCATCAGAACCAGATGACACATGCACTATGTGCAAGGTTGTAGAAGGTTTGCCCGGTAAGTGCGAAAGTACCTAAGCTGACCTCTGTCAGCCCTTGGCTAACTGGCGCACCTTGCTGAATGTCCTGGTTCATTTTCCAAGGTAATGCGCAGCGCCGGGGCTCCAATAGCCTGAATCGTTATCCTGCACCAAAGTTGGTGGATCGGAAATATAATGGCAAAATGGTGCTGTTTCCACGGTGTTGTACCAGTACAGAAAGGTAAGGTATGCAAAGCCACTAGCCATGGCTTCATGTAGTTATATCACTTAAGTATAGAGCCCTAGGCAGTCTGTGCTCCCACGGTTCGTGTCCTCTGTGGCTGTTCTGATGTCATCAATCATGAAGATCCCCATGGGCCGAGTATTTGCTCGCAGCAAGTGATGGTGAGACACCGATCAAGACAGAAAGTGTATTGTTCTCCGAGAGTGCTAGTGGCGAATCCCATGCACTGGTCGACGAGGGCGAAACCAAGTTGATCAGTGGCCGGTTTAGTGAGGCACATACAATACTTGAAACGAACCGATCCCAACCCTGACAGCCAGAAAGAAAAAACGGTTAGAGTAACAAGAACAAGGACATTGATCCAACCCACTCACTTGTCAGACTGTATCGGTGCCTATTCATGTTAAGTCCCCCGTGGAGGCAGCCATCATTTTTCTAAACTGTAAGGACTGGAACAATGCCAGCTACTAAGTTTCTTAATAATATTCCACAGTGGTCGTGCTCAGGCCGACTCGGCAAGCTTGGACAGGTACTAGGAAGATAGTCCATACAATGGCTCCGGTCGTAAATACCGTACCTATGCTCTTGTTGTATTTTTGCATCCCCGGGCAGAACTTTGGGTGGGAAAACGGGCGGACCTCCGATCCGAACCGTCAACTTGACGGGCCGAAAGTTCCAGCTGTCGTTGAATATCGTCCCAAGATTATGCTCAGGAAGAAACCTGATAAATGGGAGTTTGGACGACCCTCACGGCGGAGAAATAATGAAATGGCTGCAGTGAATTGCATCCAATGTATGAACAGGGAAGGACTTGGAGTGATCCCTTTTTCTCTCTCGGAAACGAGGCAATTCCTCCCCCCCTGATCAAGGTAGCGTCCAAGCCACAGTCATGGAAATGAAAGTTTCGCTTGGGAGAGCTCAGGCCTCATCCTATGATCCTTGCTATGATCCAACTTTGCCACATCGGGTCATGAGCCCACTCATCAACACACGGACGCGTGTATGGAAGTCCCGTCCCGAAGATCCACGAATCCAACTCAAGCCAAAGAAAAAAAAAAATGTCAGCAAAAGAAGGAAAAGAATGCAGCCGCAGCCTTTTCATCCGCAACCTGATCATACAGTGCTGGCAGATAAATTAAGGCGAGTACTGGCCCATTCTTGATGATTTGGCATGATCATGATCGCTCTTTCCCTTTCTAGATCACTGGGTTCTATGCTCACTGTACCTTTAGCAGATCTTGGGGGCGATGATTGAGCGAACAGGAAGACATCCTTCCCCGACTCCCTCCCCCCTGTCAAGCTTGAGAGGAACGAGCTCCTTGGTGTCAGGAGTCTACTAGTAGTAATTAGGAGACGCAACGGAAGTATGACTGGGGTTTGGATATATACGTTGGAGCTAGACGGATCCTTCGAGCTGTTGCACCTGCAGAAATGGCGCAGATTTTATATGAAGGGACCACTTAACTCCCAAGTAGTATGGCCGTCGGATGGGTCGCAGACTAAAGAACTCGGCGCTTCAGTTCAAGGTGTCTCCGTTTTTTTTTTTTTTTTTCTTTGCGCATTTGAACCAGGTTCTCAACCTTCCGTCTACACCTTTTGTTTCTTACAGTTTTATACCCGGCAGAGGTGAGAATACTAGCTTCAGTTTTGGCGTTTGTTGCGGATGAAGCAGAAAATCATCCATGGCGTCATTGTGGAAATATTCTCCAAGGTGTTAGTAAGTACCAGGAGTCTAGAGCAACTGGGTACCTTTTCCCGAAGGAGGCGACCAGGCTATTTACCCGAGTATACCAAGCAGTGTCTCACTTTTCAAAAGGGATAGATAGTGATAAGTAGTAGTAGTAGATAGATATTACCAAGTGCCTGACTTGCGACTGCCATACTTCATGCTGGCATACCGTTGTAACCCAAACTTCCTCTATATCACATCTGCAAAACATTTAGGGTGGGAAGAAAAGAAATTAATAGGAATAAAAACAAAATTCAAGAAAAAAAAAAAGGATGTAATCCCCCCCGTTTAACGATACACCTGCACTATTCAGGAAATAGGTCTTAGCTTCCGAGGCGGTTGACCAGGTTGACCCAGGCAAGGTACCTCGTAACGCCTAAATTAGTGCCTGCCCACCTGATGATGATGCTGCTGCTGCTGATGATGATTGTAATTCCACATTCTGATGGTTTATTACAATTACGACAAACCGCGAACTGTCGGAACTCCATACATCCATACAGAACCGGACAGACAGAACGTGACAAAAGTACACGGACCACTTCATATAATCCATGATTGGCTCGCGGGAACCAGGATAGCGACATCCGCGGGCTTTTCAGCAGCAGGTCGCCGCAAAGGGTAGGCGGATGCTATTGGCCCTGCCAGTCAGCAGCGGTACTTTTATTTAGCGCCCGTACTAGGTTTACCCCAGCGGCGAACCACCCGGTTGCCCTGTGGGATCCTCGCCTAGTAGTGGAGAGGAAGTACTTACTTGCTGCCCAGACGCCTCCGGTCTGCGGTATTGACAATGTTTACTTTCTCATGGCCCGAATTAGCACTTGTTTTGATGTATTTTATTTTCCTCTTTCCTTTTTGTGTTTTATTTTACCCTTCTGTTTTCTGTGTTTTCTCTTATGATACTCATTACTTCCCCTTCCCCCCCCTCCTCCTCTCACATTACGCCCATAACTTGTAACCAACAGAGTTAAAATCGAAAAAAAAAAAATTGCGTCTATTTCCGCAATTGGACAGGGAATCAATGGCTTACTTTACTTCCCGAATGTTTCATTCCAAAGCTGCTGTCTTCTCCTGTTTGTTGGCATCGTTTGGTTAGGAGGAAAGGATCCAGATGGCCGGTCAGCCAACGTACATTACTCTTACTGACATGCATACCCCGTAGTACTACTAACTAACCCGCTGCTGGCTCGTCAATTAGTCTAATTATTTTTCCCATCAGCAGCAGCCAAAGAGTAATAGTTATGGTTGCTATTATTATTTAGTTGTGGTAGTATTATCATTCATTATTATTACTGTCGCCATTACTTACTACTCCTTATTTTCTTTTCCACTGATTTTTCCAGACTAAGATTATCGCTATTGATTTTATCGCCTTGGCTGGCGGTTGTCGAACACTGTGACAACTCGACAGCGCTTGACTTGACTTGACTTGACAGAACTGTCAAGACTAACTAACTAACTAACAACTACTTTTTTTTTCTAAATTACTTTACTTACTTACATACTCTTTCGGTCTCGCTGAAATCCCCCGAACTATATCACCACCAATTCCCGCCCTCCGCAGAACACGATCTACTCCCACCAGCTAACTGCTAGTAAGACCGCGACCCTGTTTCGCGCCTGCTGCTGCCTTTGGCTTCATCAGCCTCCGCCGCTGCTAGCTAGTCTAGTTATCTACTTACTACTTACTACTCTTTCTGGTTACCCTGACACAATTCCCCCTCTCCTGACGACGTCTCTTCTCCGTACGGCTTTCTGTCTGAATAACCACTTCACCCTCCTACTTCGCCTTTTTTTTTTTATCTTCGACCTTATTATTTTCCTCAAGTTATCTATCTAGCCTCTCCACTTTTTACTCCCGTCTTCCCTCTCACCCTTTTCCTTACTCTCTTTTCAACTACTCTTCCCGATCTCTGCTGTGATATCGAGCTTCCGCCTAGCTGATTCGCACGTCCCGCTTCGATTCAGAGTATGGTTGACGAGAAATATCCAGTGACTAATTCATGATGGATGGTTCCATTCCGCCGCCGTCCACCACGACCACCTCCACCACCTCCTCCATCACTACCATTCCAACCTCCTCTTCATCAACCGTTTTCCGACCCCGCAAATCAGAGGATTGGAATGAGTATCGCACGGCTATCGAGAGTCTCTACCGAGACAACCAACTCAAGCTCCGTGATGTGAAGAGGATCATGGAGCGTGACTATAACTTTGTTGCATCGTACAGCCTCCATTTCTCTTATTTGCCATTCCTGCCCTGTTTCTTGCCTTTCCCACTCGCCCTCGTATTTGTCATTCTTCTCACTTATTGGCTTGCATTGCTTGTCCCTCTGCAGCAATATGCTGTTTCTTCCTTTCACCACCAAAAGCGGAAGAAGAGGACAGTGCGTCATTGTTATTGATGTTGCTTTTTTCTTTTATTTCCCTTCCCTTCCCCACTCCTGGACGAATCAGCTTGGTTATAGGCTTCCCCTGACATTCAAACTTTCTAGAGAAAAACAATACAAAGATCGCCTGGCTGCATGGCATGTCCGCAAGAATATCAAGGCCAAAGAAGTCCATGTCATGATCCGAAAGCAACAGAAACGAGCGGCCCGAGGCAAGCAAACAGGTTTTCGTGTTGCTGGGCAGGAAGTCGACTCCAAACGCATCTCACGCTTTGTCCGTAGATATGGATCGAACATGGAGGCCAATAATTCCCGCGAGGACCCTCCGCACAGTCCTCAGGGCCATCAGATCATCCAGCCCGTCCAGCCCGTCCAGCCGATCCAGGCAACAAGTCCCGAACCAGGTAGGATGCTCCCAATCCGCCCCTAGTGCTGCAATTACTCATGTTAGTCGCCAGAAACTCCCTCCGATATGAGCTATTTTACCCCACCGCCAGAGGAACGAGCAATGACATTATCACCTTCAACAGAAACACCGTCACATTTCCGTGAGATCCCCCACCCCTCTGTTGATTTCTCTTGCTATTCTACTACATGCCCCGCCAGGTATTTTGTTGGTTTTTAGCAACATGCAGTCGGGATGGTGGAAGATTTAATTGACTAGATAACACAGATGACGATCCACCCGAACCAGTTCGTAATCCAGGAATTGGCAGCGCGCGATCTTTATCAGTCTCATCCGGAACTATGACCAACGACATAACGAAACCAATGACTGACGGGGTCCAGGGGCCAGATGGCTGGATGACCCTCGAGATGTTTCAGGAAAAGCTTTTGAAGCTTTCGAGAACTCTCGATCAATCAATGTCCCGATTTGTTCCTGCCGAGGATCGCAGCCACCAGCCCTCCAATTCTGACCAGCATTCTCGCTCAATCGGGCAGTGAGAAGGAGGAGGATGGTGAAGAACATCAACGTCATTGGACGAAAACAAAGAAAGATCTTGGATATCTGTCAACATCCTTATACTCTGCTATATTCTGTTCTTTGGCAGGTTGAGTCGATTGCCTCCTTCTCCACTTGGTGTCCCCTCTGTAATATTCCACTTTATTTTCCTTTGTCTTTTATTTCTTTCCTTCCCGTTCATTTATTTCACAGAGTGCCGACTATATAGAGCATCCATGGCTTGAATATATTGGGAAATCGGTATAATGTAGGTTGCGATACACCCTTAAGATGAAAGGAGATTGCGGTGTTTTGCGGTGACATCTGCGGTTGTTGGCTGTTGATGGTATAAACATTGTCTGACTTGTGACTCTAGTGACCTTATTACTACATCCTTCAGGGAGTGCAGCAAACCTTGCTCGGCGAACCCTTCGGCTCTACTACGATAGTTCGTTGAATGCGATCCAGGGAAGGACCCCATTATGCACTTCTGGACATCGGTCGGTATCCACAGCTCGTACGGCTACAACCGTGAGTTCAACTGTTGCCACGGTCGGCCTTCCATCTGAGTTACTCCCAAATATAAGGCATGACCGGTAGTGTTCTCTATCGGACCAGCGGCTATACTTCTCGCTCAATATCTTTACCCGGTTCAACAAAGCATACCAAGTACGAGCCAAGTGGATGAACATGGAGAAGGATGGCATGGCACATTATGCGATGGCGTGAAACGCATAATCGCCCTCACGGTGCTTGGGCTCAATACGAAGGCTCACAGACTCTGGCATCAATTCCGATCGTCACATTATACCACAAGGCAAGCCATGCACTGGTCCATCGCCGAGATTAGGGAACCGATTCTTGCTGTCTCCCTCCAAGATTCAGTAGATCGGTCATCCTTGCATTTTGTTTTATGGGTTGGCTTTTCTGGTTTGATCATGCCAGCAGAGCATCCAAATATCGAGAGAGCATGCAGAATTACTGGGACTGTCGATCGTCCTTGTTAAATTATCCAGAAGTATAATTTGATATGCTAGCACCACGGCTGTCGATCCAGTGATGACAGAAGATATGACCCGATCGTGCATCACTCTATCTACCATGGTTGAGCACAGGCAACAGCGATCCGTGACGAGTCCGAATAGGGAGACATAAACAGTCAACACACAGTGACTGGCTCCTGCATTTAGCTGTAGTGCAGTCGTGGTCGGACCATTACTTCTTAGACCAAATCAACTGTTGGGCCAAGTCCTTCATACCCTGCTGTACCACTAACATAGATCAATCTTTCTATTTCGGGTCTCTTGAAGTTGGCTAGGGCCCGTGGACAGCAAGACCGGGATCACAAAAGAGCATAGCCCGAAAAGGGAGAAGACTGGTAGTAGGGAAAAAGCAAAGGCCCATGGAAGAACAAAAAGCAAGCGATTCTACAGGCCCAGGAAACGATATCCGCTACAGACACGGCCTGCCAAGAATGACCAATGGGAAGGCGAAAACAGGGGCTGATGTGAGATGATTGTCTCCGATGCGGCAGCCGAGCCCGACTACCTATAACTTGGTACCAGTGAGCGCTTGCGCCTGGCCTAATTGCTGGGGCTGCTGAAAGTCGATGAATAGCAGCAGATCGGAGGGGCGAAGCGCATCGGTGGTTTTGGATTCTTGATGAGGCCGTCGCTGATCCTCAAGCCCGCGGACGCTAGCTCTCTTAGTCCCTGTCAGTCTATCAGAGTCAGTGCATAGACTAACTACTCGCTCATCCTCACTCGCCTGCTCCCTCACAGGCTTTGATATTAATAATGTCATTGAGGAGATTTCAAATTACCCTTCACGTCGATAGCTCATTTGGCTTCTCCTGTCGCCCAAAATGAGGGCGTCATACTGGTTTCCCGCAATCTAGAAGCATCAGCTCCCTACATCTATCTACCTTAACCTCGTTTTGATGTATTTTCATTATCTACAGATTATCTAACAACCTGTACTTATGACTGGAATCACAAAGATGTACCTTCTCTCTATGATGTAGACGGCATGCCAAAAGTACGCATTGGGCCATTGGGCAGCAACTACACCAATTGAACACATGCCCTGATCCCTATTTACTCATCGAATTATTCGTATATTATTATTTAGTAACAGGCCAATTTAATCAATCTCCTCCTTCCCCCTCCCGCACCATTTGGACTAAACTCCGTGGATGCCTCAGATCTGCACGATGATGTCAAGTCAGCTAAAGCCTCCGTACTTCCCGTCTTGCCCAGTAGTTAGTTAGCTAGCTTACTTAGTTCCTTCTTTCCTTTCCACCACCACCACCACCACCACCACCACCACGCACCGCAATAACGTCATAGATGACAGTAATAGACCCTAGTCCCATGGAATTAGAAACATAGAGAGTGAAAGTATCAATGTGTCTAGCCAACTGTTTTCAAAATTACTAGCAGGTAAGTTGTTAGGTACTAAGTACTATTTACTTTACTACATAACACAGTGCGTGCATGTTCAGTGACGCAATTTGATACACTTCGTAAAGTTCTATACTTACCTAGTAGAAGTAGTCTCTTAAGTTGCTAGATAATAAGCTAATTGAAATTGAATTAAATGGCTAATTACACAATTGGCGCATGATATGATCAGGAAGTATCGTTATGGTTATGGTTATGTATGTATGTATGTATGTTTGTTATACCTTTAACTATTTCCTGAGCAGGACCGGATCTTTTTATTTTGAGGTGGGGGTGTTGATGGCATTGATTTCAGGTTAGTTGGGGCTGTTTGTTGGTAGATGGATGGGTGGATGGGGGAGATATGGATGGTTGTATGCATGTATGCATACATACATACGCAGGATAGATTCTGGTAAGCTGGGAAGAGTGAGTGAGTGACTGGGCTGATTGAAAGTACTGATTAAATGATTAAGTAATTACTGAGTGGTGGAATTGAAGGGAGTGCTACGCTGCTACTACTACTACTACTACTACTACTACTACTACTACTACTACTACTACTACTACTACTACTACTACTACTACTACTACTACTACTACTACTACT